>NW_017731723.1:1061743-1065591 GCF_001890085.2 Hipposideros armiger
GAGGGTTGGGGGGAGGGCTTCCTTCAGGGTTCCCATTGTCAGTCTGAGAACTCCTGGAGGGTACAAGAGGGCTGCTCCTTCCCAACCCTGGTAACCTGGGACTGACTGAACCCCTAAAGTCTGAGAACCCCATAAAATCAGCCCCAGGAGGGACCCTAGAGCAGCTGTCCTGTCAACAATAGTTATTGCTCTCAGGCCCTGTGCTGGCTCTGGGCTCCACCGTGCTGGGCATACAATGTCCATGCTCTAGGGGCTTCCCTGTGTGGGGGCTGGGCGGGGGCCACGCAGGCAGGGGCTGAGTCAGCAGCGCCCAGCCAGGACCAGAATTCAGGGCTCCCTCCTCCCAACCCCGGTCCTTCAGGTCTACCATCCGCTTCAGGGTTCTCAGATCTTGGCTCTTCCAGGCCAGGGGCCCCTCAGGGGAGGCCTGGTTCTCCCTTCCTACAGAATCTCAGGTTGCTGGCAGGGACGGCAGCCAGTGATGAAAAAGGCCTCCCAGCCTGAGGCTGACCCAGCTCCAGGCTTTTGGCCCAAGACTTATGGGGTCCGTTGGGGTCTGGGCTCTGGAGACGCCAGTGAACTGCCCTCCTGCCCTCTACCCTGGCCCTCGTCTGCCTCCCTTTATCACCTTGTTAAAGGATTTTTACTGTCCATTTGGAACCTGGAATTTCATTATTCCATGGGTGAAGCATAGGGATAATAGGCTGCCACTTGAAGGCTGCTTTTCATCTTCAAAGCCCTTGCAGATTGTTAATTAGTCCTCTCTCCCCTGCCCTTCCCCCCTATGATGGAGGTAAGTGTTTTGGGGCTGGCAGGGAAACTCAGTGGAGACTGAGGGACTTCTCTGAGGGGTGTGGGACTGAGCAAAAGTCTGAGGAGGAAAAAGAGGGGTCCTAAATCTGGAATCATCTCCTAATAGGTTCCAAGCTCTCAGGCTCCCCTTCCCCTGTTAGGACAGCAGCATAGCAGGAAGGGGACACAGCCCCCTTGCAGGATTGTGGCTTCAAGAAGCTTCAGAGCCAGACAGCTCTCAGTTGGAATCCCAGCCCCCACCAGTTCCATGGCTTGGATCGTTGTGCCGCTAAGCCTCTGTTTTCTTCGCTGTAAAATGGGGATAAGTGTAAAGCTCTCCTCAGGTTATTAGGGGTTGAGTGAGGTAAGTATCTGGCACAGAGTTGTGCTCACTAGGAGCGAATGGATAAACAAGTGTGGGTGTTGGGTTGAAGTGGGGGAAGATTAGAGGGTACAGAGAGAGAAGTTGGGGTCCAGAGGGAGGGAGGGGCTCCTTTTCTTCCTTTGCCCCTCCTTATCCTTATCCCACTGCTGGACTTCTGCCTGGAGGGCAACCACTATCCATGGCATTGCATGGCTGGCCAAAGAGGCAGTTGAATTTGTCTGCCTTTGTGGGCCCTTGACTCTCATTGGCAGATGATGACGTGATCTAATTTCTGACCATGGAGAGCTCCACTGAAGGATTGCCAGGAGTGGTTACTCCCATCTGCTCAATCGCCCGGACCCTCTGCCCTGAGGGCCAAACCATGCAACTGATGCTGCAGCCCTGGCTTCGGGGTCTCCAAGACCTGGGTTCAGATTGCTGCTGTAATCAGCTGGACAAACACTCAAGCTGAAATGGGGGAAAGCACCCCCACCTCTCAGGGTGGTTTAGTGAGGTTCCATTTATTGTATTGTGGGTACCCAGCAGCTCAGTGTCGGGATAATTGATCAGTCATCAGTCATCAGTCACAGTGTGGGAACCTGGGGCCTGAAGCATGAGATGCACCAACAGGTGGTGGCCACACAGGACAGGGGGTGAGGCTGCCTCTGACCAACTGGTCACCTGTGCCATCCTCTCCATTGATTGGCACAGGGCTGGAGAGGAGGGCTAAGAAGTATGTTCAGTCTTTAAAAACCATTCCTTCACATTTTGATACCCTCTAAATTTCGGTGCCAGACATCTTTGTACCCACTGCTCACCCTGCTTAAGGCTTCTGTGGAAGTTACTTAATGATAGGTTTATCCTTCATGTCTTCTCTCCAAACCTGTCCAAAGCAGGGACCACATTTGGGGTGTGTCTGGGCCCCCAGTGGCTGGCACACCATAGGAACACAGATAACTCTTGTTCTTGGTGACAATGTAAAGAGTGGAGTTTTCAACATGAGGGATCAGAGGCCATCATCTCACGAGGAATCAGAAGCACTAATCCTGCTCCCTGTCTGGGGTCAGAAGGTGAAGAATTATTGTAAGAGTGGACCAGGAAAGACACCCACATAAACAGGTGCTACAACCTGGCTGACGCTTCACATTGCCTAGCCCTCTTGACTAGGAGAAGGGGTGCAGGGGAGCTGCCAGACAGATGGACTGTGGGTGGAAAAGCATGCTCCTCCCTGGGTCAAAATCCCCTCTGGCTCATCAGTGCCTGTGCCAGGTAATCTGTAGGTTCTTTCCATACCTTCAGAAAGTGTGGTGCGTGTAAACAGTGCCTTTTGCCATAATGTGGCTCCCGGGTCAACCTGAAATGACTCATTGCCTTCATTCACTCACTCATGGCTTGCTCATTCCTGGACCTGGATTGAGCACTACTGTGTTCCAGAGGGCTGGCCACTGCGGGTTGGATGTGGGGTCCTTGCCCTAGGTGTTCATATCCTCCTGAGGGAGGCAGACAAGCAAACGGAGCATGCCCACACAGGGTGGTCAGAGCTCAGCACCTAACCTAGATCTGGGGTCAGGCAACACTGTCTAGAGAAAGCATTGAGGTTTGAGCCCAGAGAAGCCAGAAGCTATGACGGGGAAGGGCAACAGGCTTCCGTGCAGAGGAGCAGCGTACTCAGAAGCCTGGAGAGGGAACTACGGAGGTCTGAAGAAGCACAGGGAGTGTGGCGAGGCCCAGCAGAGCGGCAAGGGCCAGGAAACCAATGTCCTTGCATGGCAGACTTTATCCTGAGGGCAACGGGAAGCCACTGAAGCGTGTGGGGCATCAGAGTGACATGTTCAGAACATTTTCTTTTTCCTTTTGGCTAGAATAATCTCAACTGAGTCAATACTGTGGGAAAACACATGGATTATTGTTTTCATAGATGGAACGTATTCAGCAGAGGAAAGCCTGCTAAAAGATGGGATCCTTAGAGAAAACAGAACAAAAGTTCTTTGGAGGTCTCAGGCCAGCAGGGTCAAGTCTGCCCTCACCCCACAGCAGCTGGCCCTGTGCCCACTGCTTCAGACAGACCCTCACTCCAGCTGGAGCACGTGCATATGGTTGTGCCTATGACTTGGCTCTGGGGTCACCCTGCCTATTTGTGACACAGCCCTCTCTTTCTTCCTCCTCATTGCTCCATCTCTCCAAAAACCCAGTCCTGACACTTCCTCTGGGAAGCCTGCCTGGCATCTGCCAGTTCCTGAGATTAGTGTGCTCTTTTCACGTGGCAGGATTGCAGCAGGGCTTTCTAAGGCAATGTGCGCTGGTGTTATCTGCGCCCCAGCCTAAATCTCCACGACTAGACAATGAGCGACAAGACAATGCCTCCTTCCTCTTTAGTTCCCTCAGTCATCTAGCTCTGTGCCTGGCCATGTTAAAATGTCCGTTCAGTGGAATCATGTTTTATTGTGTTTGCCACAAAGTTGTCCAGAAATATTGTGGAGTAAGTGCAGGACCCTCTAAGCTTCTGCAGATCCACTTTCTTCAGGGCCTGGTGGCCCTGTTGCCCCTTTCTGAGCCTTGTTGACTTGCCCAGGTGCAATTAACCATTCCTGACTAAGCTCCCACAGTCCTTCGTGCCTATCTGTATTATGCTCTTTATTATACTGAGTCAAAGCCATTTTCTTTCTCCCTTTCTTTCTTTCTCTCTTTCTCT
>NW_017731723.1:1065998-1134545 GCF_001890085.2 Hipposideros armiger
TACATTTCAAAGAACCCATCCCTTATGTAGAAAAACTTCCCAGGAAGGGGCTATATTAGTGCAATAGAGGAGCAGCCTTGATCAGATGCAAGTGCTCCCCAGACATCTCGAGGATGAATTTTCTTCAGCCCAGGCTGGCCACCAAGTGGGGGTGCAGATACTGGCTATGAGAAATGACCAGGGGGAGCAGCCCTTTTCCTCACCCTGTCCCACCCTCCCCAGGAGGCTGAGTTGGAGGCTGCTGTCTCCCTTCCTGTTTCCAGGCTGGGAGCAGAGGCACCAGGGCAGTGGGAGCTTGAGCCCCCCCATCCAGGGCGAGCAGTCCCCCCGGGGGCGTCAGCAGCCCAGCAGCTCGCTGGTCTCCACCTGCAGGCCTTTGCTCAGGAGGAAGGCATCCTGCTTGGGGTTGCGGCCCAGGAAGAGCTTCAGCCTGACGCTGGTGTGCTGGGAGCCACCGGGTCTCAGGAGGCAGCTTCTGTAGTCCATGCCCACTGTGCCATTGAGGATTCCCTGCTGCTTGAAGTGCGTGTGGAGCATGTCCATGGAGAACACCTTGCTCCACACATAGCCATAGTACTGTGCATGGTAGTCGCCTGCCAGGTGGCCGAACGTTGCAGGCATGTTGGTCCCTGGCGTGGCTAGGACCCCAAGGATCTCCTGGCAAAGGCGGGTTACTCCTCGGCAGGGTCTGCGGCCATCTGTGTGCGCAGGGCCTGGTCCCCCTTGGCCAGGACCATATGGGCAGCTCCCGGGGGGGAGACGGGGCGGGGGGGTGCTGTCTGTGCTGTGGTGCTGTGACATCCTGAGCAGAGGCTCCTTCTGCCACACTCAGTTCTTCAGCATCTACGAAGGCGCCTCCACGATGTCACTCCATGTGAGTCCCGCTGAACATGCCAGACTCTGCCGGAGAGCAGAGCGGGGGCATCATGTGCCCACACTCATGGAAGCAGGTCTGCACCTCACCGTGCTGCAATGGGGAGGGGGACGTGTGAGGTGGTTTTGGTGAAGCTGGCACCATGGCCATGATGGTGATTTGGTGGCTCCTGTCCTGCCTCAGGCAGCCCGGCTGCAGGCCAAAGCTGGCAGTGTGCCGGTGCTTGCCTTCCCTGGGGTAGAGGTCCAGGAAGAACTTCCTGATGACCGTCCGGAGGCTGCATCCCTCACTGAGTAGTGTCAGGTCTTCGTGGCAAATGAAGGTGTGCGCCTCTGGGTTGAAGGTCAGCCCAGAAACTTCTGGTAGGTGCCTGGAAGCCCCATGGTGACCGCCTGCATGGGAAAGTACTCCTTAAGCAGGTTCTGGTCCATGCTGTAGTGTGTCTCCTCCACCTGGTTTATGTAGTAACGCATGTCCGAGGCGTTGACCTGCCCATCCAAGTCCAGGCCCGGCGTCTCCCACTTGGCCTTCTTCAGTTCCAGGATCACAGCCTGCTCCTGCTCCCCCAGTGGCTTCAGCTTCTGGGCCAGTTTGTCCAGAACAGTGGCCACCACCTGGCTGGCCTTGGCCACGTTCACCTCCAGGACGTTGTCGGTGTGTGTGCCGAATCCCAGCAGGCTGGACTTCTGGGCATGCGGGGTACCAGCTCCCTGAGGATGACACAGCTTTCTTCCTTACATCGACAGTTGAAGGCATCCTCCAACTTCCTTCTGGTCTCAGGCACGCGGCATTTCTTCAGGAGGGGAAAATAGTGAGGGTACTTGAGGGTGACTTTGAACTTCTCGTCTTCAATTTTTTTCCAGATTGTTCAGAAAGTCCTCGGGGAGTCCTCCCGGCTTCTCTGGTGTGAAGGGCAGGAAGGTCGTATCCTCGTTCAAGTTCTTATTGAAGTCGATGCACAGGAGACTCAGCTTCATCTTGATGCCTTTGATTTTTTCCTGAGTTTCCTCGGGCAGTGGAGCCTGTTCCTTCAGCAGAGCTTGATCAGTTGCTCCAGGTACTGCGTAGCCTCGGGCCTCAGAGAGTCCTTCTGAACTTTTCCCCACAATCAGAGGATCCTCTGGTACCCATCCTGCCTCATGCTCATCTCCATGTCAAACTCGGACATCTTCTTATCCACCCCGTGCTGGCCGTCTGAATGGCCTTGGATGGAGAAATGTGCTGGGAGAAGTCAAAGCTATTCTTCTGAACTGTTAGGACATCTTCACGTCAGCCAGCACCTTGAGTGTACTCTCATAGGACACGTCCTTGAACTTCTGGGAGCCCACTTGGTCTTGCATGCGCTTGGTCTGCTCCATGAGCTCTGCCGTGAGCTCCCGTTTGCTGGGTGCTCAGGTCCCATCTCAGGTAGTTCACCGCAGAGCAGCGGGCTGCCACGTCCAGGACATCTCCTGCACAGGCTGCAGGGGCTCCATGGCGGGCGGGTGTGCACCCGTGGCCTCTCCCTCCACCAGGTCCGCATTGGGGTGCCTCATCCCCTACAGTCGTCCATCTCCAACCACTCAGTAGCAGCCGCCATCCCTACTAAGGTGCCCGCTGCCCACGCGTCCACTCGAATCAAAGTCATTTTTCACAAGTGTCCACTCTCCCTGCCTTCTTCCCCCACCACCCAGCCCAGTGCCGAGTGCACAGCGGGAGATCAATAAGAGTTTGTTGAATGAAAGAAAAAATGCCCTGGCAAGAGTACAAGAGCACTCCTCAGGCATATTAAATGGGAACACAATCACCAATTGAATTTGCTTCCTTCCAAAGAACCATATATCCTGGAAACTCCATTCCAGATGCCCAGATGGCAAGGCCTTGGAGAATTTGGAGTTATTCCTATTGAAATCATTTCCTCCAGGAGGTCCAGAGTTCAAAAGAGAGGCATTTACCACAAACAATTGGGCCAGTGTGAGAGGATGTGGGTGGCATGCTTCCAAGGCCTCGGTGGGCCTTTGAGCAGTTACCAATGCAAATAGAAGAGAAAGACTTCTCCTGGGCAAATGTGGTCACTCAGAAATGGAGCCGCTGGCAACGAGAAGAAGAAACCAGGTCAGCCACCGCACGGGCTGTGGAGAGGCCGCTGGACCTGGAACGAGCAGGCCTAGGCTCTCAGCTGGGATCTGGGTCTCACTCAGATCAAGGTTTCTGATAATCTAACCTCAACCTTATTTCCTGGTGACAGTTTCCAAGCCAAGAATTAGAGGCAGGACGTGTCATTTTTTTGAGGTGTGAATCATTGTTGTTAATGCAGGCTTCCAAATGAAGCCCTTTCCTTAACTCTTTGAGGAAACACCCCTATTGAGTGTAGGACTATCCCTGAAAAACGCTATTCCTGTCAAGTGCATCTCGGTCTTCCCCACGTAGATCCTGCTTTCTGGCTCACAGCCTGTGCTCATGCCTTCCTCTTCTCGGAGTGTCATCTCCTGACAATACAGCCTCCCCCAAACTGGGTTCTACTGTTACCTTTATTTTGAAATCTTTCCCTGATCACCACAATTTATAGGGCTCCAGAGGGAAGGAGAGTGAACTGGTTGTGACGACAGAGGGTTACGCTGGACTGTTCGTCCAGTAAGTGTGCATTGAACACCTACTTATTAGTAACTGACATTGAGCACTTACCAAGTGCCAGGCACTGTGCTAAGCTCTCTACAAGCGTGCTCATACTTAGCTCTCACAATGCTCTGAGGAAGATAATGCTTACACAATTTTTAAAATCTGTATTTATGGCTGTCATTAGTGTTGTCATCATATTTCTGCATCTCCTGCTTCTGCATGCCAAGGAGAATTTCGCTTCCTGAGCCCCTTGTGGTTGGGAGGGGCCATGTGAAGAGTTCTGACCAATGACTTGTGAAAGGAAGTCCTATGACATTCCAAGTTGGAGAACATTTCATTTTCTCTCCAAGATGGTGACAGGCCAGCAGTGTTTGAGAAGGTGACAGCTTCATCAGCGTGCTTTTTTTTTAAAAGGAAACTTTATTTATTTATTTTTCACCCATCTCGAATCCCCTCCCCTTTGGCAACCATCAGCTTGTTCTCTGTATCTATGAGTCTGTTTCTGTTTTGTATTGCTTAATCATTTTTTTTTTTTTAGATCTCACATATAAGTGAAATCATTCAGTATGTGTCTTTCTCTTTCTGAATTATTTCACTTAGCATAATACCCTCTAGGTCCATCCATGTTGTCACAAATGTCAAGATTTCGTTCTTTTTTCATTGCTGGGAATATTCATCAGGCTACTTTTTGTTGAGTGAAAACTATGAGCAGATACTCAGGCTGACCCATGATGGATATGTAGGATGAACAAAAACTAAATTTTGGTTGCTTTAAGCCACTGAGGTTTTGGGCTTGCTTGTTACTGCGGCATCACCTCCCCTATGCTGACCCATAGAGCTTTTTATGGGTGCAGAAATCAAAGTTGCATGGGGAGCCATGGATGAGCCTAAAGAGGAGGTAGCTAGAGCCCTTGCTGTGCCCAGTGCCCTGACTTACTAATTGCAAAAGACCTTGATAGCCAGACAAATGGCTAGATCTTTATGCTATTATCTCTGGTTGCAAGGGAAGGGCTTGGAAATGAAGGAGCAACACTGGCATACTTGGGCTTCAGAAGGACCATTCTGGCAGCTGCTCTTAACTGAGAGGTCACTATTTGTCGGTCAGGAAGGATCAATTTGGAATCCCCCTGAATGCCAAACTCCCAGCGTACGTAGAGAGGTGCAGGGCCAGTGTGCAGAGTGTCTGGGCTTCTCCAGCAACCAGGGTGGGGCATGCAGGCTCCCACAGAACAGGGAGGCCAGTGAGAAGAGGCGCTCCCGGGGGAGACTTCTCCCCACTCAGCGAGCCCTGTTGACTCCGTTGTCTTTTTAAATGACCATAAAACAGCATGGAAATGAGTGCCAACTAACAAGGTTAAAGGATCCTTAAAAAAAACAAATGATGTCATTTTTCCCCCCAACTCACTGCTGAGTAAAAATTTGTCACTTCAGTAAGCATTTTATTGGTAATTACAGAGTTACTTTATTTGCATATTACAGAGATGCTAGCGGCCCTGGTGAAAATGCTTAATGTCTTTGAACATCTTGGAAGGAATTACTCAATCTAGGGAGGGAGAATTCAGTAATTATTTCCCTAAAACTGAAATTTGCTAATAACGTTGCAGTAGATCACTTTGTGCTCCCCAATACAGCAATTAAATAAGCAATTAAGTGCCAAAGTGACTCAGGCATAGGACCTACCCCAAATAGAGCCTCTGCTTCCTTTCCTTCCAAAGGGGAATGGAGTTAAAGTTACCGCATTTCCCCATGTATAAGATGCACCCTTTTTTGAAAAATTTGGGGTCTAAAAACTGGGTGCGTCTTATACAGTGGTTGTAGATTTTTTTTACTTGCATTTCCTGCTTTTTTCCGCGCTTGTTTTTGCGCTCATACAACCACTGTATAAGACACACCCAGTTTTTAGACCCCAAATTTTTCGAAAAAGGGTACATCTTATACATGGGGAAATACGTAACCCTTTGACTCTGAAACCACAAGGGAACACTGATTCCTCTTGGAGCCAGTTGGAGCAGGCTGGTGCCAAACGTCATCTCCTCATCTTCAGAGTGGCATGTGGGAACTGAAGGGGTCTGGGGCACAGTCTGCAGCTAGGAGCGGCTGGCCCCCCTCCCCAGCAGCTGGGATCACGGGGGCAGAGGTTAAGCTTGGGGATTCTGAAATCAAATTGACTATGTTTGTAAATTGGGCCCAGCGCTTACCATCCAGGTGTCTTGGGCAAATTACTCACCCTTTTTAGGTCTCAGTTTTCTCATCTGTAAAGGGATACATAGCGGTATCTCCTTCACTTGGGGTTGTGATGATTAAATGACATGTGGAACAGAATAGTGTAAACTCAGGACACGGTACATTCTCAGTAACTCTAAGTTGTCTTGTCTTTGTCCCAGAGCCCAGGTCTCTGCCAGCTGTGTGAGGGGAGAGGAGATTCCTCTGCCTGCTTCAGGGAGCTTCAATGGTGGGGATGGAGTTGGGTGGTGCTTACCATCTGGAGTCAGTTTGCCCAGATGGGAGTCCTGCCCCGCGCCACCCCCCACTCCCCACGTGCACACACACAGTAGCTGTGTGACATTGGGGCACTCCCACACTCTCTGAGAGCTCAGGGCTCCTCACCTGTAAATTGAGAAGGGCGATACCCATCGCAGTGGCAAGGGTGCCGGGTATCCTGTGTTTAACCACATGCTTTAGTTGTTTAGCTTCCTGCCAGGCAAATTAAAAAAAAAAAAATCAAGTAGACACAGCCCTGTCCTTAAAAAGGATCATTCCAATTTCAGACTTGCTCTGTCTTAATTTCTGATTGTTACTTCATCAGCAGTGGCTTGGAGTACTTCGGCTTTTATCTCTCCCTCTGTTAAGTATTTAATGATCTGAAAACAAACACTGGAGAAGATGCTACCACCAGAGGCCCTGGATCTTTCTGAGACCCAAAGGATCCTTCCGTGATGGGGCTGGGTTTACCCTCTATTTCATCTGTCTGCAAGATCTCCTCAGGTGTGGTGTTCTGTTTAATAATGTAAAATGCTATTCCATGGAAGAGAGAGAACAGAAATGTATATTTTAAGAGATTCCTCTTCCCATCTCCACACCAGGCCTGACCGACACCAGGTCGGTTTATGGGGAATACCTAGTGGCCTTCTGAGCAGTAATATTAGATCAGAAAGCAAAGGTCCAACCCCAGCACAGGACTTGGCAATGAGGCCTATAATGATTAGTTTCCATGTCCAGCTTGGCAGTGCCTGACAGTACACCTCACAGGTTTTTCTCTTTAGCTTCAGGCAGTGGTCCAGGTTAACATCCCTTCCCAGCCCTAGATGCTGAGAAAGTCTCACTGTCATTGATCACGCACATCTCAGCAGGCACCTTTGAAACCAGCTTCATCGCTGTTTTGCATCGCAGGGCTGGGAGGAAGAAATGTGGCCAGGTTCTAGCATCAGGGGAGGTAAGCACATAGGAAGTGCCACCTTTTGACTACCTTCTGGGGTCTTTAGTTCCTGTGGGCTGCAGGTGATTTTAAAAGGGGACTCTCTTTGACTAGTTTCTATCATGTGGAGACCTGTCTGACCCTTGCTTTTGCCAACTTCAGAGGCCTGTGCAGGCAGCAGGCTGGACAGCTCTAAGCAGCAGAGGACCCTCTGGAATTGAGCTGTGTTGCCTTATGGATACTCCTTCTTCGGACAAGTTCTGCCCATCACTGCCACACAGAAGATGAACTCCACATCCACGTGTTGGCTCTGTCAGCTTCCCAGTGAAGCTCTTGGGGTCAAAATCTCACTGTACCCAATGATGCCCAGTCCCCAGGCCTCCACCCTCTATCCCGTGACCTGGCTTTTGGGGTATAGATTGATCACTTGCCCCTGGACCCATGTATTAATGCTGCCCCTAAAAATTTGGTCAACCTTTATTTCTCCTGTACATACAGGTGCTTCACGTGGGTCCATGTGGAAGCCAGCCAGAGCTGATGACTGAGCTCATCCACCGTTGCCCAAGGGTTTGCAAGGAGAGGGGGTTGCTGACCAAAGCTAAGCATGGTGGGAGATGAAGAGGAAAGATTTGGGTGGATCTGGGCAGGGGTTCATCAGAGGCTCTTCAATAAGCCTGGCTCTCTGCCACGAACATGTCCCAGAGGGTCTAGCAGGGGCTTCTAGCAGGGGCTCCAGGGAAATGTGAAACTGGCCCAGAGGATAAGAGGCATAAATACATATGGAAATGTCTTCAGAGCGATAAAACATCCTGAAACTCAGGACTCCCCTTGTGAGATGACTGTGGATGCCTGAGCCGCTGACACCTTCCTACTCACCTGCCAACACTAAACAGCCTCGCCGCCAAGCCCACCCCTTCTTCAGGGCTCCCAACGGTGTCGGCACATCCATTTGACAGTCTGGGCTGTAAGAGTCTCTCATTTCTGACTTTATCTGTCACCCACGTCTTCATGGTCATTTAGCTGTTTGCCCTTGAGGTATCTGCAGTGAGATGGAGTCCTCTGGGGCCGAGGCCACTTTTATAGTCTCTGTGGCCCCGTTAGGGCCCACACAGAGCAGGGGCCAGCCAGGGTTTGCCTCTGTGGGCTGCTGTGGGCAGGAACACTGCTTTAATGGATGGAGAGCAAAGGCCCAGGGCTGAGGACACAGGAGACATATTTCCAGCCTGGAGGTTAGACCCTGTCCTGGAATGAAAGCTGTATGGGTTAAAACTCTGACCTCAGATGGTGGCCAAACCTAAAGACAGTGGCGTGCTGGTAAATGCTTAACAATTGGCTGGGGTGGGGGTTGGTTTGTATTCTCACTGGTAGCATTTGCCCATTTCTGTGGTATCCATCTTCTCAACGTGGCCAATTTCAAAGTACCACTGGGAAGTGGCTGAGCACAGAGCTGGGAAGAAATGCACACAAATTGTCCTCAGAAGCCATGGGAGCTGGCTCTAGCACGCCACTGCCTGATGACCTCTTAGTGCCGACCTCTTCTGACCTCCCCACAGTGCTTGACCCTTTCCCTGGGCTTCCAAGGCTGTGAGGGTCTCCTGATCTTTCTTGCTGGCTGCCCTTCACTCCTCCATGGGTCTGTCCCATCACCGCCCCGTACAGCAGTGGTTCTCGCTCAGGACTATGCATCAGATTCCCTTAGGAAGCACAGAAAACTCTGGATGCACAGGCCTTTCCCCAAAACAAGTAAATCAGTATATCTGGGGGGTGTTCTGGCTATCAGTAGTTTTTGAAGCTCCCCAGGTGATCCCAATGTGCAGCTAAGTTTGAGAACCATTGTTTAAAAAAATACCAATGCTGGTTCCCACTCCCGCCCAGTTGAATCAGGCTCCTCTGGAAGGGGCCTTGGCTCTTTTGAATGGCTCCCAAGCTCTCCTGATGGAGCCCAGATGGAGCCACCATTGAGACTCACCATCATGAGGCCCCTTGGGCCTTGTCCTCACCCCTTCCCTCCAAATGCCCACCATTGTCCTCCAGGTGACCTCATCTCTTGTAATCTCCCCTTCTCTCATCTCAGTTTCCAGCGCTGATTTCTCTCTCTTTTTTTTTTTTTTAAAGATTTTTATTGGGGAATTGGGGGGATGGGAACAGCGCTGGGGAAATGGGAGAAGGGGAACAGACAAGTTGCTGTCGTTTTGTTCTTCAGTCTAGTTGTGGAGGACGTTGCTTCACTGGCCCAAGTTGGCACCATCATTGCGCTCTTCCCGGGCGAGGCAGATCAGTTGCCGGCTTCTGGATGGCCGCTCACTGCGGCTGCTGGCCGCTCACGCTGGCTGCTGGCTACATATGGTAGCCCATGGCAACCCACTGCCACAGGGGCTGCAGCCTACGCCATCGCCGGTGACTCACGGGAGCCCAGCTCCAGGTTGAGCTGTTGTTCAGCATCTTAGCTGTAGAGGGCAGTGTCACTGGCCCTCATATGTGGGATCTGAACCGGGGTCCTCTGGCATTCCAAGCCAGTTCTTAACCATCGCGCCACTCGGCCGGCCCTGATCTCTCTCTTGAATGGTTCCTGCCTTGCCCTTGCCATACCCACCTGGATTGCCCCAGGCTCAGCTCACTTCCTCTACCACCTAACTCACCGTTCATTCCCTGTCTTTCCTGTTCACACTCTCCCACTCGAGATGTGGTACCCCTGCTATCCCCAACCCTGTTTCTTCCCCGCCTTCCATGTGTCCTGGCTTGTCTCTGAGGAAGCCTGGAGTCCGTGGCTCTTTCCATCCCCTCTCAAGCAACCCCAACAGATCTGGCCAGGGCTTTTGGAAAATTGCTCTCTGCACCCCTTTTCTGCTCCGTGGGAAGTGTGGTCTTCCTAAATCACGCCCCTCCTCAGCCGCAGGCCTTGGCTCCCCTTGGCTGACAGCAAACACATAGAAGCTTGTCACATCTGTCCTCATTACTGGCAACTCTCTTACTTCATGCCTTCACGTGGATTACATCCCAGCCTCACTAAACCATTCAATATTCCTTCAAATGCCCTGCACCCTCCTGCCTTTGTTCCTGTTGGCCATCAGCCTTCCTTCTTTCTTCACCTGGGGACACCATAGCTTAAATGTCACCTTTCCCATGAAGACTCCTTGGTCCCCTCCACAGAATGAATCACTCCCTATAGTGGAGGCCTGGGCCATGTGGCGGGCAGAGCTCTTATAGGCCTCCCCTCCTTAGATGATTTCAGTTTCTATTTCTGCCACTTTCTCTATATCATCTTTATAGCTTCCTAGTATTTAACAAGGCACCTAGCAATCAGGGTATCGTGACATAAATTTATTTATTTAATTAATTAATAATTAATCAGTCAGTGCTTTGGGGCGATTCCTCCCCGCTCCACACACACTCATATATTGAAGTCCTCAGCACCCCAGAATGTGACTTATTTGGAGATAGGGCCTTTATCAAGGTAACTAAGTCAAAATAAGGTCATTTGGGTGAGTGGTAAACCTGTAGGACTAGCGTCCTTATAAAAATGGGACATTTGGACACAGACGTGGACCCAAGGAGAGTGCCTCATTAAGATGAAGCCAAAAATGGGTGATGCTTCTATAAGGCAAGGAACACCAAACGTTGCCAGCAAAGCCCCAGAAGCCAGAGGCCAGGTAGGAACGGATACTCCTTCACAGCCCTCAAAAGGAACCAACTCTGCTGACACCTTGATCTCAGATTTAGAGCTTCCAAAACTGGGAGACAACAGATTTCTGTTTAGAGCCACTCAGTTTGCGGTATTTTGTGATGGCAGCCCTAGCGAACTACTACAGTAGGTAACTACTATCTCCTAGAACTTTGATTCCAAACTTTGATCCCAAACTTATAAAAACTGGGACCCATTCAAAGATCATCTTAATCTACAAATGTTTTTCTTTTTTTAAATGTTTCCTACAAGAAGGAGTATTTCTTTTTTTTATTGGGTAACTGTGTTTTTTCCAGGACCCATCAGCTCCAAGTCAAGTTGTTGTCCCTCAATCTAGTTGTGGGGGGCGCAGCTCAGCTCCAAGTCCAGTGGCTGTTATCAATCTAGTTGTGGGGGGCGCAGCCCACCATCCCATGTGGGACTCAAACCAGGAAACTTGTTGTTCAGAGCATGCCCTCTAACCAACTAGCCACCCGGCAGCCCCATATTTTACAAATGTTTATGGCATGCATACTACTGGCAAGGCGCGGTTGTAGGTCCTGGACATACAGCAATAAAGAAAGTGGACGAAGCCCCTTCTCTCCTCGAGCTCCTTTTCCAATGGGGGAAGACAAGCATCAAGTAAGTTAATATCCAGTGACGACAGCTGCAAAGGCTTCTGGGACACAAACCCTTCTTTCCATTCTCTTCCCCTTATTTGGGCCATGAAGACTCATCGATAAATGTTAAACGTTCCACCTCTGGGTTTTGCTTGCGTGGGGGCCTTAAGAACAAGATTTTTATATTCAAAGCACCTTTTGTTTTTTTCTCACCCTTCTGGTTAAAGACAGGCTAATAAAACACACATGAAACAAATCCTTTATTTTTATTCTGTATAAAGGAAATCATCCCAAATATTCACGTGGAGCCATGCGATCTGCAGGATAGGCACTGAGAGTGATTCTCCCAGTGGATCGGGATGTGGTTATTGGATGTGGGAGGAGAGGGCACTCGCTGTTTCATGAAGAAGGGGGTTAAATGGCCCCAAGGAGCCATGGCACCAAGGAGATGGACATGTCGCCTCGGCTGGGACGCAAACCAAAAACAACTTCTCCTGGAGCCAGGGAGTCCTTCCCCAAGTCAAGGCTTACCAGGGCCCAGCTGCCGAAGGAGCAGAGGAAGCGAGTGTGTGCTTCACATCCAAGCTTCTGGATAATTTTTTTGTGTGGGTGAAGAACCACAAATACTGTAATTTGAGAATCTATAGAATCGTAACACCTCATTTAGCCAGTGTCATTAGGGAGTGAGAGGTTCCACATAAGTGAGTTTTCTAGATAATTGAACTTTATTCCCCTAAGAGCCTAGGCTTAAAAGAAATTAACCACCTTGACAGAAATCTTTCTCAAATACGTTCCGCTGCTTTCAGAGGCTGGGCACCAAGCTGGAGACTTAGCCCCTTCTCGGCAACTCTGATGATCAGGACCGTCCATGTCTGTTTTGGGGCTGGATCGGGTTGCATTTGCTTCCCAGGCTAGGGGGTCTCAGCCCTGGCTGCATGTTAGACTCATCTGGACAGCTTAAAAAGTCCTGATGCCCTGGTCCAACCTCAGGCCATTTAATTCAGAATCTCGAGGAGGTGTGAGAGTTTTTAGACGCTCCCCAGGGGATTCCAATGTGTAGACAAGTTTGAGAACTACCGTTCTAGGATGTGGTGAGTTTCCTCCAATAATAAAAAATAACATGAAGCACAGCAATCATGATACAAGTGACTGTTCTTGAGCCAAACACTCACCTAGTGACTCCCATGCTCTGTGTCTTTTGATTCCTGTAGGTGGTCTTAGGCCTGATTTTCAGAGGGGGAAACTGAGCCTCAGAGTAGCAGAAACTTTCCCACCCTCACTTAGCTAATCAGCAGATTCAAAATGCCCAGCTCTGTTCCGTCCAAAGCCCTCCTCCGGAAGATGACCTTGCCTCTTCTGCATTTGGGCCACTTTCAGCCACCTTGCTTTGGTGGCTCCATCCTCTTCTTCACAGCTGGTTTCCAGGAACACCTACTCTCTGTCCTTGACACACCATTCTGAACCCGAGCTTCTAATCTGCCTGGGGCTGGGAATCCAGGCCCTTCAGTTTGTTGGGACTATATGCAAACTAAGAGTAAACAGGTTTCCAGCTGACGCCTAAAAGGAGGGCCCTTTCTCCAAAAAAATCAGTGTGTTGGAAATCTGTTTTCATTGCGGAGGGCTCAAGAGATGGCTATATAAATAAATCCATCCACTTCTCCACCTTTTGTCTGTTCCTTGGGGTTCCCTGAGCACTGGGCACACCCACGGTGCTTAGTCAGTATTTGCTGCTGTTTATTCGGCAGATGGCCCCTGGCTGTCAGCCCCCACCATGTGTGGAAGGAGGGATGGTCAGCTCCCTGCCTCTGCCTATCCTCATGTCTCCAGCCTCCTTTCTCTCCTGCCAAACTGGGCTTCTCACCAGCCTCTGAACTTGTCCCAAACATCTGGCCTTGATGCTCTTGTGCCAACTTCCTCCACAGTCCCTTCCCTGAGAGCTCTGTCCCCACTTCCTTTCAGCAAACACTTCCTGGAACCTTTGCATATATACTGTCCTAGGAGCTTCTACCAGGGTCCTGATCCTTGGTCAAGAAGCCCAATCTGTTCCAGCATCAGCTTCTTTATCTATGAAATTGGGATGGCACCACATGTCTCAAGAAGTTGAAAGTACACAAGGCCTGTAAAACTCCTGGTCCAAATGATCACCCAAGGCATGGTGGCTTATCCTCCTAGGGGACCAACTCACACCCAAGGGCCTCCATCCAGTCCTCCCTGCCTCCCTCTCCAGCCCCTCTAACGTGGCTCCAGGGTACAGGGCTAGATGGCTCCTTCTTAGAGCCTTGCAGCTCAAATCAACATCCGTTCCTCTCACACTGCCTATTGTCAGGACAGAAGCTTATATACCCCTGTGGGTGGAGAGGTGGATGTGGGTGATTGGAAGAGGAGGAACTGGAAGAAGTGCAGGGCCCAGCACTTCTGCAAACAGCACTACAGAGGGCTCAGTTTTCACTTCCAGCTTTGGCCTGACTCTCTGCACGTGGCTTTCCTCACTGCTGCCTTGGAGCGTGTCCGTGTGCCTTTGTCTGCCCTCCCCAGGCTGGATGTGGATTCTTCCACCTCAGGCAGCTCCAGCATGGAGAGCATGACGCTGTTGTGTTCCCCCACTGGTGCCTGATTCTGTGACCACACAGAGCCTCCAGCCTTTCTGAACACAGGCCTTGCGAGACCTGAGCTTGTATGGGCTTCCGAATGCAAACAAGCAGTGAAGTATTTTAAAACCTGGTATTTCACCAGAAACGGCCCTTCAGAGGGGCCCAAAATACACAGCTCAGTATTTGCACTTAGAGTGGGAGGCCCAGCCCAATGCCCAGCGGCCAGGTCTTCCCTGTGTCAACATGGGAAAGGAAAACAGCTTGGCTGTGTCTGGGGCGATCTGGCAAGGGGTTTTCCAACTGGGGCTGGAGCAGGGAGGTCAGGGAAGGCGGCTGCCAGCTCCCCTGGGTGCTTCCTGCAAATGCTGTGGAGACCCTGGGGCTTTCTTGTGAGCTCAGGGAAGAACCTCACAGGGAATTCCCCAATAATAATACCAATAGTTCCCGGTTACTGTGTGTGATATGCTCAGCTCTTTCCATGGTTTATCCTCTATAATCCAGATGAGGCCTGTACTATCATTGTTCCCATTTTGTAGATTAGAAAACTGAGGCTTGGAGAGGGTTGGCTCACACATTGGTTAATGGTGGAGATGGTTTCAGTGGGAATGGGCCCAGTGTGCTCCTATCTGTAAGTATAGTTTGTCCTCCCCCTCTCCCTCCTTCAAGCCAGTTGAAAGGAGGGCAGCCCTGTAGACTGGTGATGGCCATGTGAGAGCATGTGGGCTCTCACAGAGGTTTATCCAAAGTGTCACAGGAGTGGGAAAGGAAATGCTCACCTCTGCAGGGTCACACCTGGAAGAAAGGTCAACTGAGCTAAGTCCTGAGAAAAGAGTCAGCGTTCACTAGGCAGACAGGAGGGAGAAGGCACTATAGGCTGTGTGGCCAGCCAAACCCCGAAATCCTGCACGCACACTGTGCCTGGTGACAGCAGGTTGGGCGTGGGGGTGGAGATGGTGCGGAACACTCACACAAGGTCTCGGGGAGGACAGGAGGGTGGCGCAGGGCCTCAGCAGAAGTTGGAAGGATTGGAGGAGCCCAGAGGATGGGCTGTTGCTGAGGCCCTGGACAGTCAGGGTGACACTGAGGGGAGACAGGCCACTGACGAGCCTGTCATGAGCTCTTGGCACGTCAGTCCCCAAGAGGACCCCAGTGACAATTTCTCAAGGCCCCATGCAGACAGTGAGTGTAGTGATGACACAGTGGTGGTGTCCCGTGTGCCCAGAACTTGCCGGTGTCGCCTTTTTGATCGGTCTATCCTCAGCACAGCCTTGAGACGCAGGTGTTCTCCTCAGCCCTGTGGTACCGGTGAGGAGGGTGGTGGGGTGGAACAGCTCGGGCTTATGTGTCATGAGACTGGGGAGATTCGTGGTGTGATTGTGCGGAGGACGTTTCACTTCCCTCAACGGGTCTCAATTTTTTAGCAGACAATGAGGTGAACAAGAAGACCCTTGAATTCTGGCTTGAACAGCAGCGCCCCTGAGGAGATGAAAGGGAAAGGTAGTTTGGATCATGAGTCTGCCCTGTCTGTACCAAGAGGTGGAACCAGCCCAGGAGACCAGCCCATGCAGGAGGCTCAGCTGCATCTCAGGCAGGATGTGTACCCGAGGGCAAGTCATTTCACTGCTATAAAATGGGGATAACAACCCCCTGGCTCACTCATGGGGTTGCTGTGGGCACCAAATGAAGTAACAAGCGTGAAAGCGTTTTTAAGCTATAAGCTACTGTAAAAAGTTGAATTACCTTCTGCTTCAAGGATCCGAGGGGCCATTGAACCCAATTTTCTCATATTTCAGAAGAGGAAACAGAAGTTCAGAGTGGCTGTGACTTGTCCAAGGTTTGCTGGGCAAAACTCAGACCAGCTCTGAGAGGCGGTCTAGTCCCTTTAACCACTGCTACTGCTGCTATGATTCATTCTGTCATAGAAAAAAATTTCACCACCACCCAGCTGACCTTTGGTGTGGAACATCTCTTTGCCTTCAAAAGAAAAGAAGAAGAAGAAGAAGGAGGAAAAAAAAAAAAAAAAGCTCCAAACCTCAGGAACCACAGTACAGTCCTTCTCAGGAAAAGCCACTGCCCGCTGCCACCAGGAATGCCGCAGGACAGAAACTGGCCTCTCTGCCGGCCGACCATCAGACAAACGTGGCCTGTTTTGATGGCTCTGTGGCCAGCGTCTTGCTGTCACCAAGCTCCTCCAAATCGCTGGGGGGAGGTTGTTTTGATATTTGATTAACCACAGAGAGTAACTTGTGAGTGCTTGAGCCTGTTAGAGATACCCCCATATCAGGGGGAGTGATGGTGGGCAGGGCTCCAAGAGGGAAGATAAGTGGGCTATTGGGAGAAATTAATATGAAGAAAGGAAGTGGTGAATGGAATCAAATGAAAACAGGGCCCTGTGATATCCATGACTCATAAATTTCATTGATACCCAGGATGTGAGTTCCCTGTTCTCCCCTGAGTTAGTAAACTGCTTGTCCTCAGGGCCACCCTTCCAGAAGATTCATAGGTGAGGGCGAGCTGAGGGAAGAGGAGGGTGAGGGCTGGAAAGCCTGTGTAACGTTTAAGCGTCAAGTCCTGCCTCCCCCACAGGGGCCCCCTGTGAAGGTCGGCCTGAGAGAAGGATGGCTGCCTAAGATTCAGGGGAGAAAGGTGAAGGTGTAGGGATGGAAGCAGGTGAGGAGGGCGGGGTGGGAAGGCAGGTGGGAGGGACCCAAGACAAGAGGCCAAACCGAATCCTAATTTCTAGCAAGGTTGTTCAGGCTAACCTACTACAAGCTGCTCATCTTTACGAGCTCCCTTTATTGTTTTTAATCATCATGAACCCCCTGATGTGAAAGACTGTATCTGCCAAATAAATTCATTTTCCTGTCTTATTCTTCTTATTTTTAAATCAGAAGTCTCTCTAAGCTCCTGCTCAGAGAATCTGACCCCACTGCCTGCCAAACCAAACAGGGCTCCCTCACACGGCCACTGGTGAAAATGAGGGCCTTGGCCTCTGTTGAAAATGAGGGTGCTGTCTCTAGTTGTCCCCAAGACAAGGGGAGGCCGCTGGAGCTGCAAGGGGTCCACATACAGCTGTCCAGTTTCTGCTTGGTCAGTTTTCCCTGGGGTCAGTCAGGGTTCCTGGTCTGTGTTTAACAGAAGGCCAACTGGGCTAACTTAAACAAAGAAGGGAGCTTGAAGGAAGAGTGTGGGGGAGACCACAGGATGGCAAGAAGGGTGAAAACAGCCGGAACTGACTGACAAGAGGCAGGATGGCCCCAGACCTCCTTGGGAGCTGGTCTCCTTGAACGGCCACTGCTGGTTGGCTAAAAGAATGCCAGTCCTGCCTCCTTTGCATCTGCTCAGGACTGAGTCCCAGGTGACAGTCTCATTCGTCAGGTGTCCATCCCCTGACTGAACCAGGACAGTGGAAGAAGGAAGTTTCCTGCAAAGGGGCCTCTGGGGGTCGGGGGAGGGCTCCCCCTTCACAGGGAAACACAGACCTCCTGTGTTTACTATAAACTGAGACTGTATGCTGTGGGGGAGGTACTCCCTCAAAGGAAGTTAGGGGCTTTTAGGAGAGGGGAATAGATGCTGAAGTCCTCCCAAGATCAAAAGTCTACTTCTCACCAGCCCTCCCCATTCAGGGTAGGCAGACACCCTTGCTCCAATCAGCTGTGGCCCGTGGGCAGGGTTGCATCTTGCATTGTGTAGACATGTCTGCCGGGAGCCTCAACCCAGGCAATGGAAACTGAGGGAGGAAATGGAGGGAAAACATTAATTGAAGTACTGAGTCCAGCAAACCAAGAGCATCTCTAAATCCATGGAAAGTAAGAGGCAAAAGTACAGGTGTCCTATATGGAGGTGGGGGTCGGGGCAAGGGACAGCAAGTGGGAGATCAGGTTGAGAGCAAACAGGACCCATAGCCTTGTAACTGCCTGAAATTACCCCAGGTCTTGGCCCTTGCTTTTAGGGGCTGCACCGTGGCATCCCAGGGGGCTGGGTCAGCTTGGCTTTGAGAAGCACGCATGGAGCTGACAGTTGTGAACAAAGTGGGGATGCAGTTTTGAAAAAAATGATTTTTACTTTTTTCCTAAGTAACATACACACATAGCTCTAAGAAGCTGAATAACACTAAAAGGCTTCATGTGCAAAGCCCCTGCCCCATCGCTCCTCATCCCCCACTCCAGAGAGGAAGCTATCTCAGCTCCCTAGGTATTGCTTCTTTACTTAGCTCCAGATCCTTCTAAACAACTTGCTAGGCTGCTCCCCTCCCCCCACCCCACACACGTTATCTATTGACCTCTTGATATGGTAATTGAGGACTTAACTACTTTACAAGCTTCCCTCCCCCATTTCTCTTTCTCTCATGATCCTACTGTGTTTTATCACAGTTTGGGTCTCTGTTTACATCATTCAGGCTATGAAAAGACCATTTTTGCCATGAATCATGTCAGGTACTATGATTACATCCCCCCTTTTGTACATCGTTTTCCTTTCTTTATTTTAATTTCTTTGCTTTTTCATTTGGTCAGTTCTCTAGACTCCAAGAGAGCTGTTGAATATCTATCAATATTGTTTTCTGAAAGTTTGGAACAACAGCTTCATCTCTGGCCTACCACTCTCTCCGCTGCTTTGGACGGGCCGCTGTCTGGGCCTTTCCAGAGGCTGTGGGCCCACTGCACAGTAGTAACCCAAAATGTGCCAGTTTCTTGGGTGGGAACCCTGTTTCCTGTAATCCCACGTGTTCTCATTTTTTGGTTTATTCTCTTGTTTGGCTGAAGCACATGCTATAGTAACTTCCTAAGAAAGGTGGTAGGGCGGTTAATTTTTCGCATGTGTGAATGTATTCATGCCACCATCACACTTGATGTACAATCAGGCTGAGTATAGAATTCTGTGTTGGAAATCATGTTCCTCTCTGCATTTTGTGGACATGTTTCCATCGTCTTCTACTTTCTCAAGTTCAGGTGGAGGTCTGACACCATGTGGATGCTGGGAGGCTGGCGAGGGCCCTGGGAGAGCACTGCTGCGGATGTAGACCTTCAACCACTGCATCGCAGCCTTCAGCTCTGCGCTGGCTGCACCATGGACTTTCACAGGCTCGCCACATGTGAGCGCTGAGCTTCTCAGGGGTTCTTCAAGACCATCAGCTTGTGACTCATTGGTCGCGCTTCTGCAAGTGCTTGAGCTTGTAGCTTTGTCCACTCTATTGAGTCATTATTGCTTGTGATGACTTTCCTGAGTCCAGATATCTGTTGAAATCTCTTATTTCCTAATGTCACAGACCACTTTGGAGTTGAGATTTTATATGTCTCCCCTTTACTATTTATTTAAAGAGACATTGAGAGTGATGGAAGGTCAAGGTATATTGAATTCACCATGTTTAACTGGATTAGAAACTTGATTTTTTTCCCTGCCTACTGTTAAAACATAAATATTTTTCTATGTTGCTGTAGGTCTTAGGGACTTCTTTTGTAATTGATGCATAATATTTTATATTCCATCATGCAGATGTGGGATGGTTTACTTAACCGATCCCTTATTGCTAGATGTTTAATTTGTTTTAATGTTTCACATTATGAACACCTTTATGCATATGGCCCCCTCTGTACTTTGAATTGTTTCCTTAGGAGTTATTCCAAAGGACACAAATCTTTTAAAAATCCCGATCAATTTTGCCAAAGTGCTTCAGAATGTTTGTACCAGCTTTCCCGTGGGCAAAAGAAAGGGGCAGGCTGTCGTAACCTCCTGGCTGGTCTTCTGTGGCTGTGCGTATTTTGTTGAAACTCCAATTCTCCTGCAGGCCTCCCAACACTGAGTTCCGGTGAATATGTGGAAACTGACAAAAGCGTTCATTCTTGCTAAGAAATGCCCACATGCTTGTTTCAACCAGTTAAAAAAAAAAACAATGCTGTGAAGGAAGAAAGGAATGCGATCCCTTCATTTTCTTACCTCTGTATGTGAGGTGGGGCGGTGGTGGGGAACGGAGGAGTACAGGGAAAGGAAAAATAATTTTTAAAAGGTTATTTGACAAAAATAGCATGAGCTGAGACCAGCCTGGATGGTCAGTAACTGTAAACAGGAGACTTTTACTACTTCATCTCATTTCTCTTGGAACAAAAGCGTTTTAGCACACCAGCAGGGGCATCATCTGAAAACTGCTGGGAAAAACTTGTAGACCTGCTGTGATGGAGGAACCAGTGAGGCCCTTAATTCAGGGCCCCCATATTACAGATGAGGAGACAGAGCCCTAGAGGGGCAGGGGCTGATGGAAGGCCACAGAGGAAGGCCTGAAAGAGAGCCTGGGGCTTCCCCAAGCTAAGGTGCTCCCCTCTGAATTGGGCATGTCTCAATCACTGCTGGCATTTGTCAGCATCTTATCCGTGATGGATAGAAACTCTGTGGTGGCGCATGGTGGGTCATGGGCTTTTCCCCAGCACAGCACTCTGGGGACCGCGTCAGGAGCAGTCAAAACAATATTGCCCTTTGCAGGGAGCCCATTGGCAGCTGGACGTTTGGTGAATTGTGGCTCCTGGCTCATGTCTGTCTGGAGCCTTCTGGTGGGGAGGGTAGCCATCTGCGAGGTTGGCTGGGCATCGGAGTGTGAAGTTTGGGTCCTGGGGTACCCAAAGAGCCTAGCAACCTTCAGCACTTGCTGTGCAGAATCTAAGTGCCCCACTGGTTCCTGCCCCCACAACAGAGCCTCACTTTGACCGTTACGCTGGGTCTTTCCAGACCCCTGACTGGGTCCAACCAAATGTTTCTAGTGCCAACAGGTTGGAATTGGGGATCGTCCTGTGAAAACAGGACCAGTGGTAGTTGTCCTTTATTCCGAGAGCCTGGGGGCTTCTCATGGACCCTCTGCTTCCCCATCAAGCCTGACTGAGCTGACAAGCCCCAGTGTCCATGGGCAGGAGCCCACCGTGGCTCTGCCTCTGGCCGATGTGCCCGATTGGAGTGTGTCCTCATCCCTGAGCCTCGGCTGCCTCAACAGAATTGAAGACGATAAGTTGAACATATGAAATAGCTGATATTCAACCATTTTTGACCTACAAAACCAACAAATTTCATATGGCTCAATCTACGAATAGTTATCTAATTTACAGCATTTCAAGGATTAAAATAAGATCATTCATACCCAATGCTTAGCACATATATACAATGTAATAACCACCAAAGTTGGTGCTTATTTTCTATACACAGAGCCTGGGCAAAGAAATGAGCAAGCTACTATGTATTAAGCACTTACTATTTGCTAGGTATTTAATATGTCTTATCATTTCATCCTCTCAACAGTCCTAAGGAGGGCTGGCAAAATTATCTCCTTCTTACAGATGAGGAAACTGAGGCACAGGGAGGTTAAAGAAATTGCCCCAAGTCACACGGCTAGTTAGCGGCTGAGCTGGGACCACAGACCAGGTGTTTCTAACACTGGAGACCATGGGCATCCCCTGTAGCTCTCAGCACTGTCTGAGTTTCCCCGAAAAAGTCTTGAGTGTTGGGGAGTTAATAGTCTTTCCCCAAATTTTAAATTAAAGTGAAAAGATTATCTCAATGCATTAACAAGTCCCGTGCATATAGTATTTTGTTTGAGTTCATAAAATATCAATCATCATATCACTTCATGAAAGAGGAACTCTTGTTTCCATTTTGCAGACAAGAAAACAGGCCCAGAGAGGTTATAGGAGTCGCCTAAAGTCACACAGCAGGAAGCAGAACAGCTGAGATCCACCTCCACGTCAGCTGGACTCCAAAACCTTTACTCTCTCTATGCTGGGTGAGAACCATGGCTTCTGATGGCCTGGCCAGTTGCTGGAAGGGTGTTGAGGTGATCCTTCTCCCGTACTCCTTCCTGGCTGCACTTCACCCTCCTGCAATGGTGCAGGGCCTGGATTTGTGGGAAACCATCACATCCCTGGAATCACTGTGAGCTGCAGCCTCCCTATAGCAGCGCCCCCTTCTCCTCACACATATATACCAGCGCTCTGGGGGGAGGCAGAGGGCCTCCTGGCTCAAAATAGCTCTGTGTTATTAGCTGCATTTAATTGAAGGTGTTTCGAGGGCAGCCTCCACCGGGCCCAAACAAAATGGAAAAGGACACACTGTCAAATTAATGTCCCCAGACGATGATAAATGGCCAGGGTGGTGAGTAATGCTTCCATTTCTTGTTTTAAAGGAGAAGGATGCAGCCAGGCTCCGTGGGTCTGTTCCTTTTGTGCGGGGAAAGGTCAGGGGCGTCCTGGGAATAAATAGCATTCCTCACTGGTCTGCCGCCTGGGATGGGCTTCCCTGGCTTCTGCTGAGCTGTGCTTTCTCTCCCTTCCTGTCTCTGGAGGCTGGTGGGCTGCTGAATAGCTTGCAAACCTCCAGGCCAATGTCCAGGGAGGAAGGAGCAGGAGATAAGACTGATCCTCCACCATCTGCCTGTATCTTACACCTTCCAGAGCCCAGGCAGCTGGGTTAGCTCCGTTGATTAGTTAGCATTCGAGGCCTGCTCCTGACCTCCAACTGCACCCCTCCCCCGGCCCCCATGTCCTCGGTGTCAGCCCTGCAGGTTCCTAAAGGCCACCCCACATCTCCAACCTCTTGTGCCACATGGATCATGGTTGCTAAGTGCCTACTCTGTGTTAGGCCAGGAAGGACGCAGACAGCCCCCGATGGCCGAGCTGGCCTGGCTGGCACCCCAGCCTGGCTGCCGTGGTCTCCTGGTGAACATCAACAATTTCCCAGAACATAAACATCAGGCAAGGCCATAAGCAAGACAAAAACAAGACCACTCTATAATCGTGTCTGAACACAGACAAAAACAAGAACATGGTCCAAACCGCAAAAATCACCAAACAGCCCCCTATCCTGGCTAATATCAGCGACGACTGCCTTGTTAGCAATTACAGCATCGCTTTGCTCTTGCTTTCCGTCTTTCTAGATAAGATTCATTAAGACAGTACAGAGTCACTCCTCCCCCATTTCCTGGAAGCATTCAACCCAGAACAAAGCTCTGCTTCCTTGAATTCTCCCCTAAATCACCTCTCACTAGCCCAAATCCTAGAATTAGTTTCTAGCACTTTTTCACAGAGGCGCCCCATTGGCTCCTAGGATGTGAGTTCTCCTTTGTTGCCACAGGTAATCCACGCACCTTTGTTCAAATACAGGTGTGTTCCCCGTGGTCTTTGACTGGGTGACCCTGGCACCACCAACCTTGGGCACAGGGCAGGGCAGAGTTATGGAAGAGCTAAATTGCCCCACAAATTATCTGTTACAAGTGCTAGGGTGCTGGGACCATTCACTCTGGGTGGGGAGACTTCATGGAGGAGATGGTATGAGCTGGTTGTTGAAGGAGGAGAAAAGTGAGCCAGTGAGGCACAGGGGAAGGAAAGGGTGACAGGACCCTCCATGTGATAGGTCCCTAAGCCAAGGCCCAGAGGTGAGAACCAGCATGGGGCAGTGTGGCATTTCCTTCCTCCTCTCATTGCCCCTCAACGCAGGGGCAAGTCTGCTTATACTTCAAGGCTCAATGCACACGTTACCTCCTCTGAGCAGTCCTCCTAGGCTGCCTTGGAGTCACTTCACCACTTTGGGTTTCACTTTTCCTGTTAGTAAAACAAGAGGATTAGACTAAATCACTGCTTTTCAAGCTTTTTTTTTTTTTAAAGGAATACAACCCTTTGCTCAAAGATGATCTTACACAGAAGCCCAACCAAGAAAAAGAATAAAAGATAGATGCGGAGCTGCTGTGGTTGAAATGGGGACCGGACTCCTGCTCTTCAGTTTTTTGGTGACACCTAGGGGGCTCATAGAGACTCCTAGGGCCTCCTCAGTGCCAACTGAGAAGGCATGAGAGGCGAGGCCACCTATGTTCCCCTCCAACCCTTCAGTTCAGTCCCCCTCACTCTCCTGGAAACCCCCCCAAAGACTGGAGCCGTGTCCTGACTGGCTCCCCTTCTCCATGCCCTGCACATGGAGGACGCTAAGCAGATGCTGTTGGAGGCCACGTGGTCTTCACATCAGCCCTGCCAGCCTCTTCCTCTCCTATGCTCCCTACAGGGCTGCTGAGGACCCCGAGGAAGTCCAGGTGAGGCATGGGCAGTGCCCCAGGCCCTGCAATTTGTGAATGGCCAGCCAGAGATTTCTGCATCTTCCTCCCCCGTGGTCCAGCACTTTCCCCACTGTGTGGGGATCTGGGGCACAAGGCATGCTCCGCCTGTCCGTCTGTCTGGCATGCTCCGCCTGTCCGTCTGTCTGCCTCCGTGGGCTCCGTTCTCTTCCCCTGACAGCCTGAGACAATATTGAGGGCACACAATGGCTCTCCCAGCTCCATTATCACCAACTCCCCTGTTGCCTCAAGTGGACCATCAGTCCCTGATGATACATCGCAGAAGATTGGCTGTCAGGCCAATAAATGTATCCGATTGGATTTTTGACATCTGGGCGAACCCATTCGTAAGGCATTTGATTAAAGTGCTAAAAGGTAGTGCAGCAATAGCCGGGCAGAGCTGCCCTCCGTCTGGCCTAAATAGGGTGCTGTCTTCCCTCCGGGCCGGATGTTCCCTCCTTCCCCATCTGCTCCTTTCCCTCCTTTCCCATTTTCATCCTTCACTGCTCTGCGAGTGCAGCACTCAATCAGGGCTCCCGCGGCTGGGAGGGACAGCCTGGCCAAGCAGGAGAGGGATTGCCTTCCCTTGGCTGCCTGCCTCAGAGGCTCAGGCCCTCAGGAGCTGGCCTGAGTTTCCAGCCAGCCCCGCCTTCACCTGCCCTCCCTCCTGAGCTGTCAGCAGGCATCAGTCACCAAGTTGAAGCCATTCCCCTTCCTGGAGGTTAGGGTGTGGAAAGACGCCCTGTTGGACAGGCTCGGTTCACATCTCTGCTTAGCCCCTCCTGGGCTAGGTGACCCTGGTGAGTGATTTCATACCCACAAGCCTGTTTCCCCATCTATGAAATGGGATAATAACCACAGACACTGCTCCACACACATTTCCATAGCTTGAGTTGGAAACGGCATGGCTGACTAATTAGGGAACAGGATACACATTACTGGGCTGCTACTGGTGATGACACAATCACAGTGGGACACAGCATCCCACATGTTGGAAACATGTTGTGCTGTTATTTTTAGCTTGCAATCACAAACTACAAGTTTGGGTATAAGACACTGTAATTATTGGAATCATCACAGAGAAAATAACTTTATTGTGAGTCCATTTTTTTTTTCATTCTGTGATCTCTTCTTTTCCTATTGCAAAAGTTCCTTCTGCAATGTTTTGACCACATGACGTTTCTTAGAGCCCAGTCGTCCCATTGTGGCAGCAATTGAGAAGATGAAATGGGATAAAGGATGAAACATATTGTGTGCGGTGTTTGGAGTAGAGTGGATGTTCAATGAGTCTTTTTTCCTTCCCTCCCTCCCTCCCTCCCTCCCTCCATTTCTCCCTCTCTCCTTCCTCTTATGGCCTCTTCTCTTCAGCTTCGGAGCCACCATCCTTGTGCAAACTCTCACTACCCTTCTAGAGTCTGGACAACAGCCTCCCAACTGGTCTCTGCCCTGTTCTTTCTTTCCCCTCAATCCATCTTACATGTGACCCCTATGTTTGTCACTCCCAAGCTACAACACTGAGTGGTTCCTGGGTCCCTAGGACACCTGCTTGCAGCCTTATATCCCAAAGCTAATCCCCCTACAGAAACCTCTTTTCAGTTGTCCCTGGGCACCTAGGATGCTTTCTTGCCCACAGGACTCTCCCCTGATCTCCCCTATTCAGGCCACACTCTGTTACTTCTTGTTGTATGCACAATTTCTACTCACTCTGCAGCTCCCTGAGCACTGGGATGATGTCCCATGCCTTTTTCCCCCCACGTTGCCCCTTTCAGAACCAGGTCACAGCACTCAGTAAACCAGTTTGGCCAAGATTGGCCTAGAGCTCACCTTTAACAGTCTGGAGTGAGAAGGGCCTTATGTACTCACTGACACATTTTCAAGACCTCAGATCTGAAGGCATGTTTGGCACAGGCTCTGATAATGATAGAACATGCCCTGAACTGGGACAGATCTGCCTAAGCTGAGCTCTGGAGCCCGTGCTTGGGCTGGGAAGAAAAGATGGTGTCTCCGGAGTGTGTGTGAGAGGCACTGGGAGGTCCTGCTGTGTGTCCCGCTGCTGTGCCTGAGTCCCCCTGTTGGGCCTCCACCTGGTTCTCTTTGCTGTGCCTTCTCTGTCCCTGTGTATGAAAGGAAGTGGTTTGATTGCCCTAAGTCCCCTTCAGGCTTGGTCATTCCAGTCGATGGAGTTGAATTACCTGGCTCATTTGTCTCTGAGTTGGAAGACAGGCTCGCAGGCCAGAGCTGGAGACACCTTTGCAGGAAAGCCTCCTTCCCTCCCAGGGGCGAGCGGCTCGGCCCTCAGCCTTCTGCCTTGGGGTGGGCAGAGCAGGCAGGCAGGAAGCAGGCTGTACCTCACTGGGGACTCCTCGCCCAGCTGGGCTGAGCTGCCGGAAGCCTCTCAGATGCCAAGAGACAGTGAGTGTGTGTGGAGCCCCAACCTTGAGACCCCAAGATGCTGCTGTGGTGGGTTGAATGGTGGCCCCGCAAAAGAGATATCCATGCTCCAATTCCCAGAGCCTGGGAACGTTTCCTTACATGGAAAAAGGGTCTTTGCAGATGTTATTGAGAATCTGGAGGTGAAGAGATCCTCCTGGATTATCCGGATTTGTGCTAAATCCAATGACAAGTGTCCTCATAAAGGACACACAGGATATTTGTCAGAGAGGAGGAGGCCATGGGATCACGGAGGTGGAGACTGGAGTGATGCAGCCGCAAATGAAGGAATGCCTGGGGCCACCAGGAACTAAAAGAGGCAAAGAATGAGCTCTCCTCTGGAGTCCCCAGAGGAAGCATGACCCTGCTGACAACTGGATTTTGGACTTCTGGCCTCCAGAACTGTGAGAGAACAAACTTCTGTTGCTTTAAGCTCCCCGGTTTGCGGTAGTTTGTTGCAGCAGCTATAGGACGCTGGCGCACCTGTCCTCCTGCAGCTGCCTTCTCCACCAGCCTCTCCACGCAGCCATCTTTGCAGGCCAGCTTGAAGGACCGTTTGCCTCGCAACTGTCCGGGCTGCTGCTACTCAGCCAGCAGACTTCTAGGGAAGCAAAGGGGGCGCTCTTTCTCCAGGCTGCCTTTCCTGCTGAAGCAGCCTGGTATGCTCACTCTGCTCCCCGTCCTGAGCCCAGAGGCCCCTAAAGTGCTCCCTTCACATCGGGATACTGAAGACCTCTGGCCATTTTCCCCGTGTCATTGGTGTTCTTTTGTCCCTCTAATGGGATGGCAGGCATTATCTACCATTTTATAGAGTGAAGGGAAAATTTGGGAGACCACCTGGTCACCCTCCCCACTTCTACAGATGGGAAGGAGGCCCAGAGAGGCCAAAGACCCCTACTGCCAAGGCCCCACAGGGAGTCAGAGTGACGGGCCCCTGGTCTCCTGGCTCTGAGTCTCAGCTCTTTCTACTGCATCACGTCCTTACCCTGGCCCCAGCGGGACCTTCCACTCACCTTGGTTCCTGCTTGGTTTTATGCATTCTGTAATATATAATATGTCCCTTGCAGATGCTAGAGTTTCTTAGCTTCCCCAGGGTTTCTGGCTTCCCGTGAGATCAAGTGCACAGGGCTAAGGGGACACCTCCACCAGTGACTGTGTCCTGGACTGCTCGGGCTCACGGCCAAGGGCCTCTGTCTAAAGCTGAGGGCAGCTGGGAAGCAGGCAGAAGTAGGTGCTCAGTCCTGCCTTTGTCACTGTGCAACACACAGAAAGTTCCACCCCTTCTCAGGGCTTTGCCTTTCTCATCTGCAATGTGAACAGAGTTAGGTGACTGGTACCTGCCTCAAGGTCAATATAAAATGAGGGATAAGGGTATGGAGCCAGAGGGGGTCTCTAAGGTCGCTTCAAGTCCTTGCATTCCTGCACAAGGAGGCATTTGATAGGAACAAGGCGGGAAACGTTTAAACAACTACTGCAAATGTAATAGGGGCCCTAAACCACGTGATCTCAAAGCCCTGGGCGAATCAGAATTTATCTCTCCAGCCCTTATTTTCTTTATCTGCAAAATGGAAATAATAGCACTTACTGCCCAGGGTCATTATGAGGATGAAACAGAAGAATAGAGATACAGTTCAGAGCCCAGAGATCTGAGGATATTAAGTAGCCCACTGATTAATCCCAAGGGAATTCCTGGAGCTTAGCACCTGGTATATAGTAGATACTTAATAAATGTTCATTATCCACAGTGAGAACCATGGGCCAGGGCTGACTTGCCCAGAAGTTTCCAAGGCTCGTGGCATGTCAGGACTGAAGGTCACAAGGAAGAATGAAAAAGGAGATGTGGCCAGAGGCTCATGCAGAAATTAGGAAGGGGACATGTTTCCAAGAGCCACCCTGGAATGGGAAGAAGGCAGGGTTTGGTAGTCCTGGGTTTAAATGCTAGTTTTGCCACTTGCAAGCTGTGTGACCCTGAGCAAGTTACTTAGCCACTCTGAGTGTTGGTTTTCTACTCTGTAAAATGAGAATGAGTAATGCCCTCCTGTCAGGAGTCCTGGAAAGAATACATGAGGGGATATGTACCTGGCACAGAGAAGTCATTTAACATGCAAGAGTAACTTCCTTGCCTTTCCCTGCTTCCTTATCTACAGAATTGAGAATGAGAGGTCATTGGCCGGTTGCAGGAACCAGGGAAAGCTCCTTGGAGGAGGTGGCTTTGCCCAGGCTCTGGCAAGGCTAAGAGAGGCTGAGTGTTGGATTGCAAAGGTCCTCTCCTTCTTCAGAGGGCATCTCCATGTCACTGTGAAGTGGGACAGACGGCTACCCCATCAGGCTGCCTCTAAAAATAACCTCCCATCCTGCTCCCAGCGTTGGCACATGCTGCAGGCTTCCTCCTGGCACTGCCCCTGCCCTGGCAGGGTTCTGCTATGGCTCTGTCTCAGTGCAGGGCCTCTGCAGGGCAGGGCCAGCAGGACTAGAGACCCAGGGGGAAGGCAGGGGCGCTTCCTGCAGAGGACTCTAGGCCTTGAGGGCACAGGTTGCGGTGGGACCTAGAACAAGCCCCAGCGTCCCCTGCTAATTTAATCTCAATTTTACACCTGCCTGTCAGGGAGGATTGAAGGAGGTGGCTCCTGGGTGGTCTGCTAGTCTAGTAGGGGTCTGCCAGTAACTTCTGGCCTCTGCCCACCCAGGCCCCTTGGTCTGGCCGAGCAGGGGCTGGTCTGGCATGGGGGAGCTGGGCATACACTGTCTCCAGGGGAAGGAGGGCTGTGCCTTAAAACATCTTGTTAATTCTCTGCCTGGTAACGTGCCCGGCACCGAGTAGGTGCTCAGGGAACACACCCTGAATGGATGGATGGATGAACACAGACTTTGTCCTTGGATAGACCTGTTTCGAACTTGGGTCCAAATTCTAACTATCCTTGGGGCATTTAGGCAAGTGACTTCACCTCTTTTTCCTCATTTAAAAAATGGACATAGTCCACATCACCACTTTTGGGTGAACCCCTTTCTACCCCTATATCCACTCAGGCCCATTTGGGAAACTGCAAGGAGGAAAATAGGCAGAGCAATCTCTAAGGGACCCCAGGGACCCCACAGAGTGGGGACCCCCAAATGTTAGCTGGCCCCTCCTCCACCCCAGGACTCTAAATGGCTGCAGGGCTTGTTAGCTTCATTCTGAGGATTAAGTGACTGGTCCAAGGTCACCCAGCCATGGAGTGGGGAACTGACATTGGGCCCTGAGCCTCCTGACCCCAAGTACTCTGTCCTTCCATTTCTGGGGGAGGAAGAGGAAAGTTGAGAAAAAGGGGAAGGGAAAGGAAGGTGGTGGTGTATGGGGGTGGGGGGTGGGGTGGGGCATGAGGAAGTAAGAGAGAACGGGTGAAAGGCAGTGAGCGGAAGGTCTCCAGCTGCAGGGTTGACCAGAGAGGCGCAGATTTCATCAACGATGTTCAATGGTCAAGATGTAACTGGACCCTACCCAACATTCCAGAGCCTTGAGACAGGCAGTGGGTGGGCCAGGAAGTGGGGAGATTGGGGGGCCAGCACCACACCCCTTCCTTTGGGGAGAGAGGGTGGTCAGGAGGTGGGAGGGAGCAGCTATGAGGATGGGCAGGGGTTGGAGGGAGATCAGCCCCAGTGGGGTCCACGTCTGGCAGAGAGCCACACTCAGAGCGGTGCAGCCCCAGCCAGATCCCCTCCCTGGAGACTGAAATATTGCCCTGGCCATCTACATCACCTGGAGCCTGGTGCTTACGAGTCCTGGCTCAGGGGCCAAGGGGACCTGGGCTTAACGCCCCGCAACAGCCACCTGCTAACGGTGGGAGGCCACCTAGCCCCTTAGGGCATCAGCTGCCCCATCTGAGGTTTGGACGACACAGTGAGGCTCGGGACTCCTTGGAGCTCTCTCTCTAGGGGCCGATGTGAACGCGACGTGAGTCCCCACGCAGAAGGCATCCAGTGCAGCGAGGGCGCGCACGTAGTGAAGATCACCGGTGATGATGGTCGTGTAATGTTCGCAAGGATTATATGAGGTATGGACATGAACATCAGAGCATGTAGTTGTGCTCAGTATATTAATTCCACAAATTCTTATTGAGGACTACAGTTCAGCCACTCGTGGAGCCAGTAGGGGTCCTTGCCCTCCTGGAGTGGCCTCCCAGGCTGCTGCCTGGGGCCAGTGGACTGTGAGTGGTTCTTGCAGACGCCTTCTCAGCACCCGCCCTCCAGCCCTGCCAGCTCCAGGGTACAGCCGTGCTCTGCAGGCTGAATGTGGAGCACTGATGAGGGCATAGGGAACATCCAAAGAGGGAAAGGAAAAAGTGAAGCCGGTAATTAGCTGCCGAGGTTGCTGGGAACATCTCTCCCCAGCTGGGGCTCAGCTGATGAGGAACCAGCCCTGGGGGCCCGGCCCAGCTCACGCTCTCCTTTCATTAGTGCAGTTTCCACTCAGCTGTTTCCACACTGGAGTTTCCATGCTGGGCTCCCAGCTTCCCTGGGGAATGACAGATGGGGAGGTGGAACTGGCCCTGGCTCTGAGGTCAGGGGGTCTGGATTCAAATCCCAGCTCTGATACCCACTAGAAGTGTCTTCTTGGGCAAGTCGCTGCATCTCTTGGGGCCCGTTTCCTCATTTGTGACAATGGGGTAGCTCGCATCCCTTGTGGGGTTGTTGTGTCAATTAAAGAGGGGAATGTCTTTATTGTATCAGGCACATGTTGGGTGTTCAGCAAATTTTAGGTTTCGTTTCCCCCCTGCCTAGTGCTTAGCCCATTGAAAAAGGAAAGGGGGAGGGTTAACTTTATGGAGCTAGAAGAAGAGGGATGCTGGATGACCAGGAACAAAGGACCAAGGACAGAGAAAGACAGAGAGGGAGAGAACCTAAGAGCTGGCACAATCCCCCTTTCAAAGATGTGCCTTAGGGCTCTGCTAGCTTGCTGGGATCTGGTCCATCCTCTTCCCGGTGGGATCTGCTTACAGGAAAACTCAGAGAGGGGCTGGCCCTGCCCCGTCACTCTCTCCAGCCCAAGGAAGGCTGGATAACTGAATCTCAGACAGTCTGCCCTTGACCCATACTCTGAAGGCTGGGGAATGGGCCCCACGGAGGACCCCCATCACTGCATCAACATCAGGACGAGAGGCCCGGTGGGCTTGAAGGACGAGCTCTGGACCAAGTGTTACGAGGCTGGCTGAAGGCTAGTTCTTTCTCTGGGCCTTGGTTTCTTCATCTGGGAAAGTAGAACCAATAGCATCTGCCTCCAGGGCCACCATGCTAGTCTGCACATTACACGAGCCTAGAGAGGATCCCCAAGGTGTTCCTTCAGGGGCTTCTGGCTCAATCTCTCTCTCTGAGGGACTGAGGAGAGGCAGGATTCTTGCCACAGTCCCCAGGAGCCCTCACTGCGCAGGTGACACTGACTGCCCATGAGCCCAGGGATTCCCTTTTTTAGGAAGAACATCAGAGGATGCGGTATAGGCACCTTATATACATTTCAAGTAACTCATTTAATCATCACAATAACCCAATAAGGTATTGAGTGACAATATTATTATCACCCCCATTCCATTTCATTTCATGGAGGGAGAAAGTAAGGCACAAAGAGAGAAAGGGACTTACCAGAGGTCACACAGCTAGTAAGGGGTGCAGCTGGGATTTGCAGCCGGGTCATCTGGCTCCACACTCTTACCCTGTATTGCCTCGTGTGAAATACACCAACAATATTCAGAGTGAGGCTCTGGAGTAAGATCATGTATCTGTTAGCTAGTGCTGCCTAACAAGTGACTCTAAAAACGAAGGGGCTTACTTTTCACAGGTCTGTACTTTGGTGGGGCAGTGCCTCTGCTGGGTTCTGGGCTTCCTCGTTCAGCTGCATTCAGCTTGGGGGCCGGCTGGAGGGCCCACAGGACTGGAAGGCCCACTGTGGAGTCACTTGCATGGCCCATGCTGGCCGTTTGCTAGTGTGCCTCGATTCTCCTCCAGTAGGTAGACCAGCCGTCTCAGGGCAGCATCCCAAACGGCAAGAGTGGAAGCTGTAAGGCCTTGCGAAGCCCAGGTGTCCGAGCTCCCACAGTAACCCTTCTGCCACATCCTATTGGTCACAGTGAGTCCAGACTCAAGGGGTGGGGGAAACAGTTTCCACATCTTGATGGGAGGAGCTGAGAGACTTTATGGACACAGTTAATCTGTCACGATTCCTGGGACACTTACTAGTTGTGAACTTGGCCTCTTTTATTTTGTCTGTACCTCAGTATCTCCCTCCATAAAAGGGGACAATACGAATACCCCCTTGTCAAGTATTATGATGATGAAGTGAGAAAATGCCATAAAGTGCTTTGCACAGTGCCTTATACAAAAATGCCCATGGCTACTGTAGTTGACAGACTACTTTTACTAGTCCATGAATTCAAGGCAGGAAAGGACTTTGAGGGAACCCCAGGAGGCCTGGTGCCCTGCCCAAGTGAGCTGAGCAGAGCTGTGACGGTTATTCAAGTGTCCCAACACAAAAATCACACAAATCGCTCCCCCCAAAATACCATACCAGCTGCCACTCTTAGGCTAAAGCAAAAAAGACAAATATTCCAGCCTGGGGGCTGCAAATTGCTTTCTGACACGTGCCAGCTGTGATTGATTGGTGCTGGCTGCCAGGGTCCTGCACTGAGAAGGGCGCTGAGCGCTGGTCCCCGCTCAGTGGCCAGGAAAGCCAGGATAGATCAGCGCTGTTTGTGCTGGGTACAAGAGGGGCAGTGGGCCACACGTGCCGTTTATTTCCTACCCCTGCTCCGGCCTCAGTTTTGACCTCACCTGCGCAGAGCCATGTGCTCTGGGCTTTTCATTCCACAGAGAAGGACACAAGGTCCAGAGTGGTCAGGAGATTGGCCCAAGGTCACACAGCAAGACCATCTCCTTGTCAGGGACTTTCTTGTGTTTTCATTCTTCCCAAATCCTTGAGGAGTCTGGACAGATACCGTATTTCCCCATGTATAAGATGCACCCTTTTTTCGAAAAATTTGGGGTCTAAAAACTGGGTGTGCGGTAAAAATCTACAACAATGAGTGCAAAAACAAGTGTGAAAAAGTGGGACATGCAAGTAAAAAAAATCCACAACCACTGTATAAGACGCACCCAGTTTTAGACCCCAAGGTTTTCGTAAAAGGGTGCGTCTTATACATGGGGAAATATGGTATGTTCCCAGCTCCTGCTGCTTGAGTTTCCAATCTCCAACCAAGAGAGGTGGAGACAGAGCTTCCTGCTCTAACTCAGGCCACAGGGGTTTTGCTGGGGGCAAGGCAGGCAGCGTGAGGGAGAAGGCTTCTCGGCTCTTTGTTTGGATTCAGATAAGGGCGTTTTCAAGTTTCTTGAGATCACAGTGGAGGCCAGCCAGTTCTATTTTCACCCGAGGATCCATCATCACTTTCCCGGGTCTCATGTCCACATCAGCTGCATGAACTCAGCCAGGCAGGCCAGCAGGCGCAGGATTAGGAGTGAGGGAGGGGTGATTATCAAGGCGCTTGGGGCTGGCAGGTTTGGAGCTCCCTTTCTGAGGCAAAGACATGACACAAATCTTCCCACTGCCTGGCCAACTCCTCCTCTTTACGTGCCGGGGGGTGACACTCAGACAATGTCTGCACACAAGGCCCGACCATTAAGGAATTCATTAATCAGAGTCCTGTTTACAGCTCCCTGGCAAGCGATCATAATTTACTGGCTCAAGCCAGACCCTGGGCCTTCCTGCAAACTGCTGTGACATTTGGTAAAAATATCAGCTGGGGACCGGGCCAGGCTGGGAGGTGTGTGTGCAATTCATGCTGACTTGTGAAATGGAGGCACAGTGTGGGTTGCAGGGATCAGGGGAGGCTGGAAGACAGCCTGTCACTGGCTCGAGGTGTCACCTTGGACAAGTCACTTCCCTGTCATCTCACATCTGTACTGTGAGGGGTTTGGGGTAGTTGGATGACAACATCTGTCAGCCCACAGACCTAACCTGTGTGGTCTGCACAGGATCAGCCTGTATTGTATTTAAAGAAGAAAAGAGAAAAGAAAAGAAAAAAACGGAATCCAGTGGCAACATTTATAAACTGCAGATTTCATGTGAAAATCCACACTTCCAGTGTAACACTGGGCATGTACTTCTATATGGCAATGGTGGCCTCTAGCTGAGTGGCCCCTGACATCACCACATGGGGTCTGTGATCTTGGGTTTGCTAGTACCTTGGCTAGTACCAATCCCCGCTACCAGGCCTGGGCCCAGTGTTTTCATGTAAGGCTGTGCATGTTCACTGCACAAAGCATCCATCTGTGGGGCTGAATTCCTATCATCTGCCTGCCCTGCCATAGGCAGTGGCGTGGGGCTCTGTTAGGGCTGAGAAGGGTACTTTTTAATAATTCTCACAAAGACATTGGTGGGTCCGGTGATGGCCCTGCCTGGGCCCATAGAGCTCCTGTGGTTTTCATTCTGCAGAGACTGAGAATGGGGCTTCCTCAGAGTAGGGGCCCAGGCAGGGCCCAGGCTGTCAGTCAGGACAGCTACCTGTGTGAGAATGGGGGTGGGATGGGGTGGGGGGGTGTCCCTCCCCCTCTCTGAGCTGCAATTTCCCCATTTAAAAATCGAGAGGGTTAACTAGGTGATCTCAAAGGCCCTCTGGCTATGGGAGAATATGATGCATAAAAGCTGCAGACTCAGCCAGGGGTGCTGAAGGGGTGAATTGGGCTGCATGTCTTAGGGCTGGGGAAAAGGTTGGGGAGGTCAGCAGGAGGGAGGGAAGGGGCACAGCACAGACAGTCCCCAGGCTCATCTTGTGGTGCCCTGTGCGGCCAACTCTGGCTGGCAGGGGAGGCCCTGGGGCTGCAGCTGCCTTACTGCCCCCAGACATGAAGTCACACATCAAGTTCACAGCAGAGGTGGGACTGGAACCTTGGTCCCTACTCAGCTTCCGGACAATGGTATTTTACCAAATGCTTTACCTTCAGGAAGTCTATCTACTCTTGTCCCCACTGAACACAGAATACCTGGTCCCTACCTTCTCCAAGGCTGTGGCTGGAATGGGGGAGGCCCCTAGGACTTGAAACCTGGAAAATGGGCTGGGAGAGGGTAGGCATTCTAGGTCGGGAGATGACAAGAGCTCAGGCCACCAGCATGGGGGTGGGGGGAGCCCACGGGTTCTTTCTGCTTCCTGAGTTTTCTTTCCATGTGCTCAGAACTTTTTCAATCACCCCTCCTCCTTTGTCCGGGCTCTGTCCATTCTTACTGCCACTTCCTTTGTTCTGGCTTTGACATTCTCTAGTCCAGGGGTCAGCAATCTATAGCCTGCAGGCCAAATCCAACTAACTGCCTATTTTTATAACATTTTACTGGAACACGGTCACATTCATTTGTGCAATATTATCTGCGGCTGCTTTGTACTGCAACAGCAGAGTCACAAGGTTGAGGCAGAGGCTGTATGTATGTCCTTCAATGCCGAAAAAAATTTACTATCCGGGCTTTTACAGAAATAGTTTTCCAACCCCTGCCCTAGACCTACCAGAGCTTGTGAAACTGGAGTCCTGATAAAATTATCAGCCTGTTTTCCTTATTTTGCAAATGAGGGAAATGAAGCACAGAGACATTAAGCAACTTACCCAAGGTCACACAGCTAATGAGAGACAGAGCCAACATCTGAACCCAGAGAGTCTGCCCCTGGAGTCAATGCTCCTTTCCTGAGCAAGGTCGCTCCTCCAAGATGGTGGGATTTCCAAACGCAAACCAGTGCCTAGATTACAGGCTGAAGCAGGGACAGCTTATGGCCTCTGCCTTGGCCATTTTCTTCCAAAGCCACTCCCCTTTCTGGAATATAACGGACTCGGTATTTTCTGTTGGTCCTGAGAAGAGGGCTCAGTGTAGGAGAGCCTATGTGTAATTAATGTCTTTCTAAAAGACCTTTAAAGGGGGACCATGAGCTAGTTTGGTATGTGGTCATTTGCACATGGCAGCACTGGTGTTTGCTGTTACTCTAGCCAAGGAGAGAAGGGGTTCCTTAAGAGATGGCCTGGCTACCCAGGGAGTGACACTGCAAGAGGAAAATTTAACCAACTTAGGGAAATGAATGGGGTACGAGCGCATCTGAAACCCATGTTGGTACAACTGACCCTCAGTGTAGGTCCTTGTAGAATATTGTTTGTTGCATGTTGATTGGTGAACTGATTGTATGTGCTGAAAAACAAAAACCCATTCCTTGAAACAGATCCTGAAGGAAGACCACTTAAAATGTGTACATACCCAATGATTTAACAAATTTTATGCAAAATAAACTTTTTATATTACACTATGTAACCAATTTACCACAAATCCATTTTTTTTCAGAATTCCTTATTTTTCACATAAAAGAGGCTCTTGTAATAGATTGTTGTAGCTGTTTTATATACATATATTTTATTACTCTTACAAATCCTGGGGTTCCTTCATTTTGAACAATATAGAAACATATCTGAAGGAAGAAAATGCCCTGCAGAATGGTTCATACCACTACGCCAAGCCAACCTGTAAAATTGGCACCAAAGGCCTAACTAGATGCTGCACCTTTTCCAGAAAGCTGCTCTTGTTGATTCTGATGACGAAAGGCACGCCTGTCATTCAGCACCAACCAGGAAACGCAACTCCGTCTGGAACAATCATTTTAGTTTACTCACGGAACCAAACAGGTTTATACCACTGACAAAAGATTTAATTACTGTCAAATAACAAGTCGAATACCTGTCAGGCACAGATTTGACATATGAAAACAAAGTTGTAACTTGATAACTACTCTTTGGGCATTCTGGAATCTTCTGGAAAAATCTGACTCTCTGCACAATTGTTGGTTCTCCAGTTCATCCAGAACTTACTCCTATGTTATCTCATCATCCCTGCGCTAACCAGGTGTGGTGGACGTGACCATCCCCACTTCACAGCCAAAGAAACTGACACCTAGAGAGTTGGATAACACTTTATTTACACAGCAGAGCTGACTCTGCTGGCTCAGCTATTCCTCAGCTCTGTGCTCTTTGAAAGTAACACAGTTACACTTCTTTTCACTTTGTCTCTTTAACTCTGAGGGCTCCTCCAAATAGATCCCAAAGAATGAAAGCACAGTCCAGGGGCCATATGCCACATGGCCTCTTTACGGGGGACAGGCCTGTAAGCCGGAAGAGCCCTCCTCAGGAAGGATCAGAGGGGACAAGCAAAGATGGTTGGGAGCCGGAGTGAGACTGTTCTTCCAAATCCTGGCTCGGCTGCTTAACCAGGTAACCTTGGGGGAATCAGATTTCTTTGTGCCCTTGTTTCCTTGCCTATGGAATAAATATACTGATGCCTATACCACTTCTCTATTGGGGGGCGTGTGGCTTTTGGAAGGTGGAAATGACAAAATATATGTAAGACTTCTATCACTGAAGATACCACTCAGGAATGATGATTATTATTATTTAGGCCAGTTTATTTGCTCCTCTGCCATGAGGCCAGAATCACACACCCAGTCCTTCGCTGAATGACTAGAATTTGTTCCTGAAAACTCTGCTGCTAAATGGAAAGCTGTTAAATGAAGAACCCACTCCATAAATTTTAATGGGAAAAGTTATTATGCCTTCTATCCCAAGGCACTGTTTTCAGGCTGCCCCTTGGGCAGACTCTCCGAGGTTTGTCTCACACATGGAAGTTCCACAGGTGGTGCTAATTCTTGCCCAGTCCTGAGAATTCCCATCTAGCCTCACCCCTGTCTTTCACCGGTGAAGAGCCTGAGACCTCCGTCCTCCTCCCAGGCCTGGGAATGTGTTCTGGCTAGCCTCCTGAGCCCCATTTTACAGATGGAGAAACTGAGCGGGAGGCCCGCTCTGCACTGAATTTGAGGCCAGTCCACCCTGAGGCTTTGGGACTCTGACCTACACGTGGGAGGAGAGTGGCTTTGATAACCTAGGCTTTCCTAACATTAGACCTGGGGGTCTTAGACAATCATCCCACAAGATCTAAAGGCTCCTGACCAAGATTAGGCCTCTGCTGCAACTAGTATGTACATATGTGCAATGACATAACACGTTGACTTGGGGATCAGCTCACAGGTTTCCCAAGATTTACCAGTGTCAATGCGGAGAAATTCCTAGCTAGGGCATTTGACTGGAGCCACTGGGGCCTCCCCACACCTCACTCATTAGAGCAGGCCCCTGGAGCACTGGTATGGTGAGTGGGGGTGATTCCAGATAGCTGGGTGGAAGCTGGGTCTCTCGCCAACGTGTGCCCCCTCCCCAGCCAGCTGGGCCTCTGCCTGGACACCAGGGTCACTGAGAGCTGATTACAGCACCTGGGAGACAGCGAGCTCCCGTTGTGTGGGGCTGTGCCAGGTCTGTGTGTGCAGAGGTGAGGACCTCCCTGTCCCCACAGGGTCTGCAGTCTCCCTGGGGAGACCAGAACACACCGTGGAAAAGGGTGTGTGAGCTGTGTATGTGCATGTGCAGAAAGTACAGAAAGGGCAAGACTGGGGAGGAGAAGGAGAGAAAGGGAAGGAGGGCGGGGTCGGGGTGTGAGGAGGGTGGGAGAGAAGGAGGCAGAAAAATACTTCTCTCTTCATTATCTAACTACGCCCCCCCCCCCCCCCCCCCCCCCCATGCAGCAGGGTCAGGGATATTCCCTCAGGCCGGGATCACCGGCGCAGCAGTGCCTGGAGGGGCCCAGCAGGTACACATGGGCAGGAGAGCCAGTTGCCATGTTGGGCAGAGGGACCTGGCTACCTAGAGGGTCTTGTCCTAAGGGCTGGGCCGCCACACAGCTCCAGCTCGTTGGTGCCACGTGGAGCAAGAGCTTCGTGATACCAGCTTTCCCAACTTTCCAATCCAGAAGCTAGGTCTCTGTAAAAATGTCCTATTTTTCACTCAGGCCAAACAACATGCATCTATCTGTGGGCTGGATTCAGCCTGTGGGCATCTGACCTGGTCTGTTTGCTCAGAAAAGAGCTCGTTGGTTGGGGTCAGAAGCACTGAGCTTGCAATTGTCTACCACTTTCTGCCTGTGGGGCTCTGGATAAGTAATTTCATCTTGGAGCCTCTGTTTCCTTATCTGCAAGATGTCAAAAAGAATGGCTGTCTCTTAGGGTGGTGGTTGGGGTAAAGATAACGCTTGCCAGAACCCTCCTGCAGGGAACCGGCAACTAGCACGTAGTAAATGATGAGCAATCATCAGGCCCTTTTATCTTCGGCTTATTCTTCTCAGGAGTTGTTTCTTAGAAACGGCCTCTTTGATATCTTTCCTCTTAGAAACCATCTTTCTTGGTTTAGGATGAAGGCTCAGTCTGGTATTTTGGATCTGGGACTAACTGGATTGTAGCTTACTGGCTTGATGTCTTTGAGGACCAGGTCTTCTGCAAAGGGGAGGGCAAAAAGTATTAGACGTGTGCACGTGAGTACACCCATCCCCCCACTCTGTAAGAAACTGAAGCTCGGAGAAAGACAGGGGCCCCCAAGGTCACCTAGCATCTTAGTGGCAGAGCTAAGACTAGATTTGCAGCATTATGGCTCCCAGCCCAGTGCTCCCTGTATCCCCTCTCCCAGCTCTGAATGGTTCTCCAGAATTGGGGAGGGGGTTCAGGGAGGGTCAGGTTTCACTCCCAGAGAGTGCTGTCAGGCTGCAACTTGGTGAGCTGGAGTCTGGGAAGCTGGCCCCTTTGGAAAAATTCAAGGCTGTTGATTTGGTAGCCACTCATGCAAGCTCTGTCGAGCCTTGGAGCCCCACGCTGGTCAGAGGACCCCATGAGCAGAGTCCAGCCTGGGCCACCTTTGCCCCTGGGCTCCCAGCCTTGACTGTTCTTATCCTGACATTGCATCGTTATGCCCGCCAGGCTCATTCGTTCCCTCAGCCTTCTCAGCTAGTGTGGACACGAGTTCAGAGCAAGGACCCTGACCGACTTCATCATCTCAGTGCTTCCTGGGACAAACCAAGTGCTCGAGACTTAGTGTGTTCAGTGAAAGCTTGTTGAACGAAATAAAATGAGAGGAAGAAAAACTGACTTCCCGTCTACCAAACTAGTGAAAACAATGTTAAAACAATACCACCAAATGCTGGCAAGGTAGTGGTGAGACTGCTATACTCAGTCGCCGCTGGTGGCTTTATCATTTCATCTTTTTAGAAAGAAATTACTCAATATATAAAATCTACTTTATAGATGCTTATGCCTTTTGACCTAGTAATTCTACTTCTGGGAATATGCAAACGACCTGTCTTCGTCACTTGCCACTTTCTTTCATCCCCGTGGCTTCACCTATTATGTGAACAACTTTTCCCTTTTAGATTCTCCCTTCCCTTATTGTCCAGAGACTTACTGAAGCACTTTTGCTGTCCTTGTCCAAGCTACTTTTAAAGGAACATTAACTCATGAATGAGGCTGGCACTTTTAAGGCGATTAGTATCAGAAGCACGTGAGACAGCATTCCTGGCAGTTGTGGAAGTCACGCCATGTCAGCAGGGCTGGCTTGCTGTGTCTTTCCTGGGGCTTCCCCTGTGCTCACGGAGGAGTCAGCTATGTTAGTCTTTGCTGTCCCCCTGCCACCTCTTCTGTGCCCTCTCTCCCTTCCCCTTTCTAAAATCTGGTGAGAGCCTTAAAGGTCTCGGCTGAGGGTGTCTCCTTAAGGAACTGGACTCATGAGATGGCTCTCTGGGGATGGAGAAGGGAAGACAACTAAGTATCAGGGCAGGAGGCAGGTGTGGATGCAGGGACGAAAAGTGTCCCAGTAGTTCCAAAAGGAGTTGGGATGAAGTTCGCTGTGATGCAGAGGAGCCCAGACAGATAAGAACCAAAGTGAGATTCACACAATAGTTCAAAGGTTTTCTGCCCCGTATTGTATTGTCACCTCAGATTCTCTCACTGAACCCAAGACGGCTTCTGACCAGATTTGTGTCTTGCAGACAAACAAATAAACATGTTTCGAAGACCCAAAGGAGTGATTTTAAGACAAGATTTTACAGCGAGGCAGTCCAGGGGCCCCTCCAGTTCCATGCTATGTGCATCATGAACACCTCTACCCCTTTTCTGCACACAGACAATGCTCAGATGCATTTACGTATGGACCATTGATTTCATTCTATTTCTTACTTTTTCCTAATATATAATACTACTTCTCTTTGTATGTCCATTTAGTGTTTGCTTCTAACTATTACAGAGTCTTTTAAAACATGTACCCACTACATTCTCCTTATCTTTTCCCCAAGCGAGGAACATCGAGGTCACACACACGTCTCGTGCCATGGCCTCACTGTGGCAGACATCCTCAAATGTGTCCCTCTGTGGATGCCTTGTTCAGCCATCAGGGAGAACTATAAACCTTGCCCTCTTCTGAGAAATTGCCCATCAGCATGTTGGCGTTGGAGGGAGCCTCAGAGATGGTTTCTTCCAGCTGGTCCATTTCCCAGATGAAAATTCTGAGAATTAGAAAGTAAAAGTGACTGGCCTCTGGTCATCAATTGGATTGGTAGCAGAACCAACACCACATCCTTGAGCTATCTGCTTCCCCTTCCATGTTTGGAAAATTACGGAGGTGGCAGCCAGGTAAAGGGTGGGAGAGGAGGGTAAACAAGGTAACAATCCACAGATTCTAGAGCAGTACAAGGAGCTCAGCTGGATGGTAGGAAGGGGAAGGGTGACGGTCACTTAACAGCTGGGGTCATCTCTCTTATTAAGGACATGGGAGTCTGGCTGGTGCTGCTTGCTCATTGAAGGCAAGGAAGGGCTGTGTGTGTGTGTGTGTGTGTGTGTGTGTGTGTGTGTGTAGACCTCTGCGTTTCTTGATAGCAGCAGTAGTGTTGCCTCTACAGAGAACAGCAAAGGAGCATGGAGCAGGGGCAGAAGGAAGACAGAGAGAAGCAGCCAGGTAAAGCCAGCTGTCCTCTCAGCAGTGAACGTGGTTTCCGATCCACGTGCTGTAGACAGCGTGGTCTCAAGCTGGAATTGATTGTGTGTGAGTGACAGCTCAGAAGGGTCTCTCCTAGACACTTGTTATGTCACCAGGAGATTTGTAGTAAAAATAACAACACAAACCAGAGAGGATCTTGAATTTGTCAAAGGGCCTTCTTATCTCTTATCACACGACTTCGGGTCAGGGTATAAACCTTCTATACTTAAATAAAAACCATAAATGTGCTTATTGTTAAAAATCTGAAAAACAAAGACAGGAATAACAACAATAAAAATTCATAATCTTTAAAGTATTCGTTTTGCACTAAGTATCAGAAAATTTGAATCCTACTCTGTATACAAATGTATCTTTTCACCAAATAATTTATTGTCACATTTCTTCTTTACATATCATTAAATATTCTTCAAAGGCATTGTTTCCAAAAACGGAATAATTGTGTGACTGTACTTTAAGTTATTAACCCAATCTCCTGCCATGCTATGTTACTGGACATTTATGTAGTTTCCAAAATTTGGCTTTTATAAATATTTCAGTGTCAAGCATTGTTTTACATGCATAAATCTTTGCCACAAATTCTGACAATTCAATTCCTAAAGGGAATTTGCTGTGTCAAAGGAACTTTCGTTAAGGCTTTTAAAATATAGCACCAAATTGTTTCTAGTGTATGAAGGTGCTTATGATCTATATCCATGTCCACACAGAGTTTATCATTGTTAAAAGTCTTTGCTAATTTAAAAGTTTAAGTATGATTTAAAAATCATTTGTGGTACACTTTTAATTATTTCCATTTTTGTGGTCATTAATTTGCATTTCTCCTGTAGATTTTCCAGGTATATGTTGTTCATTTTTCCACTGGTATTTGAGTTGTTCTCTTATCAATTTGATTGAATCTTTACATAATAAGCTCAGTCCTTCTGTTGTGTTTATTATAAATGTTTTAAAGTTTGTGATGAGCCATTTTAGTTTTGTTTATAATGGTTCAGAGAGTTGGGAAGATTTCAGTTTTTTTAGTCAGATGTATTAACTTTTCTTTATCTTTTTACTTTCATATTTTTATGCTTGTAGAGCTTTATTTGTTGTCATTATAAAAGCTAATAAATATTTATCTTCGCTTCCTTCTAGATTTTTATGGCTTTGTTTTTTATGGTTAGCCTTTTAATCCTCTAATTTATTTTGGCATCAAGTATGATGTGAAGATCTAAATTTATTTAATTTTCTAACTAGTTAATCAGTTGCCCAGCACCAGTTAATCAGTAATTCTCCTTTTCCACCTTATCATCTCCTGACTTTACTTATATAGCTATCACTTTTATATCGTAAGGCCTGCTTTCAAGGTATTTTTTTCTTCTATTGATCTATCTAGTAATTCTTGTCTTATAATTATACTGTTTTATAATGATTATAATTTTGTATTGTATTGCATTTTTTTTGTGGGGAATGTCTCCCTTCATTATACTTAATTTCCAAAATCTTCTTAGAAAAACTTATCTCTTCATTTTCCTGGATTAAATTCAACATAAATTAGAAATTTAGAATAACTTGATCAAGGCCTAGATATCATAGTTTTTTTAAAAACTGCATTAAACATACTATCAATTTGGGAAAGAACGGACATCGTTATAATATTTAAGTTTTCTACTCTGGGAATATGCTGTATGTCTCATTGATTCAATGTCTTTATGTCTCTGAAACGTTTGCTCATTTCTTCATGTTGTCCTACACATTTGTGGTTAAGGTAATTCACATTTACAATGTCTGTAGCTGTTGTGAATGGAATCTTATTTTCCAGTGTTATGTTCTTGCTGGTTCTTGTTGGTATATGCAAAAAGTAATATTTAGAAAATATATACTAATTTTTTAGTTAATTATTTGAGTATTATTAGTTCTAATAGGTTTTCTTCTTCTTCTTTCTTTCTTTCTTTCCTTTTTTTTTTGAGAAATTTTTTAGGTAGGCCATTACAGCAAATCCTTAAATAATGTCATTACATAATGACAGTGTCTACACTGTCCCAGTGTGAGTGAATGTGGGTGGGTGTGAGTGGCCCTGGGATGGAAGGGCGCTCTGTCCAGGGAGGGTCCCGCCTTGTGCCCTGAGCTGCCGGGAGAGGCTCCGGCCACCTGCAACCCTGAAGTGGAATAAGCGGATTAGAAAATCATTCTCTTACTTGTTTTTATTCATCTGTCTTAAGTATTTACAGAGCTCACATTTATTTCAGTATTTAATATTAGAAGTGCTTTGGGTCTTTATTTAGAAGTTTGGTGATGTTTTTGTGACCAGAAATATGCCATAGGAACTTAACTCTTATTTCTGTCAATTAGCTTGTGGCCAAATTGGGTTCCCTATATGTTATTTTGCTTAAAGTCACAGTTTCCAAGAACCTAATGAGACGTTGAGTGAGGGCTTACTGTCTAATTGACCCTTCCAATAGCTACACCTCTTATTTTTCCATGTCTTTTAGTATCTGCTAAGGCTCACAGAACAGTGTTAAATAACAGGAGTGTTTTAAGGATCATTGTCTTTTTACTGATTTGGATGGAATACTTCTAGTTTTTTACCAATAGGTATCATCTTAGTTGTTTGATTTGAGAACGCTTTTTTGAAAAATCAAGGTGGGAAAGTATTTTTAGTTTACTTAAAAATATTTTAAGTGAGATCTTTAGGAAGCATTTTATTAAATCCCCTTTTCTATTTCTTTAAAAATAATCCTATAGTTTTCTCCTTTAACCTACTGAAACGATGTCTTATATTAACCAATTTCCTGATGTTGATTCATACCCCTATTCCTGGAATAAAAATTGCCAGATCATGGCCCATTCATGTTTTCATTCAAAGCCGGTTTTTCTTTGCTAAGATTTTCTTTAGAATTTTTGTGTTAACATAACAGGTTGTTAAGAAGGCAGGGTCTGGAATGGTACTGCCTAGTTTTGAATTCTAGATCTGCTGCTTCTGGCTGTGTGACCTTGGGCAAGTTCCTTCCCTCTCTGATCCTCTGAGGAAAATGGGAACCCTTGCATCCAGCTCAGATCCCAGGGCTCTAAGGATGAAATGAGAATAATGTAGGTAAAGTTCTTTCATATTTGTCTCATCTACACCTAACAACTCTATGAATTAAGTATTACCATTTTATTTAACAAAATAGGAAACCAAGGGCCCGAAAGGTTGAGTAACTGCCTCTACGTCACAGAGCTGGTAAGTTGCTGAAGAGATATGACTCCCACTTGTCTGTACCCATCCCTTGTAGCTGAGACCCATTTGTAGTTTCTCAAGGGGCCAGCGGCTTAACATCTTTCTGCCTTATCTATGCAATTCCCTTTGTTCTGAAAGACTTTTTTTTTTCTTCTTCTTTATCTGGAAAACTATTTATTCTCTAAAACCAGGTCGAATATCTCTTCTTCTGCGAGGCCTTTGTGCCTCATCCAAAAGACCCAGTTACTTCCTTTAAGTTATCACTGCATTTAATATTTATATTGTTGTACTTGTCATTCCATTTTGCAGGGGTGTCCTCTGTACCCTGGGACCCCGTGCCCAGCACATGCTGCCTCCCAAGAAGGGTTCACCTCAATCTGTTGTGAGACCCCAAATGAGAAGCAGGGTGGCATGGCAGAACAGGCCTGTGCTTTGGAGGCCAACTGGAAACTAAACCTTAGCTCTACCAATACTGACATCTTGTCTTTCTCTCCTAAACCTCATTCTCCTCTTCTGTAAATAGGAATAATATTCTGAACCTCACCAGGCAATTGTGAAAAGTACACGAGAGTAAAGCCCTTAGCTCAGTGCCTAATTTGTGCTAAACACTCCATAAACATGCTGTCTCCTTTCCTTCCCCTGGAAGAACTGCAGCTTCCAGGACGGGGTTGGCGGGGGTGTGTGTGGGGGTATTCTTCATACATGTCTCTCTTTCCATAAGCACCTAGCATGAGCTGGACAGAAAAACGCCTCTTGACTGAATCTCCCCATGACCCTGGAAGAGAAGCAGGGATTGGTGGACCCATTTGTAGATGGAGAAACTGAGGTCCTGAGCAGAAAATGACCTGCTCCCGATCACAGAGGCACAGAGTGAAAGGGCCGGCCCCAGAACCCTAATTCCTTGCGCTAATTCCAATTCAGTGGCATTGTTTCTCTGGCCCCACAATGGGCACACACAGCCTTCCTCAACCTGCACCCTCTAGGACCATGTCAATAGGTCAATTTTGAAAGAACGTTCTGAGGTTAAAAAACAATGGGCTGCCTAACAAGGCAAACAAACAGATAAAAACTCATGGACACAGATAACAGTTTAGTGTAGTGCTTACCAGAGATTAAGTGAGGAGGGAGATGGTACAAGAGGGAAAAGGGCCCCAAATATATGGTGATGGAAGGAGAACTGACTCTGGGTGGTGAACACACACTACAACATATAGATGGTGTATTATAGAATTGTACACTTGAAACCTATATAATTTTACCAACCAATGTCACCCCAATACGTTTATTAAAAAAGAAAAAGAAAGAAAGAGAAGCAAAAACACACAATGGGCTGAACAAAACTCTTCCACTGTTCTGGTGTTTAATTATGTGACCCTTCCACAGCATGGGGGCTTGGCACCTGGGCTCTCTGTCAGCAGGCGTGGAGTGAATCCGGGCTCTGCCACTTATTAGCTGGGTGACGAATATGATAAGTGACAGAGTCAGGAACATTTTATTAAATGCTCTTGTGGCTCCTTGTTTCAAAATTTAACAATGTAACCAACAAGAATAGGAACAATGGCAACGCCACTAAGAGTTGTAGTCTAAGAGCTTAATGTGAAGTATTTTTATTCCTTTTTTACAGGTGAGAAAACTGAGGCACGAAGACACATAAATGGCTCATGTTTACAGCGGGGACAAATGCAGGCTGCCTGCTGCAGAAGCCCTGTTGATTTTTTTTCTTTTTTCTTTTTTTTTTTTTTGAGGGATGAGCTAGAGCTCTTAGGAGCATGTGTGGGAAACCCTTGCTTGAGGGACACTGCTCCTCCTCAGACCAGAGTGAACACCAGGTTCCTCTGAGGTACGAAAATCAAAGCAACATTAAGTAGCAATTGTGGCTCCAGGTAATGGGGGTCCCGGAGGCTGTGTTCCTGACGGCAGCGTGAAAACAACAAGCTGTGGCCTGGCAGGCTTGGGTTTTGATTCCAGATCTTGCACCAGCTATGAGCCCTGGCATATGACAAGCCACTTCCCTTTTAGGCCTCGGTTTCTTTGTCAGTGAAATGGGAATAATGTGAAGGTGCTGGAGTTAGGTTTGGCCTCCCTCTGGGTTTTATGCCCCAAATCCAATCATGACTGAGTCTCGGCAATTTTGCATTAGGAGGAGATCCCTTCTCCCCCTGACCCCTTTGGTCACCCACTTTGTTCTTGCCAGTATCTTACCAGTACCCCTTCTTGTGTCTGGTCTCCAGGTCACTCTGCCTCTTCTCCCAGGTCTCTTCCTCTGCCAGTGCCATTCCCTGGCCAAAAAAGTCAGCAATCCCCCACCCCCACCATGACACCATGCCAGCACATGTGCACAGGGGCGCACGCGCACATGCGCGCGCACACACACACACACACACACACACACACACACACAGAGTCTGCGTTTGGGTTCCCCCAGGAGCACAGCCAAGGACTCCAGTGGCAGAGTTTCTTTGGGAAGTGTCCCAGGAAACACCAGTGGGGCGTGAAGAAATGAGGCAGGGAGGGAATGTACTTGATACAGATAGGGGCTGTTACTACTGTTACCAGAGTGACCACTGTGGGCCTTGCAACTCCATCCTGCTGGGGACGAGGCAGAGTGTAAAACCCTATTGAAGCTCCACCATCTGAGGGGCCAGGGAGCTGGGGTATGACTGCACCAACTCCTGTCAACTATTAGGTGTCAGCTGCATGCCAGGGATGCTAACTCCTGGCAATACCAGTCTTTTTGTGCCTCGGCAGGGATGGCTCCAGTGGCCCCAGAACTCAACAGTTGAAGGGATTCTGATGGTGGCAGATGGAAGCTGGCAGGGCTGGGGACAGGGCGGTGTGCTGACAGCACCTGCTACATCAGTCAGCCTCACACTTGGCTGGCGTCAGCATGCCTTGGAGGGCTTGATAAAACCCAGATTCCTGGACCCCACCCCCCACAGTTGCTGCTTTAGTAAGTCTGGGGTGGGTCCTGAAAATTTGCATTTTTAACAAGTTCCCAAGTGTAGCTGCAGCTGCTGATCCAAGGACCACACTGAGAACTACTGCACCACACACACACACACACACACACACACACACACACCTCTACCAAATAAAGTCCAAGTGCCTCTGCCGAGTGTTCAAGGCACTCCCCAGATACACTTGCAATGTTATCTCCAGTGGGCCCTTCAAATGCCCATGGCATATTGTACTGTCTCTGGAAACTGTCCTGTTATTTCCGACCTTTGCTTACTCTGTTCTCTGATGGAATATCCTTTTTCTGCCATGTGTGCCTGTTGGGATTGTACCTATCCTTTAGTTTCAATGCCACCCCTCTTCCCATTAGCCTTCCCCACTGTCCCAACTGTGCATGTGACCTCTCTCCCTCTCCCCCCCCTCCCCCCCTTTCTCTCATAGCCCTTATCTGGGCCTCTCTAACAGCACTTATGACTGTCTACCTTGTGTCCCAAGGAATTAAGTGTTTGTTTTATCTTCTTAATAATGACCTACAAACCACTTTGTCAAAGAAGGCCTCCTTTGATTTTCAAAACCACCCTGGGAGATAGAGAAGTCGAGTGGTATTATTAGCTCTATTTTGAAAATGAGGCTCAGAGAGGCCGAGTAACTAGCCCAAGGCCATACAGCTAGAAAGTGCTGGGTTATGCCTTGATTTTGGGTCTTCTAGGTGGAAATTCTGCCTTCTGCTCTCCTAATGTCTCCCCCTTGCTCTTGAGGGTGGGGATGGGGAGTCCCTTCAACAAGTATTTGCTGGATGAGATGGGTTGAGACGGACTGGGATCCTCTTCTTTGTGTTGTTCCTGGAATAGGCTCTCGTAGAAAAGCTCAGCTCCTAGCTGACAAAATACCCTAAGTCCTTGGTGTTGTCTCAGAGAACAGTCACTCCTTTTCCCTCTAGAACCAAGAGATCACTGAGACCCTAAACTCCTGTTTGGACCCAGATCACCCTTTCCCAGGCTATGCTTGATCTTGGACCACCAGCATCTCTGATCCTGATTCCAATTTTGATGTGAGGATTTTTCTCACACCAAGCAATTCTCCAGCACCAGCGGGGTGCTCTACAATTCAACTCAATTCTGACACCATCTGCCTGGAGTTAGCCTCAGATCCTACAGGTTAGGTGCTCAGTCCTACAAAATTATCCCCACCCCACTCCTACTTCAGACACCATTTGCAAGTCCAAGTTGTCACCTGGGCTCCCGACCAAATAACTCCCTCATTGGATTTGATTAATTTGCTAGAGCTGCTCACACAGCTCAGAGAAACATTTAGATGATATAAGTCATGAATAGCCAGATGGAAGGATTCATAGGACAAGGTATGTAGGAAGGGACTCGAGTTTCCATGCCCTCTCTAGGCATGCCACTCTCCCCAAATCTTCACGTTTACCAATCCAGAGCCTATCCTGTTGGGTTTTTATGGAGGCTTGGTTACATAGATATAATTGATTAAGTCATTGACCATTGGCGATTGATTCAACCTCAAGCCCCTCTCTCTTTCCTGAGGTCAAGGGATGGGACTGAATCACAAGGTTGTGTCCTCTGGCAACCAGCCTCCATTATTAGCTTACCTAGATGCTTTCCAAAAGTCACCTCATCAACAAAACCAACGATACCTTTACAGCTCTCCTCACAGGAAATTCCAATGGTTTTAGAAGCTGTGTGCCAAAAATGGGACCAAGACCAAATATATATTTCTTGTTATAAATCATAATATTACAACATTCTTGAGCTATCCCTTACCTCTCTGCCAGTGAGGTTAAGAAGTCCCATTATCTCTCAAGGTGGCCTCCAATCATTTTCTCACTGTCCCAGACCCATCAACCAAATTCTGGGAAACACGCGGTCACTTCCAGTGAGCAAAGGATACCTATGGCTCCTGACAGTGGGCAGTCTATCTCCCACAGCAGAAACAAAGGGGCTTGTGGATGGTGAATCGGGCAAGGGAAAGAAAGGGCAGCCCGTGCCTTTTGCAGCTTGGGATTGGCCTTCGGCTGCAGTGTCTGAGCAAAGGGGGGCCCTCCTCATGGTCCTCCAAGAGGAAGCTCAATGAGAAAGATGGGGACCTGACTCGGTCTCCCCTCTGGTCAAACATGTCATCTCTCTGCGCCTACTCTGCCTGTGTGCCTTGCCTTCCTCAAAGGGAGACTTTAAGAACCAGATGAGATGACTATTATAAAGGTAGTTTATAAATCAGGAGGCCCCATACAACAATATTGTACAGTCAAAACCATATTTTTATGCTACAGAAGGAGAAACTGGGTTCCACAGAAGTGACCAAAGCTACATAGGCGATTACTATCCCAGTACGCACTGGTAGCCTCACTTCACAACCCCCAGTCTCCCAGCTCCTCTGTGCTGAAGAGGGATGGAGCCCTGGAATTAGAAGCAAGAGTTCTGGGTTGTACCTTCACCTCTGGCACTAATGCGCTATGTGTATGTAACCTTGGACAATTACTTGGTCTCTCTGGACTCCAGTGCCTTCATCTTTATTTTACAAAAATTATTCTTCTCTTATTTGTCTGCCTGACTCCCTTCCCCCAGCAAACTCATCTACTAGCCAGACTTCAACCACCATCTTTACCTATGACCTCCGGCCCTGTCCTTTTCTCTATTTAAGTCTATAAACCACCCCACTGACATCTCACACTTGACAGGTCCCAAATGGAATTCAAGTCTTTGCCCACAAGCCTGATCTTCCTCCTGTACTTCTTGTTTTAATGAATGTCATCATTTCATCTAACCCAGCCACGTGACAGATGATGAGGAAACTGAGGCCCAGAAAGGTTAAGAGCTTGTTTGATTCACACAGCGATTACTTGGCAGAGACAGAAGTAGAGCTCAATTTCCTGACTTGGGACCAGAGGTGCCATCTCACTGGATGTGACTTGAAAATATTTTCATTAGTCTCTAAATGACAGATTTGTATTAGTCAGGTTAGGTGGGGTTATGGTGCAGTAACAAATGAGCCCTGGATTCTAGTGGCTTAACATAATAGTGAATGATTTTTCACTCCTGTAAGATCCAACATGGGTTGGGTTGCCTTCTTCATCTTCCAGTCAAAATACATGTGATCCAAGAGCAGCAGGACAGGGGAAGAGAGAGATGAAGAAGGGATCCTGGAAGCCACAATCCATTGGCCAGAACTAGTTGCGTGGCCTCAACCCTATCACAAGGGAGGCTGGGAGACACAGGGAAGCATATAGGTTCAGTGAGCACTAACCACCCCTGCTACAGGTATTAGCCTATAGGTGCCAGGGGAGACCAAAACCATTTGACAATAAAATTTCTGCTCTCAAGAAAGTCAACACACCCAGGCAAGTCCATATCTCCTGTTGGGACCCGATCTGCTTGTAAGGTGTGACTAAGAAAGGGGTCACCCCTGGGAGACCTGAGGGAGTCTTACCTGAGAAGCCGAGGGTCACAGCTTCTAGCAAGGGCTATAGAGAAAGTTCCCACCATGGGGGTGGCAGTGGAACTGGGCAGAAGGAAGGGGCAGTGTGTGTGGCAGAGATGAGAAGCAGAGGGGAACCTGATAGGGAGGGGTGGAGAGGGGAGGAGGTGCTTCCCTGAGACCGGGCCTGTCTAAGCCAGGTCAAGTCCCATAAGCCTGTCATGGTGGGATGGGCTGGGGGTGGGTGGTGCTGGCAGGGTGTCCCCGCCCTTGAGCCTTGCTCTGCAGAAAGACTCCAGGCTCTGTGGTATCTCAAGCGATGGGCCTGGGAGGCAGAACCTGACGGGGCTTGTTAGATAGTTACAGGCCCAGTGTGGGAAGCTGTTTTGATTAAATTTGGGAGCATAATTGCAGGGTTTGTGCTGTGGTCTTATTATGGTTTTTTTAATCTTGTTAACCTCTCCTCCCCATCTCCCAGGCCCCCCTTCGCTTCCTTCCACAACCACAGGCTGTGGCCTTAGAACAATACCAGGAATATTTTCCGTCTCTCTGTCATGCTTTCTCCTACTCCCCCACATGGGATCCTGTAGGCAGGACGGCTTGGAGAAAGGAGGGAAGTCCTGGCAGTCGGGGATTTTAAGTGGCTTAGTCACTTGTAGCACTTCTTAGTTGAGCTCCCATGCGTCCAGCACGGCACTTGGTTTCCTGAGGAACACAAAGGGCACTCATGCTTGATTTTAGCTCTCAGGAACTCACACTTCAGCTGGAGGGATGGAAAGGCCAGGTGAATGGACAATATGAGTAAGTGTAGGTAGGGCTTCTGGAGTTTGAGGCAGCAGAGGAGAGGATAGCTTGGAAGGGACGGGGTGGGAAGGAGTGGTGATGTAGACAGTGAGGGGAAGTGGAGGACAAGGGGTGCGCTTGGCGTGATGTGGCCTCTGCACAGGGATTATATTAGTCAGGACAGACTGGGCTATGGTACAGTGACAAATAAACCCAGACATCTCAGTGACCTAACATAATAATGGGTGACTTTTTGTTTGTGAAAAGTCCTCTGTGGGTTGGATGCAGAGGGATGGCTGAAGGTGGTTGTGCGGAAGGGAAAGATTAGAGAAGACTCTGTTTGGTGCCCAGGGAGGGAATGCTGGCAGATGAGGCCGCATAGCAGGGTGAGGTGGCCTGGTGAGCCTCCTGGCCTCAGCCTGCCTGGCTGCAGGGATATGGCCAGGCCCTGGGCTCTGAGCTGCACTGGGGGACTGGACACCACCCCCTGTGGGGTTGAGGGGTGGGGGTACTGCCATGGGGCTGGGGTGAGGTGTATTCATAAAGAAGCAGGCAGTTTCTGAGAGGCAGACGAGGTAGGCCTGGGGTGGGGTGGTGGGCTCCTCATACCCAGGGTCCTGCACCTCTGGGGTCACTTCCCAGCACCTCCTGGGCATCCCTTTCACCTCACCTCAGGACTCCTAGTAGTCATCTCCAGGACCAACCTCTTCCCTGAGCTCCCTAAACTGGTTACATGACTTCTCTGCTTCTTACCCTTCCCTGGCTCCCTTCCCGGGCTCCCCACCATACCATCCAAGGTCCTTAATCCTCGGGTTCCTGCTTATCTCATTTCCAGTCACCTTTGTCAAAGTTCTTGTACAAAGACCTTTTGAATACAACACACTCTTACATGGTTCTGAGTCTCACGCATGTGCTCCTCAAGGGTAAATGCAGATGCCACCTCTTAGGGAACCCATCTGGGTCTCAGAGCTGCAAGCAATCACCGCCATCCATTAGTGCTTTGCAGGCACGGCTGCTTTCTAGCATATGGTGCAGTAGGTTGTGTCCGTGTTTCCTCAGCTCCATCGATTGCCAGTCCCTCAAGAGCAGGGCCCGACTCCTCCATGGTCAGTCGTGCTCAGATGCCACATCTGCACATGAGGACTTACTGAATGAGGGTGGTGGTGGAAGTGGGGCAGGGCTGGGTTTTCTGAGGTCGCCAAATGCTGGATGAATGAGGACTGAGCCTGGACGGATGCAGTGGACCTTGCTGAGCAGTTCCAGTACACCAGGCACTCCGCTGGGCACAGTGATCTTTCCGTCAGAGGACAGAGAAGGCCCAGTCAGAGGAGGAGAGCCAGGTGACTGCATGGAAATGGACCCACACCTCCAGCAGGGTCCCACTCAGTGTGGGGAGGAGACACGCATGTTGGCAGCAGTTCCCCAGGGGCGGGAGCTGAGCTGGCTGTGGGAAAGGTGCTCTCTCCCAGGCTGTCTCTGAACAGCCATCTTAAGAAACTCTGGACTTGGTTCGCCACAACCTGGGAGCACCAGGAAAACCACCCAGTTCACAGGGACAAGAAGAATCAAGACTTTATACTGTGTCCCCTCACTGTAGCAGAATGTTCAGACCATCCATGAGGCCCTCTCTGTCTTTCGAGGCTTTGCCTTCTACCCCTTGGCCTGTCTCTTACTTCTGCTGGAAAGCCCTCTTCTTTAATGGATTCAACCAGCATGTGTGGAAGCCCATGTCTGGGCCAGGCCTTACTCACCTACAGCCTTTCTTCCAGGAAAACTTGTGGGACTCGCCAGCCTCCCCCTGCAGCACTCCCTGTTGGTGCCTAGAGTCTAAGCTGCTCTGTCTGGCATGGCTCACCCAGGGAGACAAGCAGAGTGCAGCTTCCCAAGGAAGCAGAGCCAGGTTTCTCTCCATGTGACCCGAGAGCACCCAGCTCTGCAGTTTTCTTTTCTCATTTATGAAACTGAGCTGGGAGTGACCGGACAAGCCCTGATCTGGGAGTCAGCACATCTGCGTGCTAGACCTGGCTTTGTTGAAGTCCTGGGCAAATCACCTTCCTCCCTTGGTCTAAGTTTCTCCTTCAGTAGAATGAAGGAGATGGGCCAGGTGGTGTCAAAAAACCTTCCATCTCTGACATCACTGAAAAGAGAGCCCATCACAACAGTAGCCACTTGTACCTGGTTGACAGAGCCCACGCCAGGGTCACAGGCTCCACGGGCCCCTGGCCTGGCAGTTGGCAGCTCCTGTACACCCAGCCAGTGTTCCAGATACGGGTGGCCTGGGCCTCTCCAGGGGTGCAGACTTTCAGCTCCAGCCTCCGGGACTGGCCAGGAAAGAAGGAGCAAAGGCCACCAGAGCTCTAGAGGCCTCACAGCAGAGCAATGAGTAAATCCAACTGTCCCATGTGTGCCAAACCAGGCCGGAGTGAGACGGCTGAGAGCTCTGGGCCAACCAGGGGGACCATGAACTCTGGAGGCAGGCAGGTCTGGTGCAGGCTGGGCCTTATCACCTTTGGATTGGCTGTTTAACCTCCCCCCGCCCCAGGCTCAGATCCCCACCACAAAATGGGGGAGAACAACATCTACTTTATAAGGCTGCTTTGTGCATTAAATGATAGCACATACTTGGAATGGCTTACCAGCATCTGTGCCCAGCACGTGGTAGCTGCTCAGTGAATCCTCATTTCTTCTCGCGCCTGCCTTGTCTAATCTCCACGAAACAGATTTGCAGATCCGGCACTGTGGTCAGGTGAGATCAGGGCATCTAACCGATCTACCAAAGAGTTTGCTGGGTGTACCAGGGCCCTAGCACCATGCTGTGCTTGGTACTCTTGGGAGGTCTTGTGTGGCCTTCTCCGTCAAGGTACTTACAACCTGCTGGAGAGGCAAGACCACACTCACACCCACTCAGATCATGAAGGAAAAAAAAAAAAAGACCAGTGGAGAAGTCAGACCTTGGTCGTCTCATATGAACCGTAAGCATTAGGAAGATGGGCGTTGGGGGAAACAGGACTCAGTCTAGAGGGAAGCAACCAGACCTGGGAAGAGTTCAGCTGCTTGCAGCCGGCTGGAGTGAGGGTAGCAGGGCTGGAGGGGCCTGGGACGGGACAGAGAGGCCACATGGGCAGACTGCAGAGGTCAGAGCACCTCTAGGACACTGTGAGGTGGGCTGCGTGGGGTGTCAGCCTCTGTGCGGTGAGCCCTGGTGTGACGGATGGCAGGAGTACAGCTCTCCCAAGCTTAGGCCGGTGGAGGGGATCTCTTTCTTCCAGTCACTGGGCAGAAAACTGACCTTTCAGCTTCTGTCAGGATTGGCTGGGGTAGGCTGGAGCTTCTGGGAGCGACTGTGGGTAACTGTGGGCTAGGAGGAGCTGGGAGGGGAGGGGGCCTGGGTGGGGGCTGCACACAGGGCAGAAATCCAACTGCAGCTCCATCCATCATGCACCCACCCTTGGGGTCATGAAGACAAAGAGAACTGACTAACATTCACGGGGACACCTACATTGTGCCCATTTGTGCCATCACTTTGTAGACAGAGGATCATTTTCCCCATACTGACCCATTGTCTTCAGTTCCCAGATGAGGAAGCTGCGGTTCAGGGGGGCCCAGACCCCAAATCTCTTAGGGATTGGTGGGCTGGAGCCCTGTTCTCTTTCTCCTACAGCACACTGCCTCTCCATGACTGAGGATCATGTACTAAGGCTTAGAATGGGCTCGCTCTCTCCACCATCTTTCTCCTACATTTAAACTTAGCCCATCAAAGCGCACACGCTAGACCGTGTCCCTGGGCACATTTCCCATGTTGTCACCTACTGCCCAGCGGGTCATGCACAGTTACACCGGTTACCCACAGAAGGCTCGGCTTCTCATCCCCGCGGCTGCCTCCTTGAGGGCAGAGGCTGGGTCTGGGTCCACACTTCCCATAATGATGCTGGCAATTAGAGGGAGTGGTGGGCGAAGCGGCCCCACCTGACTATGTTTCTGGAATGCACGGCGAGGTGGTTGCTGACAAAGCCTGGAGGGAGTTTGCATTTCTCAAGGGAGTCAGGGCTGTTGGAGGGAAGAAAGCTGCAAAGACGAAAGGCCTCGGGGAGAAGGGAAAACTGGGGGCATGGAGAGAGCACGGAGCAGACAGAGCTGAGAAGAGAATGCCAGAAGCTGCGGGCATTAATTGAGCAGGTGGGGACGTGGCAGGACTGAGGATAGCAGGGTCTTGGGGCCGCCTGCAGTGTCCATGACGCCTCCGAACAGCAGCCTGAGCTGAACACCCTGGGTGTGGCCTGAGGATGCTCTTGTTCTGTAGTTAGAGGGTGGGGGACGGACACAGGATGAGACAGACAGATGCCCAGAAACAAAGGTCTCAGAAACGGGGCAAGAGAGAGCTTGAGATGCACGCGTTACAACAGAGGGAGAAGAGAGAGGGAGAGAGAAGGGAGAAGGCAGGAGGGAAGAGAAGGAAATCAGAGAAGAAGGTGGGGTATGAGAAGGGAAGGAGGTGGGAAAGAAGAAAACAAGCCAGGAAACTGATTGAGAGGGAAACGGCTGGTTACAAACACCAGGAGGGATCTTCTAGGGAATATCTCCACCCATCGCATCTCCTGCTCGTAGGACTTTCTAGAGCAGCCGTTAGAGAACGTTTTCTGCAAAAGGCCATGTGGTAAATATTTTAGGCTTTCTGGGCCATACAGTTTCTGTCACACATTCTTTTTTGTAAAAGTTGCAAAACTCATCCTTAGTTCAAAGGCTGTACAAAAACAGCACTGCTGGGTTTGGCCCTGGAGCCCTCTAACCTCTGATGCGGAGCTCGCTTCTCAAAAGGAACATAGGGGCCCAAAGCAGACTCTGCATTTCTAACAAGTTCCCGAGTGGTGTCCAGGCTACTGGCCCACAGATACCACTTTGCGTGTGGAGGGCCTCCGCCATTCTGTAGGGTGGGGTCGCTGTTTGCTGAGCCATCCAGGCCCCTTTGAGATGCACCTTTGTTTGCAGAACACGTGGTAACGCTGGGTTGTGCTCCACACGTGCCCAGACCCTCTCTCCAGGAAGGCCCTACTGCCCAGCTGGCGGGAGTTTCGGCAGCAGGTGGCCTCCAGCTGTGGGCTCCTTCAGAGCCTGCCTTACTGCAGGGACCTGCCTCGCCCAAGGTCATGTCCTCCCCAGGGCAGCCTGCACCTGGTGACTGAGCAAGATGGGGGTGGAAAGTCCTGGCTACCTCCGCTGGACACAGGACAACCCCCTGCTGGACTGGCTGAGGCTTTGTCATGCCCGCATTGCAATTCCTCTTCAATCTCCCTCCACCCAACACATCTTCCTCCCCGTGCTTTCACCGGTGTAGATCCTTAATATCCATCTGACACCCTATTCTCTCTCTGTTCCTAAAGGACCTAACCTGTGACACAGTAACAGGTGGACATCCAGGCTGGGGGCAGTGGTGACCACTGGGACAGTGTTTGGTGCTAGCTGGTCTCACCTGAAGGCAGTGGTAAGTAAAGAGAAAGTCACAGAGGCCTCCCAGAGCAGGGGTTCTGTGTGGCCAGGAGGCGGTAGGGCTGATGGAAGAGGGAGCACAGTGGTGCAGGGACTTGGAGACCTGGGTCTGGCCTTGGCGAAGGGAATACTGTGCGGTGTGGCCTTGGGTAAGTCACTGCTTCTCTCTTTTCTTCTTCTCAAACAAAGAGTCTGTTTCCTCTTGAGTAAAATGGGCTAGAATCTATGACCCTGGATGTATTCGTTTCCTAGGGCTGCTGTAACAATTACCACAAACCCGGTGGCTTAAAACAACAGAAATCTGTTCTTTCTCATTTCTGGAGGCCAGAAGTCCAAAATTACTCTCACTGGGCCAAAATCAAGGTGTGAGAGGGGCCATACTTCTGCAGGAGGCTCTAGGGGAGGATCCGGTCCTTGCCTCTTCCTTTTCTGGGGGCTGCCAGCGTTCCTCAGCACGTGGCACATCACTCCAGGCTTCAAGGCCAGCATCTTCACACCTCTCCATTCTGTCTTCACACCTCTCCATTCTGTCTTCACATCACCTCCTCCTCTGCATGTCTGTGTGTCAACTCTCCCACTGCCTGTCTCCTAAAAGGACACTGTGATTGCACGTAGGACCCATCCCGATAATCCAGGGTAATTCCCTATCACAAAGTTTTTTATTTAATCACATCTGCAAAGATCTGTTTTGCAAATAAGGTCACATTTACAGGGTTGAGGGATTAGGGCCTTATCTCTTTGGGGGTCACCAACCAGTCCACTGCACCTGTCATTTGTCCCCCTGTGTGTGTCAGCTCTGTCGAGTTCTCCCTTCCTGAGCTACAGTTTTAGGCTGCTGACATGTATCCCTCACTTCCACAGCTCAGATGGTCTCATTCTGTGCACATTTATTTTTAATGTGTATTGACATACCTGTCCTGCTCACACAGGTGATTTCATTGGCTATCACCCCCACGAGTACTATCTACTGAGCACATACTAGATGATCATTTGCATTATATAATTTACTACAGCCCATTGTAACTTCCACTGTGCAGAACAGGACGCCAGGGATGGAGAAGTTAAGCAGTTTGTCCAGGTCCACAGAGGTGGCTCTGTGGTCCCCCTCCGCGGGTCTGAATTATAGGCTCTCTCATCTCCTACTGTACATTGCCTCCCCAGAGTACAGAGGGCTTCTCTTTGAAACTATTTACAAAGTTCCATCCCTTTTGAGCTTGGAAGCAAGTCTCTTATCAGATCCTACAAAGAAAAGACATAACACAGGGAGCCGCTGTTCTAGAAAGCTGAAAATCCAGTTAGCAGAGCTGGGAATGTGGCTTGTTGGGGCCGTGGTGGGTCCCAGGCTCCCAGGCTCCCATCTGTCTGATTGACAGCACATCTCGGCTTTATTATTCTTCCAGCTCTGAACTGTCTGGGATCTTTGACTCTCAGCCCTTGTTCCTGTTGAACTTATATGAGGTTAACTTCTCCATTACGTTATTTATTCATCTGCAAGTGGGCCAGTGTACACTGCTCTATTGACCCTTTCTCCTGATTTTAATTTCAGGCCCTAGAAATACCATACATCAAAAGTTGTGTCAGCCTGTGCAAGGAAACTACCATGGAGGGATGTTTATAAATGATCCTCTTGTGTGTAAGGGGTTTTCAAAAGTCTGGAAGTAAGAAAATGGGATTGGGCCCTTGGAGACATTTCTGTGAAGAGGGAACTAAATTTAAAAAGCAAGCATGCAAGCAAACCTTGAGGTCAAAGGGTACTTGGCTGGCCCAAGCACAGCTTATTCCTCTGGACAGACAGACCAGTGGCAGCAAACGGTCAAGAGGCTGCTGGGAGTGTGGGGCGTTGGCCTGGCTGGTGCCAAGACAGGAGTGGACGTGAGGCAGGAGGGGACACTGCTGGCAGATGGTGATGGCCACGTGGGGTTTTGTGGACCGCACTAAGAGCTGGAGCTTAATTTTGAAGCCATAGGAGACCTCCACAATATTTTCAGCAGACAAGCAACAGGTTCTTGTCTTTAGAAACATTTTTTTTCTGGCTGTGGTAACAGCCCCAGCAGGAGGAGAGGAGGGCCTGGGCTCTTGGTGATAAAGAGAAAGGAGTGGGTTTGAGTGAGAGTGAAATACAGCCAGTGGTTGGCTGTGGAGGGTAAGCAGGGGCCAGATGAGAGAAGGGTGCCCATGTGTGGTTTGGTGAGTAGGCAGAGGATGGGGCCTGTCACAGAGATGGGCACCAGAAGTCAGGAAGCTAGCAGGACAGTTTCGGGGGTTGAGAGTGAGAAGGTGAAGTTTTACTAAGAGAGGAGTCACAGGCTGGGGAGTATCACTGGGAGTGATAGAAAATGCATGCATATCCCTCCCATCACGAGGAAGGACCCTGAGAGCAGCAGCTGGGCAGACACATACCAATGAGGTGACAGCAGCAAGGTGCCTGTGGGAAAACCCTAAGGCTAAAGCCAGGAGTCTAGGCCTGGTTCCGCCCTGACTCATGGAGACCTCCAGCAAGTCACAGTTTCTCTCTGCCTCCATTTACTCATCTAAACGGAGTTTAGAATGTAGGAGTTGGACCATACTGGGGTTCCTCAATGGAGATGGGCCAGTGGGGGAATGTCCCTGAGCCCTTGGAAATGGTGTGCAAAATTGTGTATGTAAGTCTGCAAAATTGTGTATGTAAATCTGCTTGTGGAGGGGTCTGCAGAGTCACCTGGGGAGAGAAGTGACATCAGACCTCATGGGCCACACCCACCGTTGGAGCCCTGCTGGCAAGTACTGTTCTCTGAACATGCCAGGGATGAGTCTTGTCTTTCCCCACCAGTTCCTACACCTGTGAAGTCACACGTGGGCAGCATAGAGGCTCCGCACTGCTCCTGGGGGCTCCAGGAGAGCTCCGAGCCCGCTGCTCAGCCCAGGCCTGGGGCCTTCGTGCCCTTGCTCTCCCTTCTCTACCCTGCAATCTCCTGCTCATGCTTCAGAGCCCTAAGTCCATCCTCCATGAAGCCCCTGGGACCCTTCTGAGCAGCGTGATTTCTCACAGAAACAGGATCCTGTAGGTGACGTGTCCACACTCTCATGTGCAGACTGTTTTAACCTGTCTGGGATGGAGGTCACTTGCACACTCCCCACTCCCTCCCCACCTCTGCCTCATGAGCTTTTTTAGGCAGGACCATGTCCTATGCATCTCAGGGTCCCCAACTGCCACCCCAGTGGCTGGCACATACTTAGTGCTCAACAAAGTTAGTTTCTTTAGTTGTCCTAATTTACAGAATGACTGTCAGCAAGGTACTTCCTATTTCCGATCTCTGGCTCCTCATGGGTCAAGTGTGTGTGTGAGGGGAGTGGGGTGATGTCTGCTCTGCTCCCTGGGGAGGTACTAGGAAGACAGGGAGCAGCCGCCACCAGCTGCAGCAGGCGGGCAGACGGCTATTTGCAAAGCGCCTCAGAGGTCCTCTCCCACAGGATCCTAGGATGACGAATGTGAAATGACAGCAATAAAAGATTGCACAAATCTTGGGCTCGCACACAGAATGGAAAGAAGTGCCCACGTCTGGAGCACTTTGCAGCAGGCCTCCAGCCAGGCAGGCCCTTTCTAAGAGGGTCTGTGTGTGTTGTGTGGGACGCCGTGGCCAGCGGGCGTGGCAGGTCCACTCTACAGGTGTGGGCTCAGGATCTGAGGGCTGCGGGGCCTCGGTCCAGCTCACATTGCTGCTCCACTCCTGTGCACCACCTCCTGGGTTCGGGCCAGAGCCTGTGGCGTGCTGTTTCTCTTGGACTTCAGCAGCCGGCCTTGCACCCTACCTGCACAACTGAACCGTATCTTGCCTTCCCACATATCCTGTTTAAAAGTCTAGCCAAGATGCACTTCCCTCCCTGGTCTCATGCCCCTTCTCTTCACACACCACAGGCCTTGCTCTAAACGAGCTGGGAGGGCCTCGGGCCTGGCGAGCAGGCTGTTTGCTCTGGGAGATGAGCTCCTTCGGGGGGCAGCACAGGGGCTCTGGGGCTGATGCCAAGGAAATCACCACAGCCTGGCTGAAGGGAGGGTTGAGGTGGCCAGAGGAATTTAGAAGTGGCCCTCCAATCTCAGGGGAGAGGCCAGTGGGCTGAGGAAGAGGCCAAACCCTGTGATTGAGCTGTGGGAAGGCTGGTCCAAGGCCTGAGGCCTCGCTGATGGGCGGCTGGTTGCTGAGGCATCCCCAGAAGGGCCGACAGAGCCAAACCGACACTGGGGGAGAGCGGCTCCCCCTCTCAGATATGTGGGAACAAGGGCGGGTGAGTCACCCGCCCAGTTGGACACAGCCACCGCGGAGGGCTGGAAGGCGGGAGAGTATTCCCAGCCAGGACCAGCAGCCTCAGGATGCCCTAAAGTTAGCTGCCCTTGCATTACTGAGCGTAGGCATATCGGCTTACTGTCAGCTCCTGAGGGAGTTCGGGCCAGGCGCACCGCCCTTTGGTTAGGATGCTGGACCAGGAGTCAGAGTCCTGGACTTGGGAAAAAGACAAGTGTGGGCTCTAATGCAGGGAAGGTCACTTCATTTGACCTTTCCTCTCAGCTCCGTGGTGGCCATGAATGGGAATATGGTAAAACTGTTAGCAAACTGCCCAGCACAGTAGGGCCTTGGGTAGCTTAGCGGCCCTGCTCCAGGCCTTCCCCTGAGATGCGGACATCAGTCTGGTTCAGGTCAGGGTCACCTCTGCTGCAGGCCCTTGAGAGCAGCAAGGGCCCCTCTGAAGAGGGCCAGGGGAGGGGCCTGGAGAGGGATGGGGTCATGTCCCAACCACCTACGGACCTGCCACGACCCTCACCTTCCACCTCTGGCAGTGGGCAGAGAGCAGGGGAAGGTCCGGCCCGGTAGGCACGGAGGCCTCTCCTCACCTTGGGCACCAGGAGCACCTGCTGAGAGCCAACCTGCTCCAGGTGTTGAGCAACCTGAGGACCTAAGACCATCTTGCTGGGGCAAGTGTCAACAGGAAACTGCACTCTGCATCTAGTCCTCATTCCAGCCGTGCTGCCTCCAGCCCAGAGGCACGGTAACAGGACGCCGCTCTTGCTGGACTTGCTGAGAAGCCACCAGACCTTTAATCTGCCATCTGTCTCCTGGTGTGCACCCTAGTGACGCGGTTTCTACCTCAGGGTGCTCTCCCAACCTTCTGGAAGGTGAGTTCCCCAGAGCTCTTAGCACACAGGGAGTGAGTGACCCTTGAGGCATGGGGACACGTGGTTCATCCTTGTTTGTCACTGGCCAATCAAAGGAGGAACCTGTTGGTAGGAAGCTGGATCACAGCAGAGGACCCAACACCCAGTGGGTGCCCGAGGAAGACGTGCGGTCACACTGATCAGGTCACGTGTCCGGTGGCTAGAGACAGCACCTGGTTAAATGGGCCCGATGAGCGCTTGGAGGAATCACACATGTGCACACACACAAACATACAATCCACTAAATTACTTCCCATGATTGGAGGAGGGTGTGGCAGCAACATAGAGCCCAAGCCTTTTATTTGACAGGTCCAGATTGGGAAAGGGATTCACTCAAAGTCACACAGCACATTCATGATAGGACTTCGATTTTTATTATCTTTTACTTTTCCATGCCATTTCATTGGACAGTTGTCCTTCCCCATCCCACTCCCGGCCACGGCCCTGCGTCTGCCATATGAGCCACTAGCTCCTGGGGCTTTATCTTAAATGCCTTATGGGAAAGAGGCTCCCTGGCAGAGGGAAGGGCATGTGCAAGGACCCTGGGGCAGCAGGGAGCCAATGAGGTGAGTGCCTCCTGGGCGAATGGAATGCAAAGAGGGAAGGAAGCACTCCTGCCGGCAGGGGTGGGGAGTAGGGGTATATGGGGTTGGGATGGGATTCCAGCTTCATGATGTTTTTTTCTAGATGTGGAACTGGCCAGTGTGTCTGGGGCAACTTGTCCTCAGGCAGGTGAATCTCAATCACATGACAAAGGAAGATGTCGAAGTCCTGAGGCCCCAAGAATATGAGCTTGCTGGGCTGTGAGAATAGGGCATGTGCTAGAACCCACCTCTCCTGCCTCCTGGGTCACCAAGGAAGGCTCCCTGGAGGAGGCAGACCTTGTATGGGTCCTGGAGGAAACCCACCTGCTGTAGGCAGGCCTCCCAGGGTATTTCAGGGGGTCCAACTTTCCCAAACTGCTTGGCTATTTCTCACAGAGGGGAGGAGCCCTTTGTCACTCAGACAGCCAGCTTGTGAGCCCTGGACAAGCTCTCCTGATCCTGGATTGAGCTAAGCTGCCACCAAGAACGAGTAAAGGGTTAGACCCAAACCTGATATGTCTCAATGGGGTGGTCTTGGCCAGAGGCAGGTACAGGTGGGTGCTGGGGGAAGCCCGGGGAGGAGAGGTGACCTTGGGGTCAAGCCCTTAGGAGCCCCAGGGAAAAAGCATGAAGGGAGCCTTGCTGGTTATAAAACGATGAAGCCCCCTTGTGGGTCTAGAACAACGATCGAGCTTGCCACAGAGCCTGGTCTTTGGGGTTCCAGTGGTCAGTGCGATTGGAGTTGAGCTCACACATGTGTGTTTTGTGCCTACCATGTGCTAGGCATTACCAGGAGCCGTGAGGTCTGCAGATGAGCCCAGAGCTCAGGGTCTTGCAGGGGAGAACCTGCCAATAGAATGTAAGGCCAGGGGGTTTGTACGTTAAGAGCATCATTTTTCAGGTGCTACAGAAGACCTGAGGTGCAGGAAAGTAATTTGGCGTGAGGAAGGGGAGGGAAAGCTATGGCTAGGTGTTTGAGCTGGGTCTGAACCATCGGGGTTGGGTGAGCTGCAGGGACTCCTCATCCGGGAAGGATTTCCAGGGATGGGCTGGCTCTGCCCCTGGCACCCTCACACTGAGGCGTGCACTGAAACACCCCAGGACCTGCTGAGTCACAGAGCACCACCCGCCCCAGCAAGGCTATGATTCAGTAGGGCTGGGATGGGGCCTGTGGCTCTGCATTCCAAGTCGGCTCCCAGGCAACGCTGATGCTGCCGTTGGTTGGTCTGTGGACCACACTTGGAGTAGCACTGACCTAGCTCGCTCCCTGCCATGCCCTGGGCAGTGGCCTGCTAAGAGTTCATCCCACTCAGGCAAATCACTTTGGGGCCTGTCTTTGTGCTCAGAGTCGTGTGGGAGAAGTGAAGGGGTACAGTGCCCTCATCTCCACCCACCAGCCAGGCCAGGCAGGGCCAGGCTGACACCCAGAGATGGGGCAGATGGCTCACGGTGGGTTACCCGGTGGGTCAGGGGCCATGACAGAGCCACGTGAGAACTAAGTTTTCTGATGTTCTGGGGCATGGGAACACTATAGGGACAGGGCCGAGGAGAGGAACACTGGTCCCAAATTTCTTTCCTAAAATGCTGGCAGGGAAATGGAGCTTGGAGACCCAGTTAGTAAATGTAGTGATGGGAGTGTGGGAAGGCGTGTACGTGTGTGCATATGTATGTGCACGTGCACATGTGAATGCATCCATGTGTGTGTGTGCACGCAGCTCAACAATCACCCAAAAAAAAGAACTCAGGGTATACTTATGACCTTGAACAAGTCTATTCAGCTTTTTTAGTGCCAGTTTCCTCATTTGGAAAAATTAAAGGAGTTGGATTAGATGGTTTCTTCTGAGAAAAAAAGCGAGGGTGGGGGGGGGAGAGGGGTGGAGAGGGAGATTCGCGGGAGTATCCTGATAACAGGGCCATCACCTGATCAGAGCTCAGTTTAAAGCAGCTAATAGACATCTGAAACTTTGCAAGGTCTGTGGGTTACCAGCCCATCTATCAAGGTGTCGTTAGCTTCCTGGCCACTCTGCCACTCCGTAGACCTTGAGCACCAATAACATTGCCCAGAGGAAGCTTGCAACCCCCAAAACAAAAAAAGCTCTTTTCCCAGCAGCTCCCTGGGGGCTCTTCAGAGACAATTTCCTTGAGCCCCCAGCAGGCCTGGGGGAGAGCTGTCCTCAGAGGTGTTCTGAGGGAACTGGCATAAGGGGGGCCGTCTTCCCTCCCCACCTTCCTCCAGGGCTCTGCTCCCTGACACCAGTTCACTTACAGTATCCTTCTGAGAGGCTGGCACAGAAGACAAAGGCTCTGAAAGAGGACGCAGAAGGACCCCCAGAGAGCACCTTGGCTGTGGAGTCTTGCAGAGAAGCACGCACAGGTTTGGGAGTCAACTTGGAGTCAAATCCCAGTTCTACCTTCACAAGCTGTGTGACCCTGGACAGTGTACTTAATCGCGCAGAGCCTCAGTTTTGTTGTCTATAAAGACCTCTTCTGCTGGTTCGAGGGATTAGCTAAACTGCCAGAAATGAAAGCATTTTGGAGGTACATCAAAAGGAATACACCGAAATCTTCAACTGTGCCATGTTATAGGTGAAAGCTGCTTAACTGGGAGTAAAACGGAACCTCACACTTGCATTTGAGTCTCAGCTACTTGCTGTGTGACCCTTAGACACTCTCTTAACCTCTCTGAGCCTTGACATCATCATCTGTAAAACAGGAGTGTGTATGGTATTTCCCCTATAAGGTTAATAGAATTAAAATTAAAAGAGGGCATGTGCAAAGCACCTGGCTCATAATAGGTCTCAAAAAGCTGTGCTTCTCATATTCCCCAGGTGTCCTCGTCTCAAAGCGAGGGTGGCACTGCCATTATCCGTAGCCTATCTCAGGTGTGTGTCACTGTGCTGCCCCGGGCGGGCTGAGGGGCATGGCCAAAGCCTGGACAATCCACAGCAGCCTACACGCCCAGTGGTTAGCTCAGGAAAGCCTCAAATTATACAATTTATGAAACCCAATCCAGTTTTCCGACTGGAACGTGTGATTAGAGAGATTACACATTCACTGTTGCAATTATGGTAATGTTGATGTGTGGACAGATAACTGGCAGCGGGGCTGTTCTGAACTGCCTATTTATAGGTTGAAGATTCTTGCTATCTCAAGGCAGACATATGGGCCATAAAGGCAGGCGACAAAAACAGGAGAGGGGGAGGCAAACCTCCCTCAGAATGAAAAGACACCAAAGGAAGCCGTAATTAGGGCTGCGACCAGCTTATGTAAATCAGGTAATACTTTCAAAACAGAGATGAGATCTGGTTTTAATAAAGTACATTGGAACAAATGGTGGAATAATGACTTAATAAATCTAAATACAAATATTTTGTTCCCTCTCCAGAAATGAGCAGCCCTGGCATCTGCCGTGCCCGGGCCTGGGCGAGGGGGCGGCGCCGTGGTGTTACTGTATTCTTTCGCTCCCGCGGCAGGCTCGAAGATTTTAATTTTTAGCCTTCTGCTAAATTACACGGGCTGTCAGTCAACTGTGGGAGATATTTTGAGTAGGGAGATTTATACAAACACACAGCACACTCAGAAAGCTCGGCACAATATCTTTTACACCGGCCGGGATGTAAATCATAGGTTGTTTGGAGCTCGAATTACAGCTCTTCCGGAAATTGTCGGCGGAGAAATTATCCACCAGGAGGAGAAACCCAGTGGCTCTTTTTTTGGTGCCTTCCCCCCAACCTCCAGTATTAATTAGAGAAGCTCTTTGGTTGTTCTTTTTGGTGCCATTTTTTTCATCACCTCTCACTCCAAACCCAGTATCTAAAGCAGAGGTCGCAAACCCAGGGCCCATGGGCCAAATCTGACCCACACATGTGTGCGCTTTGATTGACTCAAGGATGTTGTTCCCATCACAGGTCTATTAAAACAAATTAATTGCAAATATTTCTAAATCGAGAGATTCATCATAAAACTGTTTACCTGTCTGGTTTCTCTCAGCAGATCTGAAAATTTCATTTAGCAACACTGGGTTTGCCTTCCCGCATGGTGACAGTCCTGAATGGTGACAGGTAGCTGGAGTTAAGGATGCCATGCCATCATCAGGTGTGTGTGTGGCTTCTCCAGGTTTTTGCAGTCCTGTCCCCACCGTCTCCATGCTTCACCCACTTCAGTTATGTTACCTGCCTGGTCTCAAAGGCAATGGAATTTTTGACGCCTGATATAAATTTTAGGGTCATTAGAGTCTGTGGCTCCAGATATGTAGTTGAAAATAACATGAATAATGTATGTATACATCACTAATTCTCAAACCTACATCTATTAAATAAGAAAAATGAGGACAATATAAAAATATTAATGCAAAATGAGTGCAACAAATACAGAGAGGAGAGAGAGAGAGAGAGAGAGAGAGAGATGTTACCAGTGATTCTTGCTTGGGAAGGACTGTTCTTTATTCCATTCTGGTCTGTTTCATCTGTTTCAATAGATGGTGGTTGTTATACTGATGTTCTTAACTTGACAGAATTAAAAGCTACTAACTTGATGTTAATCCCCTATATTTTACCAGTCTGTGAAACCCCAAAGACTAGGTATTTCTTGCCCAAATTATCATATAATTATAGATTCTCAGAACTGGAGGGCAGCTCTGAAGATATTCACCTATCATCCACACATCTTTACATGTATCTGTTCGTGTGCCCTTCCCGTCGTCCATACTTTTATGCACTTTTGCTCATCTATCCATACATTTATTTAATTGTCCATATATATATA
>NW_017731723.1:1134750-1156599 GCF_001890085.2 Hipposideros armiger
GACCTGTTCTTTGGTCAGGTCTGGCTGTCCGAGAGTTCTTCCTGTAAAAATCTGTCTTCATTAAAACATGTGTCCCTGTGACTTCCACCCATCAGTCTATACGAGGGCTCTGCAAATATCTGAACCTCACTCTTCTGGCAACTCCTTAACAGAACCCTATCCTCTCTCCCAAGCTTCCTCCCTCACTGAAGACCACCAGTCTTTTCTTCTCCTGGGCAAAATCCCCGATTCCTTTCATGAATCCCTCATCGTAAGAATTGCAGACCTTCTTTTTGGTCAGGCCCTCTGTTCTTCCTCAATACATTGCTTCACTGTAGGCCCCGAGCAGCTCAGAGTTGGGTGGGGCTCTCTGCTTTCGCTGTGGATGCTGGTCCGATGGCCTCATTTAGGGTCTGATGGTCTCATCTCACTGGTAATACAGTGCGTTCCCAGGTCCCCCAAACCTGCAAGTTGTTTTCACACACGCCACTGATTTCCTATGCGAACATCATCAATGACCATGGCTCCAGCTGAAAAAGTGCCTTTTGAGGTTTTCTTTGCTGCTAGGAAGGATTAAGAGCATCTCCTTCTGCCGAATGTTAGTTCCAATCAGTGTTAACATCTTCTACAGAACCAGGTCCAGCTTTACCCAGGGTGAAGCCATTGACTTCCGTACTTGGAGGGATTTCTGGGTCTAAGAAGGCCTCCTTCCATCCCCCAATACCTCTTTTTGTCTGCAAGGTGATGCCTGGTATTTCCCCATTAGCGCACTGCTGATTTTGTAAGGCTCTGGTCCTGGGTAGCACAGTCATGTCCCTGGGAATGGGGGATGGAAGATGTCACACTATGCTCTCTCCTTGGTGGCTTATATGGCAAAATGAAGGGTTTAAGATCAAGGTTTGATAGGAGATAAAAGGGAGCAACTGGGAAGGCGCCAGTCCTGAGTTGGGGTGAGAAAACGGACAAAATGGAGGCACAAAATTAGCCTTCGTTCGTTTGCCTTAAATGAGCCCTAGTGTGGCTCCCTCAGTGCTCAGTAAGTCACATGCCTTTCAGTGCCTACTGCACAGCTTGATCCCTGCCTGTGGGTTTTGCCTTCCTTAGTTCCCTAAGCTCCTTAGCTTCTCTTGCATTCCTCTCTGAGCCTCACCCAGGCCCGGACACATAGGCTCTTCTCTCTCCAGTATTCCCTGTCTAGGACCAGGTGCTCCACGGAGCTTGTTAAACAGACTTAGCCCTTGTCCAACTAAAGGCTGCACTTTGAGATCAGACAACATGTGGCAACAATGGTGGGAAGGCCTTTTGTGCAACGGGAGAGGCAACTGGAAATTACTAGAAGGGCATGTTCAGACACCCAAGGGTGTGTGTGCCTGGGCCAGAAACACCTCTTTTCCTGGGAGATAGGAAGTGTCGGTGGAGGAGCCAGGAAGCCATTGAGGAGGAAGTGACAGAGAGTGTTCCAGGCACAGGCATGGGATATGACTGTGACCTGAGTAGAATTTAGTGATGGGAGTGAGCGGGGGATGGTCAGATGAGGAAGTAATGATGGGAAGGTTGGCTGTGTGGTGGCAGCAGTGGGATAAATCTGCACGAAAAAGCAGGTTCGCAAAACCAGCAATAATAATGGCTCTCATATCTCAAGCACTTCCTACATGTCAGACACAGGGCCCACTGCTTAGTACAAATGATCTAATTTCATTCTCCCCACAGCCACTTAGCAGTGACAGAACAAAACTTATTTACTTATTTACTTGGGAAGATTCGCAGCCTCCCCATCTCCCCCCACCTCCACTCCATCTGCTCCTGATGAAGAGAATTCTGTCTTTTCTCTCTGACTTTTCTTCCTCCAAATCTCTCCTAAAAGGGGTAGATTCTTATTGAAAGGGAGGTGGGGTGTGTGTGTGTGGGGGGAGCCCTGTGTAGCTGAGGCTAGTGAGACTATTTCATGGTTGTGCTGTATGAGATACTCCAGAACAACTGGGGAGATGACAAGAGGATTGAGGAGTGAAAAGCGGGGGTAGGGGTTAAAAAAAATTACTGTGGATTATTTGAGAGTTTCTCATATAAGAGGAATTCCTGCTGAATAATGTTTGGCTGCTCAAAATGATTGGACCAAATGAGCCCCTGGACTCATAAAGTTTATATAGGTATTATTTTTCTTTCCCAGATGAGGCAACTAAAGCTAAGGAAACGTAAATAACTTGCTCAAGGCCACACTGCCAGAGGTGATGGCACCAGGACTTGCGCTTGGGCTCCCTCTCTCCAGCTGATGCTCTTGTTTATTAGCTGTGTGGTCCTCAGGCTCGACTCATAGACATTTAGAAGTGGAAGGAAAAAGGGAGCACCTTGCTCAGTTGTTTGGTTAGTAGGGCAACTGAGGACCAGAAAAGAGGGGAAGCCCAGAGCGATACATGGTGAAGCCATGATGTGTGTGTGTGGGTGGGGGGAGACCCGCCTTCTGCCTCCCACCAGTGCGATCTGCTTCCCTTACGGAGCGCTTAGCTCAGCGAAGGAGGCTGACGCGGTGCTCAGGGCTTTCTGAACAGCATCTCGTTATCCCTAACAATCCCCAGAGCCAGGGATTATTATCCCCATTCCGTAGTGGAAGAAGTGCAGTGATTTGTTGACATTCATACACCTTAGACAGAGGAAAGCTGGAATCTGAAACCTGGCTGTTTGACTCACATCCACACCGTCAGCGGCTCTTGCCTTACCGCTTGCTTTAGTGTTTTTGGTTACTGATATAATAGACTGCTTTTGGTTCTCTAATTTTGACTTCTAGAACAAAATAATAGTCTATTTATAGCTGGGCCAAGTATCTAGATACAAGTGAAGCACTTTTCATGCAAAATTTGACATTGTTTACAGTTGGTGTTGGAGAGGAGAGATGGGGGAGGCTGGGGTGCTGAGGAGATGAGGGACTCACCTGCTAGGGGAGGTTTCTGAATCAACAATGCAGAACTGAGCAGAGAGAGGCCTCTGGGGGGGGTTGCTTGTTTCCTCTTTTCCCACTGGAATTGCGCTGACAAATACATTCCTCCTCTGAGGTGGGTTATTTTTTGCTGCTTTACCCTGGGAACACTGGGCACCAGCGCTCACCCACGTGCTTGCACACACATACACACATTTTATTTATTAAGCAGTAAGTACCACACAGGCATGTGCCTATTGCACATAGGCAATTCTGTTGCCTCATCTCTGAAAGATGTTACAATCCAGTAGAACAAATAGGATAAGCTCACCAGGAACTCCAAGATAAGGTGGAAACGGTATGCGCCTTCAGAGAGGGGTAGATAGAGAGGGGTGGGGGAGCTCAGAGGACTGAGTCATTCTTCGTGGTTCAGAAATCTGGAGGGCTTCCTGGAAGAGGTGAGGTTTTATTGGGGCTTTAGAAGAACAGGAACTTCTTGCCTGTCAGAGATGGAAGCGAATAGTCTGGATCTAAGGATTCTATGTGTATGTGTGTATTTCTTCCTTCAAAATATTCCCTTCTCTGTCTTCTAGTTATAAACCCATCAACCAAATTCCTTCAAGTGCATTTGTCATCTTAAATTCTCTGATCTGTTTTTCCCCCTTTGCCTAAGTTTATTGTTGATTCCTTGTGAAATAAATCATAATTGCTTACTGTCACAACATGAGAACCACTTGACAGGCATCTATCCTGAGATACCATCAGTGCCTGTCAGCCAGCTGGCTCTGGGGCTGGGGAAAGGGAGGAAAAGAGCCCAGCAGCCAGACTCAGGGTCCCAGGGCCCCAGATCACCCGTGTAATCAGGCAGAATGGCCCCTTTCCCCACATGCCCAGCAGCAGCAGAAGATATAAGTGCTCCAATGGGCTTTTAAGAATTCTCACTCCTTAAAAAAAAGATTCGAACAGACCCGATGCTCATCTTTCTTGTGGGCAATTGTAGGTCGCCGTCACCAGATGACAAAGTATTAGAGGGAATGATCACTATACCGTCCAGTAGAGTTAGCATTTGGGGAAAACAGACTGACATACAAAGAGACAGCCTTGGAAGCATTAGTGTGTAGAGGCTACTGACTAATCAATAAGTAAATATTTCTCGAGTGCTTGCATGAATAAAAGGCAGCCGAGTGCCCCGATTAGGAGGGCTGGCTATGGAGTCAGATGGACCTGGGTTTGACTCTTTGACCCGCTGATGGAGAGCTGTGACCCTGGGGGGTTTCTTGACCACCGTCCACCTCAGTTTCCTGGTCTGTAACATGGAGATGATATCAGGGCCCACTCAGTGGTCTTGCTGTCGGGATTAAATGAGGCCATGTGCCTAACGTGCCCCTGACAGTCCCTGGCATGTTGGTGTGTGCTCAGGAAATGCTGCTGCCATGGTTGATGTCATTGGACCTGGGCTCTGGGGGACATCATGAGATGTCAAGCTTCCTGGCCTGCTAAAGTCTAAAACAGAGCTGAAGAGACCAAACACCAACATCATAGACGATGGTCGAAAGTTTCAAGTTAGAAGTAGCTTGATCCTTATTGTGGACACAATGGAAGATTTGAAAGCAATCGCTCATTCTGCGTGGCTGGATTGACCAGAAGTTTCCAGAGAAAGGGGAGATTGCCTGGGTGGACCTTGAAGAGAAACATTCCCTGAGCACCTACCGCAGGTTGGGTGCTTCCAGAAGATATTCGAAGGAGGTATTTTTTTTTTATTTCTATTTTACCCATGGGGGATCTGAGACTTAGAAAGGTCAAGTCAGGTGGTCAGGAAACAGTGGGGTTCTAGTCAACAAGTTTATTTGGTTTCCACGTACACTAGGCTGTGTGTGGAGAGTGGGGATACAAGGTGCAAACGAAGATGCCCAGATCAAAAGTTTTGGAGTCATTCTGGAACCTTCTCTTTCTCTATTGCCAGCACCCTGAGGCAAGCCACCATCACCTCTCCAGCCTGGGGTCTTACAGCAGCTTCCTAGCCCTCTCCTATCTTCCCACCCTGAACAAAGCCCCCAGAATGAGTGTATAATTGGGTCGTGGCACACTCAGAAGGGTGACTGAGGAGAAGTCCATGAAGGCGCCATTTGCAAAGAAACCAATAGGGGAGTGAAGCTCGTGGGGCAATTGGGACTCCACAAGTGCTGGACTGTAGGAGGGGCCATTACAGAAGCTGTGCCCTTGGGAGAGGGACACAGCCACCACCGAGGAAATGAACACCTTCGCCTTTCTCTCCTCCTGCCCTCTGATCTCCTGTTGCCGCCATTGGCTGAACTCAACTGGAAGCCAGCCAGTGGGCAAAGGAGTGCCCATGACCAGGTCAAGGGCAAATTTAGCAGGACGCTAATGAAGCTTGAGCCTTAAGGCTTCTTACTCTGGGGACCTTCCCCAGGTGTTGTGCTTGTCACTGTGTTCTTTTTCTTCAACAAAGCCTCCCAGCTGATTAAGCTTTAGGTCTCACAAAATCTGGATCTGTCTGTGCAGTTGTCCCTTAACAGGCAGCCTCCTGGGATTCAGAGTGAGGGGGCGGGGATGGAGAATTTCCAATACAGACATTGTTTTAAAACCCTGAGTCATAGCTGTTACTTCGCTGCTTAAAACCTTCTAATCACTACTCAGAGAAGTCTAGGACCTTGTGTGACTACCAGGCACTACACTGTGCGACCGTGTCCTCCTGCCCTCATTTTCTCCTGCTCCCCCCGGATAACACAGCCCCAGCTATGTCAGCCTACTCCTCGCTGTCCTCTGAGTGTCCCAGACACACTTCTCGGCCCTTGCTCGCCTCTCAGCCTGGCCCTCTTTTTTTCCAGCTGTGTTCATGGCTCCTTCAACTTCTGGTTTCAATGTCATCTTCCCAGGGGGGACTTCCGTGACCTCCTTATTTAAGCCGTGGTGCCCCTTTCCTGCTGTATTTTTCTCCACAGCACTCATTATTTCTAATTATTGTATATAGTTTATTTGTAGGGTTTCTTATCGCTCTCGCCTCACACGAGGGTGGGGATTTGTCCATTTTATCGTTGCTTCCTTTCCAGCTACTGGAAGGGTCTCTGGCACACAGCAGGTGCTCAGTACATAGTAGTGGGATTAGTAGGTGGTCAGTAAATGCTAGTTGAGTAAATGGATGGGTGAAGGAAGGGCTATTAGACAAAGTTCTGAGTCTGATGGGGAAGACAGATGCGAACAGGTAGAACTGAGATGCAGGAGGGCCCGTGCTATGCGAGAGAGTGCCACGGAGGCAGAGGCAGTGGGGATCTGGGCTTAAGCCCAAGATTTGCACACCTCAGCCCAGTTCATTCTATCACACCCATGTTTCTCAGGCTCCCTTGAGATTCTGGGATAGTACCTCAGGGATGAAGAGGGTGTCCGCCTGCTCCAGGCAGAGCAGATTTGTTTAGATTTGCTTTATATGTAAGATCTTTGAGAATGTTTTTATTTGAAGAAAGAGCTCTTGGTTTAAAAAAGACCGAACCCTCCACAAGGCCTGGCCAATTCTTGAAGAGACACTCTGCGGTGAGGAACTCAGCATGGAGAAAAGCCTGAGGATGGGGAAGGGGAGAGCAGGTACAGCTGCACTCCCGCTGTGAAGAAGCCGGAGAAAACCCACCTGGATGAGATGCAGGCTCAGCAAGGGCCTCGAAGGCCAAGGAGTTTGGAACAGAAGTCACCGAGGAGTCGTGTCGACTCTGGAGGTGAGAGGTGAGGAGAGCAGCTGTTGGGAGGCTGTGGTTTGGCCTGGATATCCAGGAGGGACTGGAGCAGAGAACAGAGAAATGAGCCTAGATGCTGTGAGAGATGTAGGAGACCGAGGTGACGGGGAAGAAAGGGCCCTGGTCAGCATCTCTTCTATGTAGACAGCAGGCCCCCAGTGCCAGCCCATGCTGGGAACACGTCTTCTGGACTCTGCTCTATCCTTGGTTCTCTCCTAACTTCCCCAGCTTCTGAGTCCGGGCCAAACAGAGGTAAGACCTGGGCTGAGACTTGGATAATAAGAGTGCGACACTCACCTCAGGTACAACATTTAAAGGGCACCAAGGAACTCACTAATCAAGATAAATACAATTTTAATGAAATATTTTTTAAAATCAAAATTAATGCAAAAAATCCATGATGAACGACGTATCAAAATTTCAAACAGACAGGAATTGAAAGCAACTAGGATGTCCTTCAGGAGGTGAATGGGTAAACTGTGGTATACCCATACAGTAGAATATTATTCAGAGATAAAAATAAATGAGCTCTCAAGCCAGGAAAAGACATGGAGGAAACTTAAAAGCATATTGCTAAGTGAAAGGAACCAATCTGGAAAGGCTGCATACTGTATGATCTCAACCAGAAGACATTCTAGAAAAGGCAAAGCTATGGAAACAGTAAAAAGATTAATGGCTGTTGGGGGTCGGGGTGGGGTGGGGGAGGGATGAACAGACAGAGCGAAGGATTTCTAGGACTGTGAAACTACTCTCCATGGTACTACAATGGTGAATGTGTCATTATCCATTTGTCAAAACCTATAGAATATACAACACTGAGGGTGAACCCTAATATAAACTATGGTCTTTAGTTATTACTAATGTATTAATACTGGTTCACTGATTGATACATACATACCACATTAAGGTAAGATTCACGTAAATAACAGAGGAAACTGTGCACAAGGAGAAGGGAGAGTAGGGGAACTCTGAACTTTCCACTCAATTTTTATTTAAATCTAAAATTTCTCTAAAACATGAAGTCTATTATTTTTTAAAAAATCTAAGTTAAACCAAAAATCTATGATGAACCAGATATCAAAATGTCAAATAAAGACAAGATCTGTGAGCTGGGATTAGGGGGAGGCGAGTGAGGCATCATTTTCAGGGCTGTGTAAGTTCAGGGTCAGATGCTGCCCTCTCTGAGCTTCTTTTAGAAGTCACTTAGTGCAACCCTTGTATTTTAGTGGTGGAGAGACTAAGGCTGAGAGAAGGGGAAGGGGTTGCTGGAAGTCACTAAGTGAAGTTGCTGGGGGCCTGGGAGCAGAATGGGCCTCCAGCCCAGGGCTCTGTTGCAGGAGGTGACTCACTGCTTGTGCATGCTGTGTGGCCAGTAGGAGTGGGGGAGGAGGTGGCTGACCTAACAGACTCCCTGGTCACATGTGAGATGACCTTTGGATCTCACTGAGTACTCAGGGTTGGTTTATGAGAAGACCTTTACCTCTCTCCCCCAGAATATCACATCATTAATGAAGCAATGGGCCCCGTCCCCACATGAAGATTGTGTGCTGGGTGGCTCCTGACATCTTCCTGGGCTCTGCCCAATCAGACGCTCCGTGATCCTGGGAAAAGCACCAACTCCTTTCCCTCAGACTCGCGGCGATCCATGTCCAGCCCAGCCGGAGCCCTCCTACTCTGGACAAGCCGGATGTTAGGAGCACACGCTCCCCCACTTGAAGCTCACTTAGGGCGCTCTTAAAGCAGACACCTCACTCAAATGGACCTTTGACTTCCTCTGGACTCACGCGGGTTTCCTTTCCCCCTGGGCCTGTTGGAGCTGGCCTCCAATTCCAGGACACTCTCCACTCTTCACAACACAGCCAAGGAGGTGGCCTGAACTTGACCTTTGAGGGTCAGGAAGCTGAGACAGGAGGTCGCTTTGGGGAGCAGCACCTCAGTCTGTCCCTTGTCCAGAGTCCTCCAGGAGCTGGTGGAGTTGTGCTTGGATTTGAGGGCTGGTTCAGCATGACAGGCTGTGCGTTTGGGCCTCTGTTCCCTCCTCTCGTGTGAAGTTAGATCACAGGGAATGACAGGGAGGGCTCAGCTGCCACAGCTGCTGAGGCGGAGGATGGCAGGAGAGCTGAAATGCCGGAAAGCTCAGAGACAGTGCTGCAGCTAGGCTCAGCACAGTTAGGCCAGAAGTCAAATTTGGAGTGGAAGACACACCATCTGCAAAGAAGCGAGGCTTCTGAAGGTCACAGGTATGTGAGAGTAGGTGCAGGCTCAGAGGCAGGGGAAGGGCCCCAGGTGGATCTGGGCCTTCCCTGGAGAGAGGGCATGGATGCTCTCTGGCCTTGGTGAAAACAGATAAGACTGTGGTGATAAAGAGCCCAATAGGAAAATGAATGTCAAACGCGAGATGGGAGGGGCAGAGGAGTGAGGTCTCTGAAGGCATCGCCCTGGGGGGAGGTGCGATAGGTGCTGACCTGTGGAGCAGGATTCTTGCTTGAGAGCAGGCGGTCTGCTGGCCCATGTTTCCTAGCTGTGAGGCATCTGCCGCTTGGTTATTGCAGTCTCCCCCAGCCCCCTATCTTATATTTGCTCTATCAGCCCTCTTGCTGACTCAGGGGGCGGGGGGGGGGGTCCAGCCACCTGAGGTGTGTGTTCAGTAGCTCCTAGCATGGGTATCACCGTAATGGCCGTCAAGTGTAATGGCTTAGAATTTGGAGGACCTGTGATCACCCTCACTGTAAGAACATGGAAGTGGAGGCAATGTGGTGTGGTGAGAGGGTGGGCTTGGGCTCAGGGAGGTCTGGGGTGAAGTGCCAGCTTGCCCCAGGGTGATCCTAGCTCCCTGCCCCCACCCTGTCTTGGTTTTCCATTGTCCATGAAGGGGTTGAAATAGGTTTTGTTTGGAACTCTAAAATCTGCAGAGAATAGTATTACTGAGAATATCACGAACAGCCAGGCCCATCCACATTTGGCCACATCTACGCCCGTGCTCTCCCCGTTCTCCCTCCCCTTCTGGATGAGATCGAAGGTCCCTGTACACCCGCCACCCCACCCCATTCAGGTCCCTGCTTCCCCACTTGGAGATGGCTATGAGGCTCTGACAGCCACAGGTCCTCTAACGATGGCAGTTGCTTCGATATCCCTTTAGAGGCCGTGGACATGTGGGTTCCCTGGAAAGCCTCCAGCCCCGGGAGTCTTCCATCGTCCCTGGTCTGCCCCATGAGGAGGGAGACCATGTCCCCTGGGTCTGGTATCCTCCCATCCACTCCCCCATTCACTGAGGCCTGTCAAACACACGGTCTGTGCTTCAGGGACGCTGGCTGAATGCTTTTGGTTGATGGCCCCTGCTCCGGGCCCTCCTCCTTCCCATTCATTCCCCAGAGCCTGGCCTTGGGCTGGCTACGGAGAGCAAAACAATGAACAAACCAGCCTCCATTCCAGTGCTAACAGATGGCGCTCCTAAATGCTGGCCCCTCCTCCCAGTCCTACCTCAGGACTCCCAGGTGACTGATTAGAGGTGCCACCCTCCCGGTTTACCCACCCCCTTCCCAGAGGGGGTGTGGCTTTATTCTTCTCGAGCTCCAATACACTATGTGACTTGTAAAATTCGCACAACAACGATCTCACCCACTTGGAACCTGACTCTCAACCCAGCTGTGACTGGGGTGGTGGGGCCCTCGTGTGGGGCTTAAGTCAGGACACATGGGCTGGGAGGCCTGAGGGGGCCTGAGGGGGCCTGAGGCGGGGCAGCCAAGAGAGACTCGGTCATCAAGAGGAGCTAAGTCCTGGGCAAAAGCCTTCAGTTGGGCACTTCCTTAGATGGGACACCGCTCCATTTCACAGATGGGGAGAGTGAGGCTCAGAAAGGCTGACCTATCACTCACAGCTTTGCTTAGATAGTAAGTTAGGACTGATTTTCTCCCTACACCGCTGGTCTTCAGGTGGCCTTTCTCCCTTCCTATTCCTTGTCCTTGGGGCCTGAGGACAGGCATTCCTGCGGCAGGAAGGCTGGGGTCTGCGGCCTGGCTGCCCTGATGGGCTGTGACACCAAGGGCAATGGCCAAGCCAGTCTTTGCTCTCTGATCTGAGGGGTCAATGACCCCAGCCCTGCCTTGTCTTGCCCGAGGTGGTTGGGAGGCTCCCAGGAGATGAAATGTGTCACTCTTGAGGTGCTGTTCAGGCTGGAAGGACTTAGGATGATTGCCCTAGGCTGACAGGAGAATAGACCCTGGGAAAGGATGATGCGAGCCTGTGGGGCGTGATGAGCAGAACAGCCTGGCCAGAGCAGGTGAAGCCTGGGAGCCATGCAGGACGGTGGTCTCCTGGGTGCTGCCCGGAGACAGCATGAGGCTGGGACCTGAGCCTGGACCGAATTGCTCAGGTTTCCAGGGATCTGTCAGAAGCCATGATGGGTTGTGCTGGGGGAGCTGGGCTTTTGAGGCCCAGGGTGGCCTGTTCTAGCAGCCTGCCTAGACCACCCTTGGAGGGCTAGAAACTCCTGGGCAGGAACACATCTGGTGAGAGCTGGTTCGTGGGGCAGGGGCGCGGTCCTTAGAATATTAGGAGACCACCGAGGATGACCAACTGCTCTGGTTTGCCTAGGCTGTGGGACTTTTAGTGCTAAACTGAGACAGCCTTGGGCAAACTGCGATGGTTGGTCGCCCTTGGACCCCTGTTGTTTGGTCACCATTTCTTTGGAGGAGGAGCACTTGCTGACTGGGGGCTTGGGGAGTCGAGGAGGGAAACGTACCCACTCAGCTGGCCCCTTGTGGGCCTGGCCCCAGCCCCCAGCCTGGCCTGCTGTTTGTACGTCCTGTGATCTGACCCACTTAGCTGGGCCAGGGCTCTTGCTGCAGTGGGACAAAGGGGCTGGAGTTTCCTAGGGGTTGATTCAGGAGGATATACCAGAGAACCCACTGTGACCACCACTCTAAGCCACAAACTCCAGCTTTGGTTCCAGGCTGACATTTTGATCTCCATCATCTGCTTCCTGAGCTTTCTCTTATGGGTTCCAGACTTGGAAGGGGAAGGAGGTGTTATTTATGGGCTTCCTTGACCCCCCAAATAGATACTGCATTATAGGGGTGTGGAAGAAAGCACTAAGGCCTCCAAAAGTGGTGGTGAGTGACAGTGGACCTGGGCAATCGATAGAGTCACACCCAGGCACCCAGCGCAGCCTGGCCAGACGTGTAGCAAGTGTCTGGTACATGGGAACGGCCATTATTGTTCTTGCCTCTGTGATTAGACCACATGGCTCTTCAAGTGCTGCCGTGTCCTTTCCCTCATGGCGCTCAGACAGCCCCGGGACCAGGTGGGATGGGGTTTCTTTGCCCACATTTGGCAAGTGATGAAACAGGCCCTGAGAGGGCAGAGGCGTGAACGGAGGGCATGTGCAGAACCAGGCGTGGCACTGGTTCCCGGCTCAGGCTCTGGACTCCCAGGCCGTGACACCTTACAGTCTGTCTGTCTGGGTTCCCACTGGCTAGGGAATGTCAGGGTAGCAGGGGTGGTGTGTGTTGGGGGAAGTAAGTGAAGGGGAGAGGGGAGGAAAGGGGCTGTTTCATGAATCCACGGTTATCAGATTAGATTAAGAGTGAAGCCACGCCCTCCCTCGTAAGGGGCGTGGCTAACCTGACGGCGAGAGAGGCATCTGAGGAAGAGGCTGTGTATGGCCTGTGCAGTGAGCAGCCCCTCTCTCCCCATCCCAAGGGAGCCAGGCGGACAGAAGACAGGGTGTGGGCTTTGGGGTCAGAGAGACCTGAGTTTGACCTAGACTCTTCCTGAGTAGCTCTGTGACCTTGGGACTCCATCCCTCTGGGCCTCAGTTTCCTTACTTATAAAATAGGGATAGTCATATCTACCTCCTAGAGCTGTTGTGAATATTAAAGCTTCTGGCTCATAGTAAGTGCTCAAACAAAACGGTTCCCCTTGTACCTGCCCCAGGTGTCCCCTTGTGGGCTGGAATGGGCCCTGCTGGTTCTGGGAAGATGACAGGATCTGGACCCTGCATTGTTGAAGGCTGGCTGTTCACCACAAGTGCACACCCTTCCTTTGGGCTTTAATACTCAGGAAAGTCCCCATAAATGTTCTGGTCTATTACTTTGCTTAGCCAAGGAGAACTGAGAGAGGGGATGTGGATGCTATTTGAGTTTAAACATTAAAAAAAGTTGCCATGGCCTATCTCTGGGCTGGGCTACAGTGTCCTCAGAGGAAAGGACAGCCGGTGTCCCTTGGTCTCTCCTGCAAGGCTGGGTGTATTTGATGAAGAGATGTAGATTCTCCTTTTCCGCTGCCTGCTCCCCTGACTTGACACATGGCCCCTCTTCCAAAATGGGAGAAGGTTGGATTGTGGAGAAACGATCCATCAGGCAGATGAAAAGACATTTTTCAATGCTGCCGTTACACTGCCTGCCCCAGACAACACACTCATTACAGTTATATCTCATTCTGCTCACCTAGAGAATAAAATTAGAAATCAAGTCAACTCCCTAGAGTCTTGTTATATCAATCTGACTTACACAAAACAGGCCAGACAGAGTGTGAGGTTTCCATAAAATTAGGCTGTGTCCCCAGGGGCTGCCTTGAAGCTACCCAACATTGCAGAAAACTGCCAGGCGCCCTTTTGCATAATTTATCAATTACACACGATTCAATTCATCACAGACAGGAGGCAGGAGGCGATGGCTTGGGACAGAAAGGGACCCTGGAAGCAGCATGTGTACGAGAGAGGAAACCCAGATGCTAATCTCCCACACACGGATTGGATGACTGAGCTCATACAAGTCTCTCATCCTCATGGGACCCCACTGTCCCCAACCATTTAGACTAGGGAGCCATATGTCCTTTATGCAATTCTAGAATTTGTTTGAATGCTGAAATTCCACGTGTGTGGAACCTGAACACTGGTGGGTAAAGAGATGTTCAGAACTTGGGCCCTGCCTGGCGGTGTTGGAGCATTGAGTGGTCAAGGTTGGCACAAAGGTTGTGGGTGCCCAGATGGCCAGGCAAAGGTCTGCTTCTCAAATTTGTCTAGTGACTATCTCACTTATAATGCCACCCCTTACACCAGTCTATCACGCTAACTTCACTTATACTCTATCTCAGTGGATGCTTGCAGCTCCCTAGGGAAGGAGGCAGGGCTGCCATGAGCAGTCTTGCTTTACTGATGGGTAGGGAAGCAGATGTCCGGGGAGTAGGAGCGATGTGCTCAAGGCTACTGAGATCAAGTGCCATCAGTCCAGTGATCAAGTGCCCTCTCGCCTCTCCCACCACCCAATCCTTCCCTCCTCTGGGCCCCCACTGCCCCTGGAACACTCTTTTCTATGGTATTAGTAATACTTGTTCTGTTTGTCTACCTGCCTACCTGAAGGCAGAGAACAGGGCCATTTCTCTCAGTTTCCCAGGCACTTGGTCCAGGGCCTGCCCCCATCATGGATGCTCAGGGAGTGCTGTTGGATGAAGGAACAAGTGAGCATTGAGGAGCAGAAAGAGACAGCACAGTGAGGACTCCTATCTAGTTTCACAAGCCATTTACTTGCTCCTGATGTCTGAGCTGTGACTGAAGGCCCACCTGTGGGCTCAGCTGTGCACCATTCCTGAATCATGGAAGGAGGGACAGGATGTCTTTTTCACCGTCTCAATGGCCTGCACTTGGCCGTGATGTACACAGCAATAGGACTGTTACCCACCAGGAGGCCCTGCTTTGAAAAAACTGATCAAAATCCCCTGATGGAGCAGGCGCTCTTAGCTTCAGTTTAAAGAGAGAAACCAGAGGCTCAGGTAGGCCACTCGCTTGGTCTCAGGTTCCCAGATGGGGTGGGAGAGCTGGGATTGGGAGCCTGTGGCTCATCCCAGTTTACACGTATTCTTATAAGCCAGAATTTTGCCACATTGCCCTATAATTTTCAAAGTGCTTTCTCACCCCAATCTCACTTTTATCCTTACAGGATTATAGGTATGAAGGTAAGCAGGGCAGGGATGGTCAGCCCACCTTAAGGATGAGAAGAATTATGCTCAGAAAAATGCAGTGTCTCACTCAGGGTCACGCAGCTGGTGGCAGAGCTGGGACCCAACCACGCTACAGATGAGGGAAAGGGGCTCAGACAGAATCAGTTACTTGCCCGTGGCTCAGAACTAGTAGTTGTGGGGCCAGAACTCACACCCACACCTTCGGATTTCAAAGCAGGTGCTCAATACCCAATTGCTTTTTTTGTTTTGTTTTGTTTTGTTGTTGTTGTTGTTGTTGGTTTCTTTTTGTTTTTATAAAAGGTCTGAAAAGAATATGTGGGTCTCTCCTGCCCTCCTTCCCTCCCAGTGAGGCGTTCCCCACTGCAAAGAGATCACCAGAGTGAGATTTCCTAGCACAGCAGAGGGCCACTGGGCTGCTAAGGCTGAATTGAAGGCAGGTTTGCTCTGCTGAAATGCTAAATTATCTGCCTGAAAAATATCAGCTCAAATGATAAAACCTAATACATTCTCATTATTTTCCTGGATGAGGGCCCCAGGATTGGAGAGAGGGTGAAGTCACAGGGTCTGTCAGTTGCCCCCAAACAAGAGTATCAGAAAAGTCGGGGGTGGGCTATGGGAGAGAAGAGGCTGGGACAGCCCCCAGCCTTCTGCCAAGATGCCTTCCTGAGAAGGTTCTGGAAGCACCCACAGGACTGCTTTTCCCCCAGGTCTCCAAGCATGTAGGCAGGTTTCGCAGCATCAGTGTGCACAGCCCTCCCTCAGCCAGGGCCCTTAAGCCTCCATGTGCTGGAGCCGAAAGGCTGAACTCCGTGGGCCGTGCCAGCCCTGCTTTGAGATGTCTTCAGGGTAAATGTTTGCTGCTTTTGTTTGGAAGCAAAACCCTTAGCCACTGTTTTCTCCAACCTCCATGGAAATTAAAGCCAGGAAGCTAAGCGGTGGGTGATTATGGGGTTCCACTTGCTTATTAACAACCCACAAAGGATTATCATGGGGCTTCGAGGCAAAGCCCACAGAGGCTTGGAAGTGGGCTGCTTCCTGGCTCTGGGCACAATCTTCTCCAGGCAGAGGGGCTCCGCCTGTCCGCCTGGCCAGCCAAGGTGCCCCCACCCCTCTAAGCCACAGGATGTTCACAGGAGTCAGTAAGGATAAGGCCCTTTGTGAACTGCACCTGCAAGGGGAGTGGGTGGGTTGAGTAGGGAGAGAAAAATGCCCACCCCTATGGTAGAGAGTTCAGGTATTTACAGAGGTCTCCTTGGAGAGAGAGCTCATTTAGGCGAGTTATTAGCCCAGTGTTGGCAGGGCTCAGCAAACTATGAGAAATCCTGCCTGTTGCCTGTTTTTATAAAGTTTTGTTGGACATGGCCACACCCATTCCTTTACGGATTGCCTGAGACTGTTTATGGCTACAACAGCAGAGTTGAGTAGTTGCATCAGAGACTGTCTGGCTGACAAAGCCTAAAATGTGTCCTATTTGATCTTTTACAGACAAAGTTTTCCCACCCCCAGGTGAGAGAATGAGTATGAATTTCAGAGTTGACTAGATATGGGTTCCGGTGCCACTTTTACTATTGTTCTGTATTCCCTTGGACATATTGCTGCCCGCTGAACCTCACTCTTTCAATTTGTAAAACAGGAATGATCATCTATTCCACATGTGCTTATAATAGTGTTTACTCTGTATCAGACACTGTTCTAAGGGCTTTGTAAACACTAACAACTCTAGGAGGTTGGTGCTATTATGATCATACCCATTCTGCAGAAGGGGAAGTGGAGACTAGAGAGGTTAAATAACTTACCCAGGATGACACAGTCCTGGGATTGTGAACACAGGTGACATGGCTGTGGAGTCTGTGCTCTTAGCCCACCATTGTGAAGATGAAAGCCTGCTGGGTGAGCAAAACCGAGTCACCGGGGCTGGACTGCAGGAGGAGCTCAATATATGTTAGTTCACTCTTCCCCTTATCCTCTTCACCAATTTCTTTCTTCCTTCCTTTCTTCCTTCCTTCCTTCCTTCCTTCCTTCCTTGCTTGCTTGCTTGCTTCTGGTATCCGTCCAGAATCAGGGTCTTGGCCCCGTTGAATTGCAGTGTCTTAGGTCATCACGTCCCCTTCTGCCTTGCCAAAGCCAAGCCCAGTATCACAGATGCCACTTCGGTTTCCTCAGCATGCTCTCCCTCTCCCTTCCTGCCATCGCCTCTCTCCCACTGTTTAGTTAATAATAACATATCATGTTCTGTCTCAGATGCATATCAGTTGTGTGTAATTATTTATGGAGAAATAGACAGATGATTCCCTGCTTGAACCATTTTCACGGGCAGCCGTACCTATCACTTAGCATCCTTCTCTCCCCTCATCTAATAACACTGTCCACTTTAAATCCTGGGGCCTTGATTTATTAGGTAATTTGTTTCTTCTCTGTGGCTTGGGCCTGCCTGTCATCAATATAATAGAATGATGGAAGCACAAGCTATAGACACCAGACATTAAAAACTAGGCAAATATTACCCATTTCAACTCCTTGTCGAGCCACAGCCAATCCAAAGCAGCCCTTGGCCTCTGCTTGTCAGGGGAGAAGAGAAAGATTACAGAGGGACACCCAGGGCCTGACTTCTCACAAAATGGCTCTTTGAAAATTGGGCTGGTTCCTCTGTCTATAGATGCTTTTTGGAACATGCCTAGGAGTAAACACATACACACATACACATGTGCATACACACACATGCACAGCACACTTGTGTGTGCATACACACAGCAAAGGAACCTAAGCTCCCTTCCAAAGAGACTAAATATGTTGGGGAGGGGGAAGGGCTGAACGGGGTGCCAGGAGGCCTGGCTTCCCACCCCAGCTCTGCCACCCCAACCAGCTGGAGGAGTGGGGCAAGTCATCTCATCTCTCTGCCTGAATTGCCTCATTTGTCAGTCGAGAAGGTGGATTAGATGAGCTCCGAGGGGCCTTCTAGCCTTAACATGCTGTGATGTAGCCAAGGTTACACAGAACGTCAGAGGCGGAGTTGGAAATTGAACCTTTGCTGTTTGATTCCAAAATGAGTGCTTTTAACACTCCACTATGCTGCTTCCACTGATCATAATTGTAATCAGAATGACTGGTCTCTTCATCATCAGTTGCTTCACCACAATCACTGAAATAATACCACCGATAAATGATCTTTAATTGCACCATGAAGAGAATCATCAGTGCCATTCTTTCCAAGAATCTCTCACCACCGCCACCACCACCACCACCACCACCATCATCATCATCATGCTCATTTCACTGACTGCTTTCTATATGCCAGGCTTCACATGCAGGATGTTATTGAGTCCTCACAGCAATTCTAGAGACTAGGCACCATTATAATTATCCTCATTTAGTAGGTGAGGCAACTGAGGCTCAGGAATGGTACACAATAGGAAATGCCAGACTTTGGATTTGAACCTGGGTCTGTTTGGCTCCAACAAGCTTTCAACCACCATCAGTCAGTAGCAATATCGTCATTGTCACAATCATCAGTATCGTCCATATCAGTGTCATAATTGATACATATCAGTACCATCAAATTGCCTTTTGAGTCACTGCTAATACTGACATTGCTATCATTACTGGCAACATTGTGGTCACTGTCACCAAACCAGTCCACACCAACATCATAATCAATTTTCAAAAAAGCAGAATCATCAGGGCCATCACTAATCTCACCATTCATATGGAATTACCAATATTGTCAGCAATATGATCAACAGCTTCAATAGTGTCATCACCAATATCATCCTCAGTTCACCATCGTTGTCCCAATACAACCAAAATAAATAGCACACATCCCCAGTTAAATAGACATTCCAGATGTCAATGTACTTACTGTTGCTGTAACGGTCATCTACTGAGTTTTTCCTCAGTGAGCTGTACGGGGCAGGGTCTCTTCTCCCCTGGTGCTCTTCGTATGTCCTGTAAGAAATGCAGAATGCGTAAACATTTGATTCATTGTCATATAGCCCATCCAGATGTTGTCAGGGTCATCAGGAACCTGAAACGTATACGTCTCCACAGTGAGGTGATTCCTGTTTCAGGAAATTTAGGCCATTGACTATCCTTAAATCCCACCCGTTCTTAAAGTCACATTACTTACTCGTTCCCCAGTGGGAGCCGCTTCTGCTGCCTTGCACTTCCGTTGCACCTTTAAAAAATCTATTATAGAAGGTATAGTCCATATTTCGTCCAAGTAGTTTGTGTGTCTATTTCTTTCCCTAAGATTTAAGTTCCTAGGTTTGCACCATACCCCATTAGAGGCTTTCCACAGAAAGTTGGGAATTGAAGGGAATGGAATGTCAGCGGGTCCGTCAGAATCAAGTGATGAGTGTAAAGAACATCAGACTGAGAACTGAGACCATCTGGGTTTTGGTCTGGATTGTTCCTAACTAACGGGGCAACCTTTCCCCGTCATTTCCCCTCTCTTCCTTCCTTCATCTCCAAACCTGAGTAATTCTTTTTCCACACCCAATCTATCACCAAGTTCTGCGGCTCCACCTTCCAGATAGACCCCAAACCACCCATTTCTCAGTCCTCTTCTGCTGTCCCCCTAATGCAGGCCCCGTGTCTCTTGCTAGAATCACAGCAGTTAGCTCTTAATTGATCTTGCTGCTTCCACTTTACTCCCCTAAACTCTATCCCCTATGTAGGGACCAGAGCCTTCTACTTAAAACCTACCGTTTGGCTTCCTTCTTCACTTAAAATAACATTCAGGCTGCTTCTGTGGTCTGCAGTGTACACAGTCCGGGCCCTGCCGCCCTCTCCTCCCTCAACCCATGCATCATGACCCCCTTGTTCTCACACACACACCATTCTTCCTGTCGCATCCTGCAAATCCCTAGCTTGTTTCTGAGGGGAAGCCTTCACACTTGCTGGCCATCTGCCTAGAGAGTCCTTTCCCTGGATCTCCATGTGGCTTGCTCCATTACGTCATTCAGTTTTGCAGTCACGTGCTCCCTTCTCAGGGGGCTTTCCATGACCACCATCTGAGAAATAGAGGCTTCTCTCACTCCCCTGCAGGCATTCTCTCCTTACTAAATCCTCCCACTCTACAAATATTTATTGAGCATCTGCTACAGGGGTTCTTAACCTCTGCACTGTTGACATTTTGGACAGGGGTGGGGAGGTAGGGACTGTCCTGAGCAAGATGTTTAGCAGCATCCCTGGCCTCTACTCTCTAGATGGCCAATACCATCCACCTTCCCAACTGTGACAACTGAAGATGTCTTTAGACATTGTCAAATGTCCCCTGAGGGCAAAATCACCCCTGGTTGGGGACCATATTTTTCTAAAAGTTTGAGATACACCAGTGAGTAAGACAGATACCACTATTGGCACTCCACTCCCCCCTCGCCCAGACTGCGTGGAGTACATTTTAGTGGCAGGAGATAGACAATGAATATAATAAATAAGAAGATTATGTATATTCTAGAAAATGACAAATGCTATTGGAAAAACATGCAGCAGGCTAAGGGTGATCACAGGTGCTGGAGGGGGTGCAATTTTAAATAGGGTAAGCCTCACTGGTAAGGCACTTTTATAGTCATTATTGTTTTTTATTTAATTATTGCATATATCATGGCATGAAATTTTATCATGGTTTTGTTTACTCGTTTATTGCCTGTATTCTCCTCCAGAAAGTGAGCTCTATAAGGGAAAAAAAGTGTTTCTATCCTGTTCAACACCTTGTATATCCAATACCTAGAACAGTGCCTGGCCTAGAGTTGTACTCAATAAACATATAGGTCATTTTTAGGAGTTGAGAGCATAGAGATAAATAAGAGCTAAGCAGAGAAGGTTCAGTTCTATCCCTGATGTTTAGCTACCCCTCACCTCTCATTCTACCCACAGTCAACTGAGATGTCCCCTGGACTAACTTATTTCATGGGTAATTAAGAAGTTCCATAATTTATTTTGTTTGTACTCAGAGGTAATTTCAAACATCTAATTCTCTAGGTGGAATAATAGTCTCCTTTTGATCAGGGCCAATCTGACCACAAAGCACTTTGTCAGGGAAAGTGCTCTCCATCTTGATAAATCACTTCCCTCCCCAACATCTTCTCTGTTTGCTGTGGCCAGTTCTTCACTTGAGAGACACCAGCTCGGCGGGAGAAAGGCTGCTTTGGAAGGGAAAGGCAGGGACTCCCCATCATTGGAGGAGCTCAGAGTGACCCTATGACCACTCTTCAGTCTGCTGCTGAAGGGATGCTTGTCCTGGGTGGTGGTGATCCAGGGTCAGTGGTTTAAGCTTTAGTGAGCACCAGAGTTATCGAGAAGGCTCGTTAAACAGAGGGCTGGGCCCCACCCGGAAACTCTGACTTAGTAGCCTGGAGAGGGGTGCAGGGTCCAGGTGATGCCTGGGCTGCTGTTCCAGCAACCACAGGGTGAGGAGTTCTGCACTAAAATGCCTCTCGGCCGGAGGTTCTGAGCTCTATGATGTCTTCCTTTGCTGGCACACAGTGTAGCTCTCTCTTTCCTGCCCATCTTTACCTTCTGTCAACTTTGAACTTGTCTCCTCGTAGCACTTTCTATGGGTCTTGCCTTGTATCTTAACCATCTCATTCTTTCCCTGGTATCTCTCTCCACTCCCCATGCACTTAAAAAAAAAAATCCAGCCTTAGGTAATAAGTGATTCTTTTCAAAGCCAAAGGTTGATAGCTCTGATGTGAGTAGTATGAAGCCAGGAGACTCTCTGCTCCCAGGGAGGGTACAGTTTGCATGGGGAGAACAGCATATGGACTTGGAACCCCACAGAAGTATCAGAGGTATCCCGTAAGGACTGACAAGCACAGAAAGGAAGCGTTGTGCTCCTTCCGGGGCAGGAGTGCCTTTTGTGGCCTGGGTAATCATAGAGGGTTCAAAGGGGGAAGTACGATGTAAGCTGAGCTCTGCAGGATAAAAAAAAGGGAGTAGGGGAGCCATTAGGCCAAACCATATGAAGTCGCTGCTATTCAAGCACTGTTGGCCTACAAAACCTGAAATTTCATATGGCTCAGTCTAAGGGTATTATTTTCATTTCTTCTGTGCATTGGTTATTCTTATCCTCATTTTCCTGATGAGAAAGTGAAGCCCGGAGAAATTAAACAACTTGCCCAATGACACAGAGTCCGAGGTGGAACAAAGCGCCCAGACCTGCAGGACTTGTGCCTCACCTTGAGGGTTTGTCTTGTTTCCTAGGTCTCAGGCTTTGGGGATTCCCAGGTCCTATCCCAAAGAGACCCAATTCAGTAG
>NW_017731723.1:1161089-1179381 GCF_001890085.2 Hipposideros armiger
CCCCTGAGTCTGTTGAAGAGGTCAGGAAGGGAAGTCTACAGAAATGTCTGCAAAACCCCCATTTTGAGAGTTGTTCTCATCGCTTTTTCCTGGTGTTGAATGCCCAGGTCAGCTCTTCCGTATATTCGAAAAGGGGCACAAATCGCCTACCCCATGCTTCCAGCAGTTACAATTGCCCCCAGGCTCCCTTGCTGTTGTTGGCATCACTCTGAGGCTCTGGCTTCTGTGACTAGTCTCTCCTCAGCCTCTATTGAATAGTGGTTTCCTTGCTCTGCTTCCTCAATCAATTGGATTCCACTGTCCTGCTACCTTTCAGAAATTCTACATTTCTGGCCTACTGATAGCATCCTTTCTTATTTTCTAATATGGATTTACTCTTTGATGTCTTTTCTGACTTTTTTTTCAACAGAATTTTTGTACGGGGAGAAGTGAAATTCCGTGCACTCAGTCTACGTCTCAAATTGGAAATTCTCTCCACCATGTTTTGTCCTTTTGACATTGCCTGAGGTTTTTCATAATTTTGAGCTTCAGTTTATTACCTGGAAAATGGGAATGATAGTAATAATATCAGTCTGTCTACCACACAGGGACTGGGAAAGGCTGGAGGGACGTGGGAGTCCTCTATGAACAAAAAGAGCCGCATACATTTAAGTTGTTATTAGCTCATGGAAGAGAACCCCCTAATTTGGCAGATGAGAAAATGAAGCCAAGAGATGGAAAGCAATTTTTGCTCAAGGTTACCCAGAAACCTCCCGCCTCTTGGCTCCTGGGTCCCATTCTCTTTCCAGGCCTTGTTACTCCTCAGCCTGCAAACGACCAGGGCTGCAGTGCTGGGGGCAGAGCAATTGAGAATTCGGAAGAGGCAGTGATGGCATAAATAATTCAGTGATTGCCGACCACGGGCCATTAAATTTTCCATGATCTCTTTTATTGTATCTGCTATGCAGCGTTAGTCACTTCCAGTTCAGATGCAAACCAGGCATTTCACTCTGCCCACAGGAGCTGGCCATTGCACCCTCTCAGGGATCCAAGACCATGAAAGCATTGGCCTTGGGCCCAGCAGGGCCTCCATCTTGGAAAGGTGGCCAAGCAGAGGTTCACATCAGAAGCCTCTCTCCTCCTGTTCCTGTTAGTCACTGAGCCACCAGTAGTAGAAGGTGATGCTCACCTTTAAGCTTAAGACACATTCACAAACAACCTCAACTTCAGATCTTGTTGTCACTGGTGATCAGCAACAATACAGTGTTGAGAGAGGACTGAGGGATTTAAAGGGTTAATTTATCCCATGTAAGCATTAAAGGTTACCATCACTTTTGTAACTCTGCTTTGGCATTTTTACATTTCTTTATATATTGGGAGCCTCAAAATCTGGCAATGGTTCTGGTTTCATATGACTTCTGGGAAACCTAATGGCTCTTTAAGACCAGGATCATGCTATTCAGAATCCTACAGGTGGCGGGGACTCCCTAACGGGTAGAGAAACAGGCTCAGAGAAGAAGGTGGCTTTGGCTTAAGACACAGCTAGCCAGTGGCAGGGCAGGTACAGGGCCAGATGTCGGGAACCTCAGACCAGAGCCCTTCCCAGATAATTTCCATCCCCCTGGAAGATCAGATCATGTCTCAAGTTTACAGAGTCACTGTAGTTTCGCATTGGTTCATAGAACTGGACGCTTTCCCCAGTGTCTGGAGGACCACACGGTTTCCTGAGACCACATTTCCAAGCGTGCTTCTCACATACATCATGGCAGGGTGCAAAAGGGAAGAACCAGGTGTTACAGGCAAGATTCAACCCCAATGTCCGTGGCTTTGATGTGGCCTCATCTTCCCCATTCTGCTCACTGACATGATACTAGCGAAAAGGGCAGTGCGTGAAGCTAGACAAAGGCCAGCAGGAAGAATCCATGAATCACTTAAGAATCTCCAATGGGCGATTGTGAAGTGTGGTAGAAAGACTGCAGGTGTGTATCAGATGGGCTGGCTCCAGATTCCGGATTTATGGCTTATCAGTTAGGTGTGTAAAGGAAATCACAGTTTCCTGGCACATAAAGTGGGGATGCCAAGTCTGAATTCATGGGACTTTTGTGAGGCTCTGTGGTAATGCTAGTCAGGAACTGCCAAAGTACTTTTGACACCTCTCTCAGTTAACTACATAACAAACCACTCCAAAACTTGATGGCTGAAGACAACCACTTATTATTGCTCAAGAATCTAGAAGCTCATGGGCACTCATCTCATCTCTTCTGTGGTTAGCTGTGTTTGAGGAGGCAACTCTGTTGATTGAAGCTGGCACCGTCACATGTGTGGTAAGCTGCTCTAAGGTGGGAGGCCTCAGCTCTCTTGCCTTCCAGCAGGCTAGCTAGGTTTCCAAAAGAACGCACAGAAGCACACAAGGCCTGTTGAGGGTTGGACCTGGAATCCGTACACTGTCACTTCCACCTTATCCTGTTAGCAGAAGCAAGTCACAAGACCAGCCCAGATTCAAGGTGTGGGTGGAGGTTGGATCCACTTCTTCATGGGAAGAGCTGCAAAGTCACATTGCAAAGGACAGGGATACAGGGAAGGGTACAGGATTGTAGCCAGTTGTACAATCAAATCTACACAATCCTCAGGTCCACATTCTTAAGTGAATTCAAGATAAACAGAGATAGGCACAGAATAACAGTGCTGGGTGTGGTTTTCAGGTCAGGGGAAGTGGCTTATCCAAGGCCACACAGCTGTGAATGTCAGAATTGGTGTGAGAACCCAGGACTTCTAAAGTCAAGTACCATATGTCAAAATCAGCCTCAATGACGTTTCTTCTACTGAATTAACTCCGTGGAAAACCCAGTAGGTTGTGATTTGGGCGTTTACCTCTGTGTTCCTCTTTTTTTCATGTTGCAATTTCAGAAGGTCCAGGAGGGCCTGAGATTAGACTTCCTGGCCCTCCTTTCTGGAAGATATCCTTGAGGAAGAAGGAGAGGCCCCAGGATGAGACCCAGATTCGGAGTCTATGGCTTAAAGAACTTCACTCCTGCAACTAACTCTTCTCTCTCTCTCTCTCTCTCTCTCTCTCTCTCTCTCTCTCCCTTCCCCGCCCCCCCCCCCAGTTTTTGAGAAGCACATGGTGCAGGGAATTTTATCTCAGCCATGTCGTGTGGCTTCTCAAGCCTGTGATCCCACCTTAGTGAAGAAAAACCCTCATCCGATGTTGCCAAGACAATTGCTACAGTCTCCTAACTGGTCTTCTTACCTTTAGACTCACTTTGCACACTGCTGCCTCAAACCCAGCTTGCCAGTGGTGCCAGAGTAATCTTTCTGATACCCAGCTCTGATTGCAACATCCCACTGGGGAGATTATCTTCCAGGAGCGTGTATTCTTAGGCATGAGCTTGAGAGCCAAGCAGATCCAGGTTCGAATCTAGGCTCTGACACTTACTAGGGCTGGGTGAACTGGAACAAGCGATTTAAATGCTCTGAGCCTGTTTCTTCATCTGTAACATGAGCCTTACGTAATCTCACTGGGCTTTGTTAGCATCAGGTACGATAAAGGAATGTGAAGGCTCAGCAAAGTCACTGGTACATGGCAAGCGCTCAAGGCAGTTCAATTGAGTTTGCTGCTGTCATTATTTCATGGCTTCCTATAGCCATGAGATTCAGGCAGGCGGCCTGATACCCAAGCCTCTCCATGGGGTCCTAGCTGCCTCTCCAAACTCACCTTTCACTGCTGTGTGAGCCTCACATGAACCCTCTGCTCAGGCTAATTTCCTCATTATATCCTGAAGATGACCTCTACCTCCCCACTTCCATAGCTTTGTTCATACTGTTCTACCTCTCCTCAAAGGCTTTCATGCTGCTTTTCCTCTTATTTGAATCCTGTCATCCTTCAAGGCCCGGCACAAGCCCATCCCCTCCAGGAAGTCTCCCCTGACCACCTCAACCCTCACGGGTGCCCCTTTTTTCACTTCTACTAATTTCTCACTAATTATTCTCTGTGGTAATGCTCCTTTTCCTACGGAACCTGTGCTGGTTTGCTAGCTGTTCCAGCTACTATTGCTGCATCATTTTATTATCTCATGGTTTTGGTGGGTCAGGAATTCAGGAAGGACTTATCTGGGTGGTTTTAGCTCTGGGATGTCTCCTGCGGTTTTTGTCACGTGGTGACTGGAACTGCAACAGCAGGGGCTGGAGGAGCTGGAGGCTGGCCAGGCATCTCTCATTTCATGGGGTTTTGGGACCTTTCCAAATGGACTCTGTGTGGGCGAGTTTGGGCTTCCACACAGCATGGTAGCCTCAGAGAAGTCTGACTGCTTCTTTGGAGTTTGGGGTGTTGTGTGAGCAAAGGCGGAGACTGTTTCCCGTCTTATGACCTATGTCAGAAGTCACAGAGGTTCACTTGTGCTGTATTCTATTGGTCGAACCAGTCACAGAGGCCTGCCCAGTGTCAAAGAGGAGGGGATAGAGGCTCCATCTCTCAATGGAAGGAGTGTCCACGTCATCTTGTAAGAAGACCATGGAGGATGGGAGATTACGCTGTCTTTGGAAAGTACTATCAGCCACACCAGCCCAGTATAGTGCTTTGCAGCCACAAGAGGTGCGGAAGGCGGTGTTGTGAACATGGCCTCTGGCGCCACACTGCCTGAGATACAACCCCCACCGACGGGCTGTGTAATGGGGCAAGTTCACATATTGTGTTGTGCCTCGGTTTCCCTCTCTGTAAAACGAGGACCGCGGCAGTCCCTACTGCTAGGGTAATTGTGAGGACTGAGTTCCTGCAGGAGAAACACCTGGAGCAGCGCACAGTAGGTGCCCTATCAGTGTCTGCTGTTACTGATGTTGGGATCCTCAGTTACAATCAATGCTTAGTGATTGATTAGACAATGCTTTCACAGTGAAGAAGAGTAAAGCATCACTATATAGTCTTGAATAATGATGGTATTGATCAGTGTTCTGGGCTCAGGGAGAGACTGACTTTCTACTCATAGGTCCAGTTCCTCCATGACAGCCCGAGCTGCAGTCTAGAAAGCCAAAGTCAGGACAATCCATGAGGAGCTTGGGACACTGATCATATTTAAAACCCAACAAGTTTCATCACCAGCAGCAGTCATCAAGCCTGAAGGGTTTAATGCCCCAGCAAGTATTTTGATTGCTTACCTAAGCCAGGTGGATTTCCAAAACCCTGGGCGGAACCATGCCACATACAACCCTGAACTGCACTTCAAAAAATAACCCTTGAGTTCTGAAAATACGGCTTTCACTCACCACTCTCACACTGTAGAAACAGACTGACGCCTCCTTTTCCTGAGGGCAGAACGCTGGGACCGCCTGTGCAACAGCACGACACCCGGGCTTCCCTGGGATCCTCGAACCCCCCTTCTCACCTTTGGCATGCCTTTGCTTTTTCACCCGGCAGTTCTTTTTTCAGAGGTTTGCAGAAAGCCAGAAGTGCCTGGGAATTAAGTTCCCCATCAGCGGCTCTTGACTGATGATTGATGATGGGGACAGGCAGAAGCCAAGCTCCCTTGTCTGGGTTGGAATAACGCTGGGGAGTAACTTACACTGCAGAGTTCGCTGTGGGATCAGGCTGAGCTGCCCTTGGAGGAACTCTGCCCAAGGTCATACCCTACCTGGCTGGATTTCCTCCCCATCCTGTCTTACTCTCCCCAGTCCTTTATTGGTTTCTCCTGGGGGGTGCTTCCTTAATAAATCTCCTTCCCATGAATCCTCCTCTCAGAGGCTGCTTCTAGAGAATGCACCTGAGACAGACAGGATGCCCTGAGGGACGGAAGCCATCATGGCTGCGCCTGGTCTAGGAGGCTGCTCAGCCCCTTCCCCGGTGTCTGTAGGGCTTTAGCAGCCTCCTTGTTTCCCAGGAATGACTCCTCCCCAGGTATTGAAGGGGTCACCTGTTTTAATACCAGATCTAGCTTATGAGCTTCTCAGAGCTGCTCAGGCCCGCAGTCTGCCAGTCCTCCAGGCCTCTGTGCTTGCTAAGTGGAGAGCCTCAGAATCTCATTCTTCAGACCTAGCCTTCCCTGTGGTGATGAGGGCCCCGCTTTGGCGTGAACTCCATTGTGCCCATGGTGGGGGGAGCCCACGGTGGCTCTGGTGTCCACTTCTTACCTGAGAGGACCCACAGAGGTCTTCCCACTACTCCGAACTCAGATGGGTTGCTTTGCCATGGGGTGTAGGATTTGGCTTTCTAGGGGCTGCCTGGAAGACCCTGGTGCAGCCCAAATTTGCGGGAGAGTGTTAACTTCATGTGGCGCTAACATTGACCTATGAGAGACAGGAGGCAGTAGAAGCCAGAAGATAAATTTCCCCCTTCTTTCCAGCCCCTTCCCAGACTCAGCGATTCCACATGGCCTGTTTGGAAGACATCCCAAGGGGCTGAAAAACTGACTGTGAGGCTGTGGCTAGCTCAGTGCCGCCTCACCTTGAATTTGCCTTCCCTCCTTCCCTGCTTCATTTCCACATTTTCTTCACTCTTGCTACCCTGGGATTGTACCTCTCAAGAAAGCCTTAGCACATGAGTTGTCTTCTGACTGTTTTCCAGGAAACCCAGGATAAGAGTTATAGAGCCAGGGACAGCCAGCCCTTTATTGGTGATTGAAGGGTGGTAGTGCCGGTGGCAATGGCTGAGGATGGAAGGGTTGTGTGCTATGCATAATGACCAGAGAAGAGGTTAGTGTGTGTGTGTGTGTGTGTGTGTGTGTGTGTGTGTGTGTNGTGTGTGTGTGTGTGTGTGTGTGTGTGTGTGTGTGTGTGTCTGTGTGTGTGTGTAGAGGGGCGGGAGCAACCATAGATCCCCAGATCCTATGGTCTGGGTTTAGGACTCCGTCATCCATTGCAACAGCTTCCCATCTGAGCTCCCTGCTACATCCCTGCCCTCTCCAAAACGCCACTGCGCACTGGCTAAAGTGGCCCTTCTAAAGTACAAAACAATCATGCCAATTACCTTTCATGGCTCCCCACTGCCCTGAGCTGAAAGTCTAAATGTTTTAACCCAGCAATTAAGGCCTGCTCTCCAGGTTTAGGGGCTGTTGCCATTTCTTAGAATCCTTGTACCCCTTCTTCCCCAGCTCCATATCTCTGCATGTCGTGTTTCCTCCTTCTCTACTTGGTGACTTCTTCCTCCTCATTCCAAGTTCAACTTTAATGTCACCATCACACGAGGCTCCTCTGACCTCCCTTCACTACTCAGCAGAGGGAAGGTCCCTCCTCCTTCTCTCAAAGCATCCCACATTTTTCACAGACCTTTGGTGAAGTTCCTGCATGGTCTCTGGTAATTGTTGGTTTACTTGTATAGCTCCTGCCCTAGACTGAGAGGTCCGTGAGGTGCCGCACACAGTAAACTCAAGAGACACGTTTGCATGCATGAATGTACACCTCATTACACCTTTCTCATGGGGTAGGTCATCCTCTCAGAGCCAGACAACTCACACCCCCAGTTTGGGGTCCAGGCATGCAATCCTGATGTCACTAATGGTACTCCCCTGTCCCCTACAAGATTTGGGTTCAGAAGTACAAACAGGGAGATGAGTCAGGATGCAGAGGGTTGCTATTATAGCACCCATGGGGCAGACTTGTTCAGTTCTTTGGCTGGTGGGAGATGGGGGACACTAGTGGCAGAGCTGCAGGCATCCATCCAGTGTTCTCAGGGCTTGGCGGAGGTGTTTTCCATGGAGGCCCCAAAGGTATGGTCGGGCATTTCTGGTTCTGTCACTTCAGTTTGGCTTTCTGGCTCTCCCAGAAATTCTGTGAGCCATCTCCTATCCTTTTCTGTTTAAACCAGCTGGAGTGAGTTTTGTTGTCTGCAACCAAGATCCTGATCAATTTAATAGGAAAGAGTTTAGTAGGTTGGTCAAATCCTAAATCTGCCATTTAGATAGTTATGTGACCTTGAGAAAGTTGTTTAGCGTCTCTGTACCTAGATTTGCTCATTCATAAAATGGAAACTAGACAATAGTAACCATCTCCAGGAGTTTCTGAGAGGATGGAAGGAGTATTGAGATGATCTGTTGTGTAGCAGAAAGCTACAACACTTGGTGACTTAAAACAAAAATTCGTTATCTTTCATGGTTCTGTGGATCAACTGCGCTCAGCCAGGTAGTTCTGGCTTGGAGTCTGCCATGCAATTTCAGTCAGATGGCAGCTGGGCTGCTGTCATCTGAAAGCTCGTTTGGGCTGGATGTCTAAGATGGCCCGTTCCCATGGCTGTCATTGGATGCTGGCTATTTGCTGAGAACCCAGCTGGGGCCATCTACCTGAGTGGTCACACGTGGCCTCCTGTGTGCTTGGGCTTCTCACACCATGGGGTTCTGAGAGAAAGTCCCCTGAAATCAAGTGTTCTGAAGACCCCAGGCAGAAGCTACAAGGCTTCTCATGGCTTAGCCTCAGATATCACTTCCACTGCTTGCAATTGGTCTGTTAGCTGGTCAAGCAAGTCACTAAGCCCAGCCCAGATTTAAGGATGATGCTTCACCTTTTATTGGAAGGAGAGGCAAAATATTGCACCTTCTTTAATCTACCACAGTGAGATCCTGCATAGGATCACAGTCTCGGGCACCTGGTATGTATTCAATAAATGTTAGTTTTTGGTTTTCCCCCTTCCTAAATTCATTCAACCAGTTTCCAGCTCTAGAGAGGCCAGTTCCATCTATCCAGAAGCTTCTCCTCAGCCTTCCTGGGGAGTAGGCAGTGTGCAGAAGTGACAGGCAGGCAGGGTGACAGGCTCTGAGCCATTCAAATTGGAATGTATCTTGATTCGGCAGAAAGATCCAGGAGGCTGAGTTTTAGCTCTAATTGTTCCACTGAGTTATTTAGCTGCCTCTATCAAGCTCACTGCCCTCTCTGAACTCTGTCAGCTGAGGCACTGGTTTGGACGAGCGCCACGGGCCTTTCTGGCCCTGCAGTTCAGTGATTCTGCTGGCGCACTGGGGTGCTCCTTAGAACCACTTCAGGGGCTCTGGGGACTCGTAAACTCATGGCCAGGATGTGGGATTTGATGTTTTCAATCCTCACTGCAGGGACTGTCCCGATTTTCATCTTTGGTGTCACATCTGGGCCCTAAACCTTGCCCAAGCTCTCAGAGGCCTCAGAGGTGCCTGACTTCCCCTTATGAGCTCAGCTTCTGAAAGTCCCTTTTGAACATGAGGTGTTGGTAGCATTAAGGTGATGGGACCTCCCCACCCCTCCTTGCTCCTGCTAAGAACTTCCAGGGTCTTGCATAGGTCAGATCACACTATAGCTGCCCCTGCCCTTAGTCAGGGCTCAGCTCCACTCACTGTTCCAGCTTCATAAATGTTTCAGTTGATTTCCTGGGAGCTTTTCTGTGAAGCTAGATGTGACTCTCAGCAGAGCTGACAGCATTCGGAGATTTCTTAGACCTCACCCCCACTGTAACCGGGAAAGTTTCTGCCTCTGGAAATACTCATATGACCAAAGCTCAGGTTCTGTCTACCAGGAATCACCACCAGGCCATGGGGAATTGAGTGTAATTTCAGTATGGTGTAGAAGAAAGTTTCAACACATAACGTCCCCTCCCAGTCATCCTTCTAGTGACTGTCTCATGATTGTTTCTTGGAATTTAACATGAGCTAGGCCTTGAATGGGGTGAATTTAGCTAAAGGCAGGGCTAAGGGGAGAGATTTACAGGATGGAAGACAGGGGTCCTGAACAAGCAGGGCCCAGGAGGTGGGACTGAGGAAGCTGTCTCAGGCGGTAGTGAGGAGGCCAGCCTGGCTGAGTGTGGGGGCCATCTCGCATCGATGAAGGGGACACAAGTGTTCAGATAGGTCCCCTTTGCTTGTTGGTATTTATTCGTTCATTCATTCATTCATTCATTCATTCACTCATTCATTTATTCATTCATTCACTCATCATTGAGTCCCTGCTATGTAAGGCACAGAGCTGGCTCCTGGGAATAGGATGGTGAACAAAAGCAGAAACCTTTCCTGCCTCATAGTCTAGAGGAGGAGACAGATGCTAATCAAATGGTCATGCCAACAAATGTACAATTTTAGCTGGGGCTAGTGACATGAACAACATGTCCCTATGTAACTATGATGAGGCCTTTACCAGAGGAGCTTGACCTGATCCAGGAGGTCAAGGCAGGCTTCCCTGATGTCAGAGGCATGATCTGAAGGATGAATAAGAGACAACTCCATGAAGAGGAGAGGGGAGGCCATTCCAGGTAGAAGGCATGGCATGTGCAAAGGTCCTGAGCAGGGCAAATGGGAGCATGTCAGGCACTAGGCTCCCAGAGGGGGGCGGTTGGGGAGGCTAAACGAAACTATTTCTCCTGCTTATTGATGAGCTGGGCCTTTAATCCCCAAACAGTGGGGAACAACTCCTGGCTTTGAAGGCCATGGACTATTGATATGACCTGATTTGCATTGGCAGCATGACTCAGGCAGTATTGTGGAGGATGGATTAGAAGTGGCAACAGTGGGTGTAGGAGAGCAGTGAAGAGGCTACTATATTGTCCAGGCCAGGGATGACTCAGGTGGCTGAGATGAAGATGAGTGGGGCGGGGGGAGGGGAGGAGGGTCTGAGAGATTTTTAGAACTGGCAGGGTTTGGAAGTGGACTGGCTTATGGAGGTGAGGGAGAAGGAGATGTTAAGGCCGACGCCCATCTCTGGCTGGGCATCTGGATGGATGCTGTTACTGAGATGCAGAGGGCGGAGGAGGAGTTAGCTAGTGGATTCACTGTGGGAAATTTTAAGGCACACAGCTGGGAAGTTAAGGAGAAGGATGGCTTTCTGTGTCTGTGTCTCGGGTGGCTGCGAATCCCAGAGCTACCTCTGCGTTGTTGGGTCTGCGAGGTCACTGAGCCATTGTGGTGGAAACAGTTGATGCAGGGCACGCCCCTCCTCCACCGAGAAGGAAGTGTATGGGATTAACCTGGAGAAAGGGTGTCGGGGAGGAGATACCCCAGCCCCCAAGGGAGGCACCATTCACCACCAGGGAGGCCTGGCCTGCAAAGGATATGAGAAGAAAACACAAACCCCAAAGCTGAGCGGTTTACCAGGAGGAAGTGGTCAAGTGGACACCAAAAATGTCCAGCTTTGCATCATGGCAGCCCCTCGGCCTGCACACTGTCACCTCAGATGACTTCTATTTAGCTGCTGGGAGTGAGCCTTCCAGCATTTTAAGTTGAGTTGGAAAGAGCATGGGGGAGGCAATTGCTGGAAGGTGGCGTTTTCCAGGAGGAGCTATCACTGAANGGGATAGATTGTCCCAGGCGGAGAGAGCAGCAGATACAAAAATGATACAATGGCCAGAGAAAAGTGAGTATATGAAAGGTTCAAAGGAATAAAGGACATTCAACCTGGTTTATCTCATGTGAGGGAGGAGATACAGGATGGCTGATTTCAGTCAATGTATTTTTCACTCTAAGAACTTTTTTTTTTAGGATGAAAAATATATTTGTATTTATGTAGGTTTTAAGATAACAAAAATTATAACCATCAACCAAGTTTAAAATTATACAAAGAAAAATTTTTTGATAAAGACAAAAAGAAAAGGTGAACCATTTACCAAAATTGATTAAAAATGGATAACAATGTACAGCATGGTGACTATATTAAAAAATATATCAGTGGGCTTGGGACAGTTTAGGAATTTCATCTTTGGTCATGTAACATCTGAATAAAAGTGAATAATAAAGATCTAAAACTATAATTTTAATAGTCACAATAAAACTATTGCTACTTTTGAGAAAATAGAGATCACCAGAATTTATTCAAAAAGAAGTAAAAAACATGAAAAAAATTATTGAGAATAAAAATTTTAATCTTTGTTGAGATGTGGTCCAAGATGGCAGATTAGGAAAATGCTATGCCTACTGCATCCATAATCACACCAAAATTACAAATAAATTATAGAACAACCTCGAGAATCATCTGAAGACTAGCTGCACAACCCCTATCACTAAGGATAGAAAGAAGAGGCCACAGTGACACTGGCAGGAGGGGCAGAGACACAAAATGGGCTGACCCCGCACCCACAGATAGTGGCTGAACATCAGGAGGGACACCTTGGTGGGGTCCCCCTGGAAGAGGGAGGGGTCCCAGCCCCACCCCAGGCTCCCCAGCCCAGGGGTCCTGTGCTGGGAAGAGGAGCTCCCATAACATCTGGCAGTGAGGACTCTGTCTGCCCGCCCATCCTGGTGAGACGGGACGTGGCTGGAAACCCAGATGCCTCTTAAAGAACCCGCACACAGACTCACTCGCTTGCAGACATTCACCTGGTCTCTGGTGGAGGGGCAGCAACTGGAGAGGCCCCAGAGACATAGGGGGAAAGACTGAGCTGTGTGGCTACGGGGTGAGGGCTGGAGGGACAGCAGCCCTTCTCCCTGTGTGAAGCCTGCCTCACGTGTAGCCTACAGGAGGGCACCACATTTTGTATCTCTAAGAACTGTTTTATTCTCTGCCTGCCCCTCCACCCCCCACCCCCCAGCGTCTGCCTTTTTCATAGCAGGATGCTTTTGTTTTATTGTTGCAACATCCTCCCCATGAATTAGCATGAGTTATCTTCTGTTTGCTGCATTGTCTCTGTTTTTCCTTTTCAGCTGTTTTGTTCACCTTGATCCTCCTCTCTTTTGTGGTTTGTTTTACTCAAACAAACTTGGTAATCCTCAGACATCCCTGAGACTTGGTGAACAAACAAGTAGGTTGGTTAGTACTTGCTTGGATGGAATTTTCCCCTTGCCTGGTTATACAGGTCTTCTAAGATAAACCTCTCTCCTGAATGGTACAGGGGTCCTAGAAGTGACTGAGTGAGGCTTTCTGAGAGGGAGCAGAAATGTGAGCTCATGACTTGCCACCCTTGTTGAAGTCAGGAAGGCTTCCCTCTGGCTGTGGAGAGCCTCAGTTACAGGGATTTTGATATATGAGATCCTGAAAATCTTTCTTCAAAATTGCACATTTAAAAATAATAGGATTGGGCTGGCCAAGTGGCGCGATGGTTAAGAACTGGCTTGGGACGCCAGAGAGCCCCGGTTNGGGGAGGAGATACCCCAGCCCCCAAGGGAGGCACCATTCACCACCAGGGAGGCCTGGCCTGCAAAGGATATGAGAAGAAAACACAAACCCCAAAGCTGAGCGGTTTACCAGGAGGAAGTGGTCAAGTGGACACCAAAAATGTCCAGCTTTGCATCATGGCAGCCCCTCGGCCTGCACACTGTCACCTCAGATGACTTCTATTTAGCTGCTGGGAGTGAGCCTTCCAGCATTTTAAGTTGAGTTGGAAAGAGCATGTGGGAGGCAATTGCTGGAAGGTGGCGTTTTCCAGGAGGAGCTATCACTGAACCCCACTCCCTTTGTCCCTCTTTCCCACTTTTCCTCCTCCCATCCACTCCCCACCAAGTCGGAAATGGAAACAAGGGATCAAAATTGGCCTTTCAGATGTATGGACTACGATTTAGAAAAACCAAATTTCTATGGGTTCTGATGAAGCCTGTAATCTGGCATCTAATTCAATTCACTTCAATTAAATCCAATTCAATTCAATTCAAATTTATCTAAAATACTTATGAGAGTCTATCATGCTGGAGAAAGTGGGCGAGAGGGAGACCTGTATGTTTAATGGGCCAGAGTGATTCAGTATTTTAGAAGAGCCCATCGGGCTGAGGGCACCAGGCCAGGTCCAGGAGGCAAAGGGGCTTTCCAGGGGCCAGGAGGAAAGTGGGTCAGGGACAGCGTTTCACGGAGCCAGCTTCCTGAAAAGATGACCGACATCACCTTTCTCTTTGCTGGGCTGAAAGCACACGGAGACGCAAGAGATGACCCAGCCTAGCCTTCCGACTGCCTTGTTCTCACTAAACTGGTCTACTGCTCATATCCCCAAGGAAGGGGGATTGGCCAGATTGCATCAAAAAAGAGAAATGGGAACAACAGGCACGCTGCTGCAGGAAAGCGGTCTGCCGTAGGGCCCCTTGTGACTGTTTCTCCAGAAAGCTGGACTGTCAACACCAAAGATCCCCCTCCCGCTCCCACCTGATCTGCACCATCAACTCCAGGCCCTGAGGCCAGAACTCCCACCTGCCTCTAGTGCTTCCTGGTTTCTGAAAGAGCTGAGGCAGTAGCTGTTCTACAGATTGAAGCAGCTGAGATCCAGGGAAGCTAAGGGGTTTGAGCATCCTTCTACTAAACCATGAGCTCACTGAGAGCAGAGGTGTCCCATCTATCGCCCTGACACCTAGCCCACCCTGCTCTAAGTCAGCATTTCTTAGCTAGTTATTGAATTATTAAAGAATGAATTTGCTCATAGCCCAACAACTAAGAAGGGGAAAAGCAGGGCCTAACTCATTACCTTCCTTCACTTCCCCTTGGGGGCAAGTCTGTGTACCCCAGGGGGTATAGACAAGGCGGCCAGAAACAAGGTGTCTCCACTAACCAGATCTACTTAGCATGAGATGGCAGAGCCACTAGCTAGGCCATTTTGCTGATGAACAAACTGAGGCCCAAAAGACCAAATAACTCAACTAGTCACGTGGAGCATTTAGTGGCAGGGACCGAACAGTTCCATAGACAGGCAGGGCATACTCTTTTTGAGATGGCAAACTTGGGGTCTGCCTCGCCTCTGCCTTTTACTAGCTATGTGACTTGGGGCAAATGGCTCATCTTTTCTGAGCCCCAGTTTTCTGATCTGGGGAACTGGGATAATCCCCTCTCCTGGGGTTGGGCAAAGGATTCCGGGAGGCAGGGATGGAAAGTGGCTCGCTCAGGCCCTGTCACAGGGTAGGCACCTGGTCCCTGGAATGACAGATGATATCAGAGAAAGCCAAGACTCAGACAAATAAATGCATCATGCTGACACAGCTCGTACTCCGTGCAGGCGCTGTTCTGACTGTTTCACATGTATTAATTCACGTATGAAATGGAAAATATTGGGCCATTTTATGTGAAGAAACGGAGCTTCTGAGGTGAAGTCAATTGCCAAGGCCACTCAGCCTGGAAGCAGCAGAGCTGGGATCCCCCTGCCCACCCTCCCCACTGCTGCCTGGCTCTGGAGGCAGGATTTCCAGGCCTTGCCCTCTGCTGCTGCCTGGGGCTGCTGCCTCGCCCATTACATTTCTCCCCTTCTAGCCACGAGATGAAGGAAGCCCACCAGGAAGGTCTATCAGCTACCGTGGACGCTGAGAAGCAAGGACCAGGAGTGGGAGCCGTCATCCCCTGCTAGGAGCTGACCTCTGGACAGGAGAGCCAGAGGCAGCGCCACTCACCACCCACTTAGCAGCCTCCGGCAGTTGGGAGTCTGAAGGGGCCTAAAGCGGGTGACGACTCAGCCCTGCTGATTAACCTGGGTCATAAGCAGGGACTGCTGGCTTTGCAGACACAGGGAATCTGCTTCTTCAGGTCATCACTGGGTGAGAGAGGCACTGGGCTCAGAGGCCGGTGCTAGTGGCCGGAGGTGGCCTGGGAGCCACTCTGCTTTTTAGAACTGTCTCCCCCCACACTTCTCTCCTCCCGCTCCTACTCCCTGCTTCCCAGCAGTGCCCCAGTGAGCTCCCCCAGCGCTCAGACTGGTCTGCTCTGCTGAGCAATAGCTGCTGTTTTCTCCCAGGTCTGCTCCTTTCTCCTGGGTGTGTCTTTGTAAACCTGCCTCCGTTTTGTCATCTGTTAGAGAGCAGCACAGTACAGGAGCAGCTAGGGAGAATGAAATGGGTGTGTGGGGTGATGGCCAGGTGCCTGTGCAGAGCTGGACATGTGGGAAAGCTCCGAAAAAACGGGAGCTCTTATTATTTTTCATAGACATGCTGCCTTCCTTCTGGAGCCTTCCAGGGATTTACCTAAGAGCGGAACAGTATGCTGAGAGCTGGGAATCTAGGCACACCTGTTGCTGCTGCCCCTTTCTTATTGATGGTGTTGGGCTGATTCCTTGGGCCTCCGGACCTTGGCCTCCCTCTCCGTGATGATGCCTGAGCCTGGGACCCTGGCTCTCCCAAGCTACCTGCCAGGAGCAGGGGCTCACCTCCATCTTCCCAGCCAGACCCTGGAGCTCAGAGTTGGCAGAGCCCACCATCATCACAGGACGGAGAGTCAGCCAGCCCCCTTCGAACCGTGGCTGGGTGCTCTGGGCCACCTCTGTACCCCTGCACCCTGGACGGAGGCGGCGGCTGTGGCCTTGCCCACAGCAGCTCGGAACTCAGCAGCTTGTCTCCGGCTCTTCCACTCCCGCTTTCTGGCCCTTGTCTGTATTCTAGCTGTCCCCTCCACCCTCCCAGGACTCAGCTCCCCATGGTCCCGAGTCTGATCATTCATAGCTTTAGACTCCAATCTCAGATGAGTGGGGCCACGAGGGATTTCAAAGACCCTTGAAGCCCCTACCCCATTTACAGATGAGAATGCAAGCCTGGGAAGGCCCCTAGTCCCCCAGCCCAGAATCACAATGGGGATTATGAACTGAACTTATTTCCCTTCCCCCAAAGACCTGTGAACTTCAAAAAGGGGCACAAAGGACAGGAAATAAATGTGTGACCCCAAGCATAATGACAAGTGATCAACTGAGGAATAAAATTGCAACTCATACTGCAAAGACAGGACTGATTACTGTACAAAGAGTTCCTGCCTGTCAGTGAGAAAACGCCAATAACTCAATTTTTAAAAATGGGCGAAGCCTAGGAAGACAGTTTTTGAAAGAATNCCAAAGGTTGATAGCTCTGATGTGAGTAGTATGAAGCCGGGAGACTCTCTGCTCCCAGGGAGGGTACAGTTTGCATGGGGAGAACAGCATATGGACTTGGAACCCCACAGAAGTATCAGAGATATCCCGTAAGGACTGACAAGCACAGAAAGGAAGCGTTGTGCTCCTTCCGGGGCAGGAGTGCCTTTTGTGGCCTGGGTAATCATAGAGGGTTCAAAGGGGGAAGTACGATGTAAGCTGAGCTCTGCAGGATAAAAAAAAGGGAGTAGGGGAGCCATTAGGCCAAACCATATGAAGTCGCTGCTATTCAAGCACTGTTGGCCTACAAAACCTGAAATTTCATATGGCTCAGTCTAAGAGTATTATTTTCATTTCTTCTATGCATTGGTTATTCTTATCCTCATTTTCCTGATGAGAAAGTGAAGCCCGGAGAAATTAAACAACTTGCCCAATGACACAGAGTCCAAGGTGGAACCAAGCGCCCAGACCTGTAGGACTTGTGCCTCACCTTGAGGGTTTGTCTTGTTTCCTAGGTCTCAGGCTTTGGGGATTCCCAGGTCCTATCCCAAAGAGACCCAATTCAGTAGCTGGGAAGGCAAAGCATAAGGGGTGATTGTGAGAATCTGCACGTCTCTCAAGCCCCCCCGGAAGGACTGATAATGCTGGTCTGTGGCCCACGCTTGGCGTTTTATCAGTTTAGGTAGACAAGATGGAAGAGGGTGAGGCAAGGTGGCAGGAAGAGCAGAGCCCCAGAAGCAGGAGTGGGCATGGCGTGTGCCCGCGAGAGCAGGTATGCTGAGCTTAGGGTGGTGGGGGGCAAAGGTGCAGGTCAGAGCAGCGGAGAAAATAGACAGGCTGGTGGAGGGTGGCGGGGACGGGCTGTCTCCAGCCATCCTGTCCCAGTTCTCTCCGTCCCATCTTGCCCCATCCAAGGAGGCAGCGCCAGCAGCATCGACCATCTCCACAGGAGCTTGTGGGGGGGTTTTTAGCCTAGATAATTTCTCCAGTCCCACTGATCCATTTTGCCCAGCGTGATAAACCCTATTTCATAAAGAAGACATGAATGGCTGTAATCAGATACAATGTTTGCTACGCTGAAGAAAATGAGCAAAAGAAAAAAAAATATGCAGCCAGCCTATAATTATGGGTGTAATATTTCAGCCCATTAGCAAAAAATATCTCAGAAACCCGCTGCTCCACCCTCTCAGCTAAAAAATTGGGTGTCAAGCTGGTGAAGGCAGAGAGAGCAGAGCACCGAGGCAGAGGCCTAATTAATTGCATATACATCCCCTCCCCCCCCCACCCCTTTTCTGGCTGGCAGTGGGTTCTGACAATTCTGGGTCTTCCGCTGCACCAGATAAAAAGAGGTTGTCATTCTCTGTCAGCAGTGCTGTGCTGAGGCTTCTATAGACACTGATCACTCCCTCAGCCGGGCCCAGCACTAGTGGAGGGCCTGCTCCTTATTAAGCACTTGGTAAATTTAAGGGGTTTTGTACAATAATAGCTACTTTTTGTTACTTGCTGCGCGCTCGCTAGGCACAACGATAAAGCTTTACAGATGTTATCTCACTTTCCCCTTTGGGAGCAACGTGAGGTGAAATGATGGATTTTGTTTCTGTCCTTTAGGTACCTTTTCACTATTTTGTCTTTGTATTTGTTTGTTTG
>NW_017731723.1:1179421-1190010 GCF_001890085.2 Hipposideros armiger
AAAAAAAAAAAAAGAATAAGAATCAGCGACACCTGTGGGGACAGCAAGTGGGCGACCCGTCACAGCTACATGTGCTCTGTCCTTTGACCCAGTGAACCCATCTTTAGGACCGTATCATTCAGATAAACGTGTCATCTGGCGTCTTTTATAAAAGGAAAAGATTGGAAATCAGCTGAATGTTAATTAATAGGGGACTGATTAAATGAACAATAGTGTCCATACAGTGGAATTCTATACAGCCGTTAAACAGAACCACAACACAGATGACCTTAGCTACTCCACATAGAGTAGGAGACCTCCCATAGAGCCACACAAAATAATAAACATAAGACTTTTCTTTTAAACCGTGAAAGAAAAAGAAAAGAGTGGCCTCTGTATGTTCCTCTAAGGAAAGGGCTTTAAGATATATTGATTTGCTAACATTTGTGTGAAAAGAGGAAACATACACACACACACACACACACACACACACACACACACACACACAGAGTTTGCAAATGCATACAGGGTCTGGAAGGTTTTATAGAAACCAGTAAGGATGGAGGCCTCTAAGGAGGGGGGCTGCGTGGAGAGGATCAGGGTAAGGAAACAGACTTGGTTTTCCTGGCATATCTTTTTGTACCTTTTGACTTTTTTTTTTTTACAACAGGTCTGTATTTTCTATTGTAAAAAAATATATACTTGCACTAATTAGTGGATCAAATGGCCTCTTAACCTCGAAGGGTAAGGTAGAAGAATTCTGGGATGCGGACTCCAGGATGCTTTCCTCCCTTCATGGTGTCATGAGATAGAGGGGTCTGGCCTGGACTCTGGGGGCAAGGCCCGGAACAGTTCCCACCCAGCCCCCAGGCCCTGCCCACACAGGGTGGAGTTTCGGTTCCTGTGGGGTTTGCTCTGTTCCGTCTGGCCTCCTCCCTGGGGAACACAACTTCTCTGGCTGCCAAGCTCTCAACACGCCTCTAGACTGGTGTCTTTAAATCCTGTCTCTGGTCTGACCCGAGGACTCAGATCCTTAGATTGCCATAGCAGAGAGCCCCCAGACCCTGCTGTTAGGCTCAGTGTTTAGCCCATCATAGCTCTGCAGCCCCTGCCACACACACTGACCTTAAAGGGTCATAGCTGCCACGACAGCTCAGAGCAGCCCCTGCTGGCTTGGAGTGATGCCACAAGGAAGGGCTGAGTGGGAAGCCTGTGCAAGCAGTTTCCTGTCTTCCTGTCAGTCCTGGGAAGGGGCAGTTGGCTGTGTGGCCAACTTTGGGCTAAACTCCCTGCCCTTCTCCACCTCTTTTGCCAGGTGCAGGATGGATACTGCCCATTTTACAGATGAGGCAGTTGAGCCCAGAGATGTTCAGCTTGTTAGGTGGAAGGTGCTCCCAGAGACTTGCTCTCTTAAGCCAGCTCCTCGGCTGAGTGACGTTGGGCAAGTCACAGCACCATTCTGAGCCTCGGTCTTCTCATCTGTGAAGCGGTAACACTATTTTGTTTCAGAATCACTGGCTCACATATGCTTGCTGGGGAGTGTGAGCTTCTAGACTCTAGAAGGTCATTATCCTTACCAAGGAAACACCAGTGTGAGAATGGGCCAGTCAGACCTACTGGAGAAGCAGATGAGCATGTTAGTTCACGGGCACAGGGGGCACGAAAAACCGTTTCCTTGCCCACCTCCCTCCTCTTCAAATTATATTGATTTGGGCCCAACCCTTGCCTGCCATCGACCGAGCCCAGACTTGACTGCAGAGGTAGATCTCTGGGAGAAGGTGGGGCTCTGGGGCTGACCTTTCCCCAGGGGCACTAAAAAGCACCAACTTACGACATCATCAGGTCCCATTGGGTACCATGTGGTACTCCACGCGGATTAACTGGTTTTCTCCTCATAGCCACCCTATGGAGAGGGATGTTCATTAACCCCATTTCATGGATGAGGAACAGAGAGGTTTATAGCTTGAGGTCACACAGCTAGAAACATGGGGCTGGAATTTGAAAGCAGGCAGCCTGGCTCAGAGTGAAGAAGAGACAGCGATGATGTCATCCAGGAAGTAGAGACCTCAGGAAACTGAGAGGAGGCCCCAGGTAGGCAGGTGAGGGAACCTAAGGTGGGTGGCTGTCACCTGTGCCCAAGCTGGGGTCCCCGCCTATCACACTTCTTCCCTCGCAGCTTGCTCCAGCCAGATGGGGGAATTGAGCAGAGGAGGGAAAACGTCCTGCCTGCTCAGGGCATTAATCTTTCCCAAAGCCACCAGGTTGTCCTCGGCACCTCACCAGGATGGAGGCAGGGGCTCCTGCCAGAAGACTCGGGTTGGTACCTGCCCGTGCGCTGTGTGTTTGGCCCACATGGGGTTTTAGAAGTCAGAGGAACCAGTCTAGGTGAAGCTTGGTCTCCACATCAGGTGGCTTCATGCCTACTGTCCTGTGTATGCTGCATCACCTGCCAGGGCCTGGGGCATTCAAGCTCATGACCCCATTGTGTGAATGTCAGGTCTGCTGGGTCACAGAGGAGAAAGTAAGTAAAATGCATATGGAGGATGGAGTGAGGCAGGCCTTTCACCTCTCTACGGATTTCGACTGAACCTGGGTTTAGAATGAGGTAACTCGTCCAGGCCACCTGGTACATGGGAAGAAGACCCAGAACTGAGATCTGGGCTCCGAAGAACCTTTTCTTCTCTCAGCACAGGAGGTGAGGGGGCTGAACTCAATCGTGTTCAAAATAACCTCCGGCCTCTGCTCACCTCCCACCGCCCACCTCCCCACCAGGGGCCTGGGAAAGGAAACCTTTCCACCCAGGTGCCCTTGTCACTATTTCCGTGCTCATTTGCATGTGCCTCTTTCTGTGCTGAGGCCACTTTCGCTCGGGGTCATCGTAGCGGTGACCTCAGGTGGCGTTGCATGTGGCTGGCTCTGTCTTCTGCTGAAAGGCAGACCACGAAAGCCACACCTGGTGGGGGTGTACAGGGTCATATGGCCACCTCTGTGGCCTGCAGCTTCTGGGGTGTGGCAGAGGACAGGCTTTGAGGAACTTCCTCTCCTTCAGCACCCCCCCAGCCCCCAACTCCAGAATAACCTCCCCACCCCCAACTCCAGAATAACGAGCAGTCACAGAAGCAGGCTGGTCCCTCTTCATCTGCCCCTCACCTGCCCAAGAGCCTGCAGCTGTCTCCTTACTTCGTCCTTGGCCAGAGTAAGTTTGGCCTTGATTTCTAGATCACATTACCTGCTATCGCCCTCTGGCCATTTAGGCCAAGCTTGTTTCTTCACCCTCCCTGTCTCCTTCCCACATTTCCACCTTTGTCTCAGCCATTGCGCCTGCCTGTAATTCCCGTCCCTGCCTCCCCTCCCCTCTACTCAAGCCAACACTTTCAAGATTCCTTTAAGCCAAGCAGTGGCATCCATTTCCCGAAGGTTGGCTTTAAAGACAGCCTGACCCTCTGCAACTAATGAGTGCCTCTTCTTTGGTCTCCTTCCACACCCAGGGCCCCTGTCTGTGCCCCATGCCCCAGCCTGGGTGACAGCTGCCGGATGCAGGGTTTGCAAAGGCTTTAGGAAAGGTTTGAGCCTGAGGCCACCCAGGATGAAACAGGTCTGGGCTGTGAGCACCACCCACACACTCCCAAAGAGAGTGGAAGCCCGTCACAGTCACAGGCAAGGGAGGGGGTGATGGAGGTGGGCTCCTGACCACGAGGGCTGTGAGACCCACGCGCCAGGGCAGGTGCCTCCCTGAGGTCTGGGAGTGGCCTCTAGTCATCCCAGTGCGCTGGCCAGTCAAGGTGCAGCCCTGCCCAGGGCAGAAAAATCATTTCGATGACCTTTAAACTACTGCAGTGACCAGTTTATTAGCATAATAACTGGGATTACCATGTTCAGCCTTAGATGCAGTTTTAAGACATAAGTTAATCCTCACAACAGCCCGTGAAGCAGAGCAGACGCGATGATCATTTTTCTTTCCTTATGATGGGGGATTGGTCTCATCTGGTTGTCTGGCTTCCTAAGGCTGGTGTCCAGCCTGGACCCTCACCGACCGAATCCCACACACTCTGCTTATTATATATGCCTCCCATTTGGATCCTTCACATCACAGAGGGCGGTGGCCCTGGAAGCAGACAGGCCTTGGTTGAAGTTCCTGCACTTGACTGTCAGCAAGTCCTTTAACTTCTCTGCAACCCTGATGGCTCCTCTGACAAGGGATGTCAGGAAAACCATCCTGAAGGATTAGGAAGACTACATAGAATTCAATGACACCCTTGGCACCCTCTCGTAGCCGGCAGTGCTCTGTCAGTTCTTGCGGTCAGAACGGCCTCTCGGTTACAGCACCCTTTCTTTTGGGAATAAATCCTGGTCCCTTCTCTGAGGCCAGACTCATCCTGCCTCGGGTGAGCAAATACAGTCTCTTTTGCTGTGAGGCTGGTCACTGTCTGGTTGTTTTCATGGGCTGGATCTTCCCTCATCCTCGGGGGAGGTTGGCGCAGTGGGCTTATTTTCTGCACTTACAGATAAGGAGGACAGGAAAGCTTGGCCATGGTATCAAGTCCCTCAACAAGTGAGAGCCAACCAGAGCAGACCCAGAGCTTCAGGAGGGTTTTCTGCAACCTCGCCTTGGTTCCTTGTTCGTGCTTCACTTGAGTGCTTTTCCAAAAATTGGAATCAAGTTCCTAAGACCTCTCAAAACCCACACTGCATGAACAATTGCCCACCTGTCTGAGCTGCGGCTGGTGGCCTTGGGCACCAGCATTGTGTGGGATTATTTAAGGCACCCACGCCTCCCTGTTTGAGGTCAGCGCTGTTCTCACTCGTTGACCCAGTTCAGCCTCTAACTATAATCTAATGCACAACCTTTCCTCCCACTGGGCTTTGCGTTCCCCCGGTTCTAGAAGGTCTCCAGGGTCTCAGCGGCTTTGCTCCTCCATGGTACCCGGTGTGGAAAGAGGGCATGCTGTCTCCAGGGAGCAGCTTCATCATTTCCACAGCCTACAGGCCTCCCCAAGGGGGGACTGAACCGAAGCTGGCTTGCTCGGAGCCCCTGGGGGAGCCACTTGGCACAGATGACTGGAGCCAGCCTCTAATCAGAGAACACCCCTGAGGACTTCCACCCCTTCCCGCTGGCCCTCTTCAAGGATCAGGAAGAGGGAGAGGGATGGGGAACTGGGCAGGGCAGAGGCAGAGAAGTGCCCCTCCAAGTTCCAGGGCTGCCCTCTCAGCCCCAGTTTATCAGAGGCAAGAGAACCAGGCCCAGCTAGAGTCAGACCCACAACCATATTTTCCAGAAGCTTTTAGAAGCCGGCCCAAGGACACCTGCTCCTCCCCGGCTTACCCCAGGAGAGGCAGATGGAAACGGCCGCCCACACCTTCCTCAGGGGCCTCCCATAGCCGCCTGCTCTGCTAGGAAAATAAATTACCCTGATCCAGTCCTGGGAGTCGCAGCCAGGCTGGGGAGCTCTGGCAGGGGCTCCTGGGCCTGCTTCCTGTGACAGAGGCAGAGCTGCCCCCGGCACCTGGCCTTTGACCCTGTGGAGTCGCTCTTTCTCTCAGTGCCTCTGAGGCAGCTCAGACCTCTGACTGTGGGTCGGGAAGGCCCTCGTTCTAGAAGACCCTGCTCTGCAGCTTGCTGTGTGGCCTTGAGCAAGTAACTCAGCTGCCCTGAGACTCTGTTTTCTTGCCTGAAAAATAAGGTGGTCAGTCTAGAAAGAGACAAGAAAGCCCAGGGCTCCGCACATGGTGAGCCTCCGTAACTAGCGGCTGCTGAGTCACCTCTATTTCACAGGTGGGACGCTTGGGGCTAGAATCTGTGCCCTAATATGCTTCCTCCCCCAGCTTGTTTACAGAGCACTTCCATCCTCCTGTGGGGAGTCCATGACCACCCTGAGGAGGGCGGGGCCGCCGGCTGGTCAGGACGCTGACAAGGAGAGCCTGCCCTGCTCTCGGTGACCGCACCAGCCTCAGATGAGAGGCTCAGTCCAGCCCAGGAAACCAAGAACCAACTAGTCAGAGAGAAGCTTTGGGACGCTGCAGGGCTCTGATGGCATGCTTGCTGAAGAGGTCCCGGTGTGCGCCCAAGGGCTTGTGGATGCTTCCTGGATGCCATCAGCCTGGCTTTGGGGACTGGAGGGGGAAGGGTGGCTCAGGAGAGTGCAAACAGCACAAAGACTTGTTTTAAATACGTGGTACAGAGGAATGGGGGCTTAAGTGATAGCCAGGACCCTGCAGTTCTTGTCCCAGATTCTCATATTCTCTGGGCCTCAGAGGGAAAAGGCTTTAAAAGCCACAGATTAAATTTACCGAGTTCTTTTCACCTGTGGGCACAGTTCTGAGCACTTTACAAAGATTGCCTTATTCAGCCCTCATTACACCCTGTGGAGGGAGCCAAGCTTTACAGGAGAGAGCTGAGGATGGGAGAGGTGGGCAGCTTAGCCAGGTGCACATAGTTTTCAAGGGGACACGGGACACTCAGCAATGCAGGAGCCATGCCAGTCAATGCTCTGCTCTGCTCCTCCTGAACGCTCCAGGCTGGTGGTGGGCAGGGGTGGGGGCAGCAACCTGCTCGGCAGGAATGGACTGCTTGCAGTTGTGCTCCAGGCCCTGTAATCAGCGCCGAGGCCCGCACAGGCCTGCCATTAGCTGTTAAATGACAGTGTCTCTGTGGCAACCCGCTGGGCCTGCCCTCGAGCCTGGCCTGGCAAGCAGCTCCCTTGGCGACAAGGCCACCTCCTTCTCCACACAGGCATGCAGGAGACAGTGAGATTTGGGAAGGCCGGGTCTTCATCCAGTGTCCCAGCAAAATGGTGCCACTTGGCCTCTTGGGCTTCAAACGTCCCCATCTGCAAAGGGATATCACATACCTCTCCACTGATGACGCAGGCGAGGACATGTTGGAGTTGAGAGAGGAGCTGGGCATTGCCTTGTGAGAGGAGTGGCGATGCACTGGGCAGGCACTGGTTGGCACAGATGATGACTAGATGAGGAATGGAAGCTCCAGGTACCTTGGCATCCCCAAGGCCATGCACGTAGCGGGTGGCATAGTGGACTGAATCAGAGAGCTCTTCTCAGCTGCCTTCCCAGGAGGGGAGACTGTCCTCAGCTTCAGCCTCTAAGAAGCCACGTGGGCCTCAAGCATGGATCCTGCTTTCAGGCACATTTGGAATCAGAGGGGCTTGTGCTTGCTTCCTGGAGGGGAAGCCTGTGGGGCTTGAGAGAGGCAGGCACCTCCCAGGAGAGGGCCTGTTCAGAATATAGCCCTGCAAGGGCAGGGCCCTGGGCTAGGCACTTCTACCCACTTATTAGTTCGTGTCATTTTCATACAAAGTGGAAAACAACCTTAGCAGCTGGCCCTGGAATTCCTCTTAGGGTGAGAAGAGGCTCTGCTGAGGAAAGCCTGTGGCTGAGCCTCTGGGGTAGGAGGGACCCCTTCAGGGAAGGGGGAGGGGGCTTGGAGTTGTGGGAGCAATCCTTGAAGTTGGGGAGAGAGGCAGCTGGTGAGAGGCTGTGAGAAACTGAGACAGCACCCAGAAGCCCATGTCTGCAGCCGCACCTGCTGTGCAGCTTGAAGGAGGGGCCCCTGGCTGTGGGAAGCCAGAGGCAGTGGGTCTGGACCACCAAGCCCCAGTGAGCCCCCCGGAGTCAGCCTGGATTCGGAGGACAGCCCTGAGCTCCTCAGGTCCTGGTTTGGGGTACAAGACCTGGACATCACAGGGCAGGGAGGCAGGTTACACCTCACACCACTCTGCAGGTGGGCAGGCCCAAGACCACCTCCCAGCTGGTAGGTAGTGGAGTCCGGAGTCAAATCAGAATTCCCTGGTTCTAAACACACTGGCAGGTGTGGTCTGGCCAGTGGCCAGCGGTAGCACTGTCCCCATTTGTCTTCAAATCCACCTGCTCTCTCCTTTCCTTCCTCTGGTTCCTTAATGACCCCTTCCGCTTGGTCCCCCTGACTCCCAGTCAGAGAGGAAAGGATGCTATGGACTCATTCTGATGAGGCCTGGGTGACCTCCCCAGGCTCCTAGGAGGACTCTACTTTAAAACTGGCCCCTGAAGAGAGCAATGCTGAGCTGTCTGCACCAGGAGGAAGAGAATGGACGACTGGGGCAGCCATCCTGACACTGAGAAGCAGGGCGCAGGCGTGCCAGGACGCCATCAAAGTCAGTCTAGCACTGCAAAGTGGCAAAAAGGAAGAATAAAACGCCCATCCATTTAAAAGGGTAACGACAGGGAAAAATACATTTTCATCAGCTCATCTTCTCTAGGCTGAGTCCCCGCAGCAAGCTCCAAGTTCCAATGTGAGGAAATAAATCAAAATAACTTTGCTGTTTGGCCTCATTTTGCAGCATCGCTCAGCTCTGAGTTAAAAGCAACAGGTACTGTGGTGTCGCTCCCAGAAACACAGGAATGGTTTTAAAATGCAGTGGGGGCTGGTGGAAGGGGAAAATGTTTTTCTTCGATTGATGTATGATTGCCCCCATGCTGTTTGGAATCGTATTTTTTTGCTGAGTTCTGCTAAGAAGTGCTATTTGCAGGGAGCCTGACAGAAGGAAGAGATTGGGTTTGGCAGGTCTAAATGTATTATTTTAGCAGGTCTCCGGGGAAAGGTTTCGGGAGGGGCGCTGGCCTTTTAAAAACGTGCAGAGGACAAGGGGCTGCTCAGCCTCCATCCTGCTTGTCAAGACCAATCAGCCAGCCTGGAAACAGCACTGAGCTTTCTAGAGAGGCCTGCCTCCCCCCCTCCCCCCTCCACAGCCTCTTCCCCGCCTCCCCTGCAGCCCTCAGCTCCCACTTGACAAGACCCATCACTCATTCGTTCACCCAGCAAGGATTTCTTGAGTAAATCCAAGAGGCCTGACTCTCGCTAGGCACTGTGGGGCTTATAAGGGAGCTTGGGTCAGATGAGAGACATGGGAGGCTGGGCCTGCAGGAGCCCAGGGTGCAGGGGGGTGGGGTGGTGGGCTGGTCCCTCCTGGTCCCAGGGCTGCTTGCTCCAGAGATCACTGCCATTTGCATGGGGTGGGATGGGTGGAGGGANGTGGGCATGGGGGGGTTGGCGTGGGGGGGGGGATCGACACAGCCTAGAATCATTTGTTCAGGAAGACATCAGTGACAGGAACTAGGTGACAGCCATAGTGGAAGGTAGTCGTGATTCCCAGATAGAAACATCCATGAAGAAACCAGAGGGCACCGAAGGCAGAATTATGTTATGGGTAGGATAATCCTATTTAATGATCAGTGCTAACTGTGTCTGAGCCCCTCTTGTGTATCAGGCACTATTTCATATGTATTAGCTCATTTAGGCATGATAGTCATGTGGTAGGTTTGATTACTATCCCCATCTTACAGGGGGAACTGAGACATAGCCAGGTGGAGCGTCCTGTCCAAGGTCACGCAGCCTGTGAGCAGCAGGGGCTGGACATGAGGCCAGCCCCTGAATGACTCACTGTGGTGAATCCAACAGGGGTTGGCCCCGGGATCAGGCAAGGCTGGACCAGAGCCCAGTAGCCCCCTTTTCTGGGCCCTTCTTATAAGTGCACCAGGCACTGTGCTCAGCTAGGAAGAAGGAAATGGATAAATCCCAGCCTGTGTTTTCAAGAAGCTGATGGTCATATAAAGAAAGTGGTCATTTAAATAATTTTTTAGAAATACAATGCAGGATGATGGTGCAATGACAAAGGGTTTTCCAAGATATAGGAGTTGCACGAATGGGTAACTGAGTACGTTAGTCCTCTTGGACGGTGAGACAGGGAGGCTTCCTGGAGGAGGTGGTGTCTAATCTGAGTTTTAAAGGATGAATAGAAGTTTGCTGTATGGATGGATAGAAGGGAGCAGTGCAGAAAATAGCAAGTAGAAACGCTTGGGTGAGAGATGAGTCCTGGAGTGGAGGGAGATCCTAATAGGATTTGTGAGCCACACTAAAAGGCGGGGTGGGGTCAGCAATGGGAGAGGTTGTGAAGAGGAGAGAGAGGTTGATTCCAGCTTGGAAGGTTAGGGTTGCTGGGGTAGGGAGCCCAACAGTTCATTCTGGTGGGGGCAAAAAAGTAGTATATTCTCTAAAGCTGGGTTTTTCAATCTCAGCACTATGCACAGTTTGGGCCAGATAATCCTTTGTTGGGCAGGGGGGTTTTCCTGGGCATTGTAAGATGCATAACAGCATCCCTGGCTTCTGTGTACTAGACACCAGTATTGACCACCTTCTCCCCACTCCCAATCTCCTCTTCCCACATTTTTACAACCAAAGTTCCAGACATTGACAAATGTCTCCTGGGTGGCAAAATTGCCCCTGATTGAGAACCACTGCACTAGACCCTCATCATTTAGGAGAAAAGGAAGAATGAGCAAGAAACAAAACAACCATATAATGATTGAAGGTTGTGGGAGGGTTTTGTTTGGATAGTGCCTTAGATGACAGATCCCTCATTTCAGGGAGATTATGGGGGATGGGGGGTGGGGGACTGAGAAGGAAGGGGAAGGCTGAGGGGGAGAATGGGTTTGGGCCCTCATGGACAGGCATTTAGATCCAGACTGGCAAATACATACTATGCACGTCCTTAGCCCAAGCCCAAAGCAGACATCACCAATCAATCACAGTGTACCTTCCCACTCCTTAGCCCAAACCCAAA
>NW_017731723.1:1190180-1220535 GCF_001890085.2 Hipposideros armiger
TACCTCCTCACTCCTTAGCCCAAGCCCAAAGCAGACATCACCAATCAATCACAGTTTACCTTCCCACTTCTTAGCCCAAGCCCAAAGCAGACATCACTAATCAATCACAGTGTACCCTCCCACTAAGTCAGGGTATACGTCCAGAATCCTCATACAGGGTTCCACGCAGCCGCTCCAGCTCAGCAGGGTAACCCAAGACAAAATCTGTTGCCCTCTCAGAGTAAGATTTATTTCTGAGAAGAATTCTTTTCTCTGACCTGAGGTGACTTCCCTATTTAAAGTGCTCCCCTCCCCCTTTGAACATCCTTGATACCTACAGGAGAGAGGTATTTTCTTGGTGAGGCTAAGCATTGCCATCTTCTGTCTTCCTCTCTTCAAAGGAAGAGCTGGTTCTGAGGACTGTAGAGCCCAGAGTGGGGAGGGCACGTGGCTGCTTCTTCAGAACAGGAGGGGCCTGGATGATGAGGGACACAGGACATATGGGGACAGGGGCATATAGAGGTGGTTTCAGTGGGGCCCAGATAGGGGTGATAGGCATCATGCCTGGGTCTGAGGAAGAAGAAGTTGGGCTCCATCATCTCCCATTCCATTGTGGGTATCTAAGATTCTCTGAGGTATTGGTGGGGGTGGGGGGCACAGAGCTTGTTCAACCCAGGGGCCATCTGAAGGACTTGAGCTCGAGTGCCCTTGGTCCTACATTTCCTGAGCCCTTGCCAAGCACCAGGCACCAAGTACCCACCACTTATTGCTCCCACAGACTCTCTGCATAGACCTCTTTGCCCCATATTTCAGGGGAGGAAACTAAGGCTCAGAGATGTGCAGTAAACGCCCAAGGTCACACAGCCAACAAAAGCAGAGCTAGTGTCAAAACCTAAGGTCACCAACGGTGAGCTGGTTCCTCCACCATGCCATGTACCTTGACCCCCTTGTGCCTATCTTTCAGAAAGAGAAGTAGAGGTGCAAAGGGAATAAGGAATCTGAGAGGCCACATAACAAAGTGGTGAAGGGCTCTGTGTTCAAATCCTGGTTCGATCACTCAGCAGCTGTGTGGCTCTGGGTGAGTTATTTAATCTCTCTTTGCCTCAGTTTCCTCATCTGTCACATGCTGATAACAGCTCTCTAACTCATAAAGTTGTTGCATGGGTTTTAAGAGCTGAGAGCTTGGCACAGCGCCTGGCATGCAGCAAGTGCTCACTAAGTGTTAGCAGCAGCAACCACTGTGCTTAGTAGAGAGCAAGGGCCCCCTTTCTTTGACCTGGACCCTCTGCTGCTTGGGGAGCCTCCTTTCAGAGTCCTCCTTAAAGAAGTTTGTTCAGTGTTTCTCTCTCTGAGTCTGAGGTGTCATCGAGGGCAGACCTCAGCCCCAGCCTGAGCCAAATGCCACCGGAAAGGCACAGCCTGTGGTTTGTTGACGCCCCCGCTCCGCAAGCCCTAGAAACCTGCTGTGCACATGGGGCCCCAAGGCAGAGGGCCTGCTGGGGCCTACCACAGGGAGGCCAGGGGCTCTGGAAACCAGGGGGAGGGGCAAGGGAGGCAACAGGATGGGGTCCTCAGTGAGGAGCTAGAGGAGTGCTGGCTGGCAAAGCAGGGTGTTGGGAGTGGCCTGTGTAGAGGGCTTGGGCAGGGCAGAGCGCTGGGCCAGATTTGTCCATCTTTCTGGTTACTGGTGCCTTCCTTCTGTCTGGGCATCCCAGCTGGACTCCCTGCCTCCTCTGGGAGACATACTGGTTTTCCTGCCCTTCTGCAGCCAGGGTACAGCCATGGACCTGGCTCAGACTAACAGGTTCCCACACAAGATACGAATCTGAAATGAGGTGTGAGGTGTGTGTAGGAGTGGGTGTGGTTAGGCCCTATTTGACAGGGTGCCAGCTGCAGGTTGTCCCCTTTCCAGGGGGCAGCTGCAATCAGGGGTGGCACCCCACCTCCAGTGTCTATGGCATCAAGTGTGCCAGCTGAGAGGACTGCGGTGACCCGTGGCCAGTCCTGCAAGGTGGCTTTCAGATTTGGTCCTGGCTACGTAGCCTCCATATTTGGGTTTCTGGTTCTCCCAGAGATTGATGTGGGGATCAACCTAAAAGCCTTTAATAAATTCCTTTTCTCCTTAAACAGACTGGGTTTCTATTGTTTCCTCTGCCCTACATGACCCACCCCAACCTCTGATGCCTAATGGCTTTTCCTTAGGGGAACCTCAACAGTGTTCTGAGGACAGCTGTGCACTGTGTGTTTGGTGCCTGACATTCATACAGGTGACATCAAATTGAATCAACACAGAGAGCTGCTTTGACCAGTGTGCATGTGGCCACAAAATGAGGATGTGCAGCCTGAGAATGGGGTGTGGGAAGGTGGGGGCAGCCCCACTGCCTGGCCTTTGGGGCAGGTGGGCTTGGGGCTGAATATGTGAAGCTATCTCCTTCCTGAGCAGCTGCTACCTCCCCTGCTGGGTCCTGGTGGGAGGTCTCAGCCTTGTCCCTCTCTGCTGCCTGGACTCTGGACTGGAGCAGCACCAACCATGAGAGAGCAGACGGACATACCCGCTGCACAGAGGCTCAGCTTCTGGCCACCTCCAGGCCCCCTCTGGCTGACCTGTCCCTTTGTTCCCAGGCCTACCTATATCAGCACTGTTGGGAGAACAAGGAAGGAAACCAGTCGGACTCACCCTACTGCAGGACTCCAGGAATAAAGGGCGCCTCTGTGGCCACACACTGTGTAACCATAGTGCTCTGCTTTCCAGTAAAATCTCATGCAGCCCAACCAAAGCCGAGCTGCCCTGGGAGCCTCCCCAGCCCTCCCCCCGGGCGCTGCACACTGGGGCCAGACACTGAAAGGGAAACCCCAGTCCTCACACACACGTACACACACAGGCACACACATGTGTACACACACAGGCACACACACACATGTACACACACACGTGAACAGACATGTATGAGTACGTGCATGCTCAGACATGGATTGTGCTAAGGGCTGCACTCTTTGTCACCTACAAAGCCTGCTGTCCCCTCTGCTGGCCTGGGGGCTGATCCTACTCATCCTGCTGCTGGGTCCCAGGTCCAGGATTTTGAGGGCTTTCACAGGCATCTACCAGTAGCAGCAAAGAAAAGAATGTTCTGGAAGTCCTGCATGGCAATCCTTGGGTGGGAGTTCCATGTAGGTTGGGATATCTGGTTCTAGCACAGGAGGAGGCTATGAGGGAAGGAAACTGGGAAAAAACCAAGAGAGGGAGGAAGAGAGATGGAACAAAAGAAGAGAGACAGAGACAGGAAAACAGTAGGCAGGCAGAACTGAGAATGAGTGGGGTGGGCTGGGGTGAGGTAGGGGGAAGGGAAGGAGAGTGGGGACATGGCAAGGGTAAGGTGGGTCAGGCCACGATGCAGTGCTGGGGTCACACCCTCCCCAAACTTAGCATGGCATGCACAGCCCCTGCCAGGCCTCAGCCCTGCCCACCCTGAGGTGCCAAAAGGAAAGGGCCTCAGTGACCGTGGGGTTCAGAGTGCTGCCCTGCAGTGGGTCTGGGCTCTGCACCTTCTCTTGGCTCTGCAGGCAGGGTCCTTCTTGAGTCTCACTGGTGCTGCTGATTATCCTTACCTGATGGCCTGCACAGGGCAGACACCTTCAAGTTGCCCTGAGGCCCCACCCCCGCCAGGAAGAGCCGCCCAAAGTGACTTGTGTGTGTGTATGTGTGCACGCACGTGCATACCTATGAGCATGTCCAAGTGCGATTACATGACCATGAGTGTACTTGTATGTTTGAGTGTGAATGTGTGTGTGTGTGTGTGAGTGTGCAGCCCTTTTGTGCCATATTCTCTCTCTGAAAACTTGTTTTGTTGTAAAGGTGGATGGGGGTCTTGGGTTGGGCCTGGGCCTAGGAAACGTGGGGCTGGAGGGGAAGGGACGCACAGCCCCTCTTTCTCCCAGACCATGCAGCATTCACAAAATGGGACACGAGGAGACACCTGTGCAGAGCTAAGGGTGGGGGTGGGGGTGGGAGTGGGTGTGAAACAGAGGTAGCATTTCCATCCCCAGCTTCCAGGGGTCAACTAAATATCTCTTTCTGGTGACTGGTTGCACCCAAAATGAACAAGTCTACAGGCAAACATGGGATCTACCCATTCCTTTCAACTCCTCCTCTGTCCTCCCCATCCTAGTACCTGGTACCACCTTTCCAATCTTATCCTGGCATCTAAGCCTCACCCCTACTCCTCTAGCAGCCTGTGCTGTCCATGTAACTATTTATATTTTCACTTAAAGTTAAATAAAATAAAAAACCCAGTTCCTCAGTTGCACTGGCCACATTTCACGTCCTCAATAGCCACTTGTGGCTGGTAGCTACCACATCGGAAAGTGTAGATATAGAATATTTCCATCATGGTAGAACATCCTATTAGACGGTGCTGCATCCAGCCTCCCTCAGTCCCTCAGTCTCATACGTCAGGACCTTTGCTTGTGCTGGGACCCTACCAGGACATCCCTCTCCCTTTGTCTGCTTATGGAAACCCCACCCCTTCGTCCAGGCTCAGCTTCCTCAAGAAGCTCTGCATTGCGCCCACATCCCTCTTTCCGCCTTGCGCTGGGCTCATTCTCACCTTTAGGCCATCAACCCCTCCAGGACAGGGGCTGTGGTTTATGAATGTGTTTCTTTGTACACATCCCTGTCTTCTGTCTAGCCATGCTCATCCGCCAGCTCTTGTTCTCTCTCCCCAGCCCCTCAGTTTCTCTTTCAAAACCTCTGATGTGTTTTCAGACATTTCCTCTCTCTGATTTCCCTCCTTCCCTCTGTCTCCTCTCCCTCTCTTTCTCTGCTTTGCTAGAGAGATGCTAATTGCACCTGCAATTACCTAATTGCCGTGGCAATTAGCCAGTTGCACTCTATTTTGAAGGTGCAAATGGCAAATTGCAGGCATAAGGAGGTAATTTTAGGCACAAAACTGTGCCCGGAGAATTTGGCCTCAGTCCTGGGGGCCAAAGGGAGATAGGAGAGCTGGAGAGTTTGGGGGTCTGGCAGGCTTCTCGGGCTGAGGGAGGGTCTCAAGGCGGTGGGGGTGGGGCCAGAAGGAGAGAATTTCCTTCTAGGCAATTCACCTATCTGCAACCCGCCAGCTTTAATTGTAGTGATTTTCATATTATCACTGGTGCTGATGAGAACTAATCATCCATACTCAGCAAGGGCATTCAAGGTACTGAGAGGACAGCCGTCTAACCCCCTTTCCAGGCTGGCAAAGAAGGCTGGACCACAAGCCCACCCTGGGAGGCCACTGCTGGGGTGCAAAATGGCGCCCCAGGGCAGGATGGAGGATGACCTGGTGCTTGCTAACCATGAGCAGTGGTACAGCACAGCCTGGAGAGTAAACACTGCTGAATTTCATTGGTGGGGCCCAGGCCTAGCCCCCTTCCAATCCCCTTCCTCTAGGAATCAGCATGGCTGTGGGAAGACAGAAGCAAGATGTCCTCCTCCCACGGGAGATGTGTGTCCCAAGAGCAGCCCCTCCCGTGTGACCAGGGTCCAGTTCAGCCACCTGCTTTGAGATCAGGGGGTTAGTTGTAAATCTGGACCGTGGGTGTCTGGGGCCTTGGGCTTGTGCGAGGTGACAGGAGCTTCTCTGTGCCCTTGTCCAAAAGCCTGCATTGTAGTTGCCCTGGGTGGCTTGGGTGGGGGAGGGGCGCTGGGGTACACGGGAGTCCACATGGGAGGGCAGTGGCGGGAGCATTTAGAGGACAGGCATCGATGCTGCACTGGCAAGGCCAGGGCGCTCTTTCTATAGTGTGTGAATGTGTGGGGTGGCCCTGGGGGTGCCAGTGGGGACATGAGGAGACGGTTGTGACACCGCTTATAATCCTGCCTCCTTGAGTAACCTTGGACACGGGGGTCCCTAAAACAGTAACTGAGCCCTGCAATGTGCCGGGCACAGGCCAGGTGTAGCCTGGTGGACGCTGTCCTTACTGCTGCACATCGAACCCCAGTTAGACAGGCAGACAGGCAGACTGCGGGGCCAGCACAGGTCAGCATTCACTCGCCAACAGGGGGGTTAATACATGTGTTGAATGAAGGAAGGACTAGATGGCTGAATAAATGAACAAGATGCTGCCTCTCTCTGGGCCTCAGTCTCCCCATTTGTGGAGCAGGAGGCTGGGCTTAAGAAGCCCATCCTGACGAGACCCCTCATGCTCTCCTGTGCAGCTGTCTCCCCATCTTTGCTCTCGGGGTGCTCCCTGCAGGGTGTCCTCCCTTCTCTGCTCCATCTGCCAAAACCCCTGTCCTCCAAGGCACCCCTGCTGGCTCTGGGTTCAGAGAATTCTGAAGCCTCATTTTTGGGGCCTTTGCTCCCCTACTGAGGGGAGGGGATGTATTTTTTACTTATTTTTCCTTGTATGATATCAGACTCTGCAAATGGGGACAGATGAGCTGGCTTTTAAAGTCCCAAACCTCTCAAGTCTCTAAGGAGTAAGGCCAGGGTACAATCCCATTCTGCTGGGAGTGGGGTGGTTTGGGGGAGAGCTCTGAACTGGAGTGGGGGAGGTTAGCCTGGCCGCCCCACCTTCCTGTCTATTCTAGTCCCTCTACAGCTTCCTCAAGTTGGCCTCAAAGGGACACCAGCTAAACCCAACAGCCAGTGTCCGAGGCCAGCAGTACAAGTTAATTAATTCAGCAGAGGGAAGAAAAGCTATAAATAACCTACGGGAGCTGAGGGGGCGGGAGGGGGCGGGTAGGGGCAGGCTTATTCGTGAGCCGCTTTCGCAGAGTCTCTGCTCCGGCAATACAGGTTAATGAGCGCAGGCCTCCTTGCCAACATAATAGCAACTAAAAATAAAAAAAGAGGAGCGAGTCACCCTCCCTGGTGAATCAGACACCTCCCATTGTAATTTCCATGCTGATACTGTAATTTCCCTGTTCCTCTTGATCCCCGAGGACTGATGGAAACGGAGCCCCCTCCCCCCAAAGAAGAGACAGGTCCTATTCTGGTTCATTCCCCTCAGTAAGGGGAGGCAGGTGGGCAGTGACAGGGAGGGCGGCTGGAGCCCCAGCCCAGGCCAGCAGATCCAGGTTGCCAGAAGGTTCTTGTCACACTCATCTGTCCGTGAAGATCACTCTGGCCCACCTGGCTGGGGATAGGAACAGGAAGCGTCTCTGGGGACCTCAGCTAGTCTATAGGGTGCCTTTGTCTTAACTGGAAAAAGGCTCCCCCTCTCTGTAGACGCAGCCCATGGCACTGCATTAGGCTTGGTCAGTGGACCCAAGGTGGGTTTCAGGTCCCACTTGCGCCACCCCACCCACTCCCATCCTTGCCAGGGTGCCTCTGAGCATTGCATACTCTGCACAACCTTCTCTAATGGCCCCACCCGCCTCCGTCTCTCTGGAAGCCAGCCAAGCCCCAAAAGCTCTCCAAGAGCGTAGAACTTTCATGGAAACTAAATGAGGCTTGCCTTCCTCCTTCCCCCCCAACCTCAGCGCCTTCTCCCCAGCATATGCTGGGGAAAAAATAAGACGGAAATAAACTGGAGTGACTTGTGCAAATCACAGCAGCTCTTTCTAGAGGAAGCAATGGGACTTGGGGACTCGGCCCCCCAAGTGGCTAAGAAACCTCCCTTGGGGGGTGAGCATAGAAACAGCCAGGCACCCTGCCATCTTCCAGCCAGCTGACCCAGATTGGCCCTGCCCCCTGCACACGGGTATTTGATTTGTCCCCTGGGCCTGTGTCTTGGTGACAGCAGTGGGAGGAGAGAGGCCTCTTTCTAGACCACGGGGAAGGGAGGTGAGCAGGAGGAGTGGCGTTCCACCTGCCTGCCAGAGTGATGAGGTGTTCCACCTGCCTGCCTGGGTGCTCCACAACAGGCCAGCCCAGGACGACGCCCATCTGGGTGCCTGTTCCGCCACACTGTCGTTCCGTGACATTCTGCATGGCAGATGTCAAGCACAGATTAAAAACCAGTCCGTCTTGCTGTTATTATTCCTAATTATCCATTCACTAGCTGAAGGCTCCCTGCAGAGGAAACTGGCTCTGTCTCAGACCCTGGCCTCATGACCCGTGGAGAAATTCCTTTTTCTGTGCTTTTTTTTTCAAATCTCCACAGTAAAACAGCTCCCGCCAGCCCATGCACACCCGCGCACACACACCCGGGGCACCCCTGCTGACCCCTGCACCCTCCTGCTCTGCCCGCACAGCCCGTGCCTCAGTTCCCATCACTTCACCTGGGGTAACAGCCCTCTCAGGGGCTTCTTTGCTGCCTCTCCAAATGTCTGCTGATCTCACCAGTGTCGTAGGGCCAAGGACCACAAGGTGACTGCCCTTTCACATTCCTTTTCCTCTCTGGATTGAGGGGCAGCAGGCAGTTGCGGGGTACAGGAGGACAGTGAAGGGTGCACTGAAAAAGAGGACAGAGGAAGAGGGCAGCACCACGTGGCGCAGGCCCAGCCACCCCAGCCTCAGCATCCTCGCACAGCGCTACCACATACCGACGCTGCAGACAGACGGACATCCACGCCCACCCCTTCTCCCCGCATCCCCGTCTCCACCACAGAGTTTCCCCTGCAGGCTCTGAACCTGCAGATCCTCAGACACCCATTCAACCCATCAGCCCCTTATCTGCTGTGTCTTCAGCCTCTCTCCGTTTCCTGGCTTCTGGCCTCAGCCTCTTCTGTCTTTAAAGCATCCCTTCCTTGACCTCCTGGCCCCTTTCAGTTATTGCCCCATCCTGGCCTTTCTTTCACAGCCAGACCTCTTAACCAGGGATGTCTGCACACCCATTTTCCACTTCCTTACCTCCCACCCCCCTCAGTCTGGCTTTGCCCCCCCCCAAGGACCCCCAGGCTGGCCTCTCACAGCCACCTCTGACCTGCTTGTTGCTAAAACTAATGGACACTTTTAAATCCACATCCCGCATGGTCTGCGGATGGGGCCCGATGCTGCCGGCCACTTCCACTTCCTGACACACTTTCTCACGTTGGCTGCTGGACACGGCAGCCTCCCAGCCTCCCAGCCTCCCCCGCTGCCGCTTGGTCATGATCACATGTGCAGCGTCCTTTTCCTCCTACACGTGGTGTTGCCCACGGCCTGCCCTCATGCACACCCACATCTTCATGGCCTCTCTGAGCTGATGACTCCCATGACTTTATCATGTGAGCTCTCTCCTGGCCCTCAGGTCAGCATTCCACTGCCCGCCAGGCATCTCACCAGGCACCTCAAACTCAGCAGATTCAAAACAGAGCCCATTATCCTTCCTCCCAAGCCAGCTCCTCTTCCTCTCCAGTCTGGGCCAAGTACAAGTTCCACTTCCTCCTAATTGAAAACGCCAGAAAGCACAGGACCCTCCTGGACACTGTTCCCCCTTTATATCCAGATCAACAATCACTCCTGACCCTTTCCCTGCCCGGTCCACTTCTGCCACCCCAGGTGGGGTGCCCTGCCCTGCCCTCCCCTTGGTAGCTCTAGCCACCTAAATAGTTCCTCTTCCTACGTGTTCTTCTCCCAGTAGTACAGCTGGGACGAGCTTTTAAAAATGCCTATTTGATTCTAGCACTCTTCTGCCTCAAAGCTTTCAATAGCTCCCTGTGGCCCTTAGGAATAAATTTAACATTCTTACCACGTCCTGCCAGGGCCCTGGGACGGTTGTCTCTTATCCCGCACACAGAAACACTGGCCGCTCATGGGGGTCCTTGCTTTCTTATGACCCCATCCACCTATCCTTTCCCCTGGGACACCTGGGACCCTTCCTCACCCCTTTGCCTGGCTGGTGGGTGCTCTGGCCACCTTCAGCTCTCAGCTCAGCTTTCACTCCCTCAGGGAACCCTCCCAGAGCACCTGGGCTAGGTGCCTCTCATAGTCCCATACTAGCTCCCTCCTAATGCTTTCCAGGGGGTTAAATGCCCTCTCCCCTGAGCCATCTTGTCCGGTGACTGGCCCAGAGCCCAGAGCCCAGAGCCCAGAAGTTGCATAAACATGCTGGAGAAACACACAGTAGGGAGCCCAGGGTCTGTAAACCCTCAGTGCTGTATGCCGCACGGCCAGTGGATAGCCATGGCCCAAGGCCTGAGTCTGAGTCCCCACCTCACCCCATCTAACTTTCCCCACTTACTTCAGGGAAACAACTGGGGAGCATTTCTTCCGAAAGACCTCCCTGGGCACTTGGAATGTTTGGCCACAGTGTGATCTTGAGGGCTGTAGCCCTGCCCTCAGGCAGTGCCCTGGCCACCTGGGGGAGCTGCCCACACAGCCCAGCCCCACGTCCAAGCCAGGCAGGGGCTGAAAAGTCCTTGCTACAGAGTGCTGCCTGTGCCCGCCAGAGGCCTCACCCTCCTGAACCTGCACTGCAGGATGAGTGTCCAGACCTTGTCTTCTCTCACAGCTTCTGGGTCAGCCCGTTTCCCAGCCCAGGGGAAGGCCCCTGATGGCAGAGGCTGTGTTCTCTTTCCTTCTAGTCCCTCAGAGGGCCCAGAACAGTGCAGGGCAAGCATCAGGCCCTGCCCTGCTGGAAGACAGGCTGCATCCAAAGGGAAAATGACCCCAATGTCAGAGGCTGACCAGAGACACATTTTCCAGCAGGGTAAGTGCCCCCTGCAACAGGTCAAGACCCACTCACCTCACTCCAGTCTGCTCCTTGTCCAGTGGGCTCGCCTTCTTGAGTCATCATCGTGATGAGTGTCCTTGTCCACACACTGGAAGGAAGAGTGACGGTCTAAGCAGTTGTAAGGGCTCCACGAGAGTGTGCATAGCGCCTGGCACCCAGTAAGCCTTCAACAGACATCAGGTCTCAGAGCTGTTATTAATCATTACAGGTATTCTCATTAAGAGGACCCGCAAGCTGAGGCTCTGAGAGCATCTGCACAGCCCATTTGTGGGAGAAGCACATTTTCGCCCCTACCCATGCCCCCTCAGGGCACGTCTCTTGCCTTCCAAGCACAGGAGCCATGTGCAGCTCAGGTAATCAGAACCCAAATAAATGCCCTGAGTGCCAGGAACACCACCCCTGCTCTCCGCTCCCTTGGGGACAAAGCCCTGAGACCCCAACCTTCCTTCCCTGGCATTTCTCTCTCAACCACAGGCCTGTATGAACCAGACATGGCTGAACAATGCCTTGTAAATCTGTACAAAGGAGATGGCTGGGGGCTCTGAGACCTGCCACCCCCTCAATCAATGCCCCTCTCCGTCCTCAAGAGATCAATACAGCTAATGCCGCAATCTGGAGCCCGGAGAGTGTCGCTTGTGGACCTGCTGTTTATTTTCCTCCCAATTTCTCTTGGTGCCTCCAGCCCTCACTACTAACCTACACCTCCCACTCTAAGTGGCAGCTGGCATGACTGTTGGCCTCCCTGAAGCTGTGGCCAGGAGGGCAAGTGAGAGGAGGGTGGGCTGGGTGCTGTCCCCTTCAGCTGGCTGATGCGAGGTCTTAATGAATATGAATCGCCGCCTCCTCCACGGAGCCAGCCCCATCACATTCCTTCACACCTCGCCGAGCCCAGAAAGGTTACTCAGAATTAAATGTAAATCACATATTTACTGGTATGAATCAGATCACAGTGTCACTTTCTCACAACAGAGAGTTTAATCATGCCGCAGCCCAGAGGGTTTCTGCTGTCCCGTGGCTGCACCTGGGCTCACAGGAGTTCAGCTCACTGCCCTCCGATGTGGTGGTGAGGGTGGGGGTGTCCTGGAGCCTGGGAAAGGGCAGCGGGCACAGCAGGAGACCTGCCACTGGTGTGTCCGTCCCTTTGGTGCCCAATCGCGGCTGTCTTCTAATAGCATGTCAGTCGGAAGCGGTCACTACGGGCTAGGCAATGCCTTAAATGCTGTAGCTATTTAATAAATGTTGAATAATCACAGGAACATCACTGCTGAAAGGCTGGCAAGTGACCTGCCTTCCCAGGCTCATGTGTGGTAAAGGAGCCAGGGGGAGAAAAGAGAGGGACACATGGAACAGTGTCCCTGAAGCTGCTGTATGTTGAGAGGCAGTGGAGTGGGAGGACCACTGGCTTTGGAGCCATGAGACCTGGCACAGAGCCTGGCTCTGCCACTTGCTTTGCAGCAGGATGGTGGATAATCCACCTTAGCTGCAGGTTCTTTGTCTATAAAGTGGAGACATGATGCCAGTCCTGAGGCTGCATTGCCTTGTTGCATAGAAAAGTACTTTGCAAAAGTAAGGCGCAATGACCCCAAGCTCAGGAATGAAGGGACCCTGGTCTCAGCCCTGCTTTCCCCACCTCATGGCTCTGTGGCCCTTAGAAGAGCCTTGAGCTCTTTTGAGCTTCAGGTTCACAGGAACCACGTGGAAATAATGAGGCCTTTCTTGATGGAGGGGCGCTCCAGTGAACGCAAGAAAGAAAGATCTCCGTGCAGACTATAAAGTGCTGAACACAGCTGGGGAGCTCTGTGTGGGTCATTCCCCTCAGCCACGGCAGGAGGCCGGGGACACCAGTTTTCCCCAGGATGTCACAGTCCCTTCCCTTCCCAAGCCTGCTCACTTGGAGGCCCGTCTCCAGGCTGACAGCAGTGTATTTGGAGAGCTCTCTGCAGTTTGCAAAGCAGTGTGCAGGGTAGGGGCTTGCAGTTTACTCAAGAGGACATATCGGCGTTGGGGATTCCCTGGTGGCTCCAGCTCCTCTGCCCACCCTGTGCCAGAGTGTCCTCCCCCACTGCTAAATGGCCGGACTGGGCTTTCTCAACTGGAGAATTTCCTAACTGGGTAATTATTTCCCGGAAAACTGAGCCCACATTGTCTGCACAGGAAGCCAGTCCACATCATTTGTATGTGTGTGAGTGAGTGAGTGTGTGTGTGTGTGTGTGTGTGTGTGTGTGTGTGTGTGTTTAACCTGAGAAACAGATGCCATTTCTTCATGTATGAGGAAGCCTCTTTTCACCAGCTTTAAGGAACAAAGCTCTCTTGGGCTTAAAGTCAATGAGCGTTCTTTTTATAGCTAGTCCCAGTCTTGGAAAAGCTCTGCTTTTGTTTACGAGCTCAAGTTAAGGAAATATCCACTGGATGGAGAATTCATCTGTTAACCCTTAGCTGGGCATGAATAGGAAGTGAAGCCGTGATTTTAGGGGAAAGTCTATTCTAGTTATCTATTTCAGTTACCTATCATGCAACAAATTACCCAACTACCTAGTGGGGTAAAACAAAGCCTGAATTATTAAGTTCATTGCTTCTGGAGTGAGGAATTTGGGCAGGGCACCGTGGAGATGCTCATCTCTGCTCCACCATGTCTGGGGTCTCAGCCGGGAAGATTCACATCCTTGGATGTGACTTGAACTGCTGGGGGCTGGAGGCAGCTGCAGGCGTCTTCATTCACCTGTCCGGTACCTGGGCTGCAATATCTCAAAACCTGTACTCAGGTCATCACAGCACTCCCATGTGTCCTCTCCATTGTGGATGGGGCATCTCACAGCATGGGGACTGGGGTTGGAGGCGGTGCACTTCTGGAGAGCCAGTGTTCCAAGAGACCAAGAGAAAGCTTCAAGGTTTCTTACGACCTAACCTCAGAAGTCATGTAGTATCATTCTGCCACATTCTCTTGGTTATGAGGAGTCAGTGAGGCCAGCCCAAGCTTAAGAGAGATGAATGAAACTTCATTTCTTGATGGGGGAGTGGCATGGTCCCATTGCTGAAGGGCATGAGGGACAGGAGTTACTGTTGCTGCCATCATTGGAAAATACATTCTGCCACAAGATCTGTTGCTTTAAATTAAACAACTGAGGGGCTGGCCGAGTGGCGCGATAGTTAAGAACTGCCTTGGGATGCCAGAGGGCTCCGGTTCGGATCCCACATATGAGGGCCAGTGACACTGCCCTCTACAGCTAAGATGCTGAACAACAGCTCAACCTGGAGCTGGGCTGCCGTGAGTCGCCGGCCACGGCGTAGGCTGCAGCCCCTGTGGCAGTGGGTTGCCATGGGCTACTGTGTGTAGCCAGCAGCCAGCGTGAGTGGCCAGCAGCCACTGTGAGCGGCCGTCCAGAAGCCGGCGACTGATCTGCCTCGCCCGGGAAGAGCGCAATGATGGTGCCAACTTGGGCCAGTGAAGCAACGTCCTCCACAACTAGACTGAAAACAAAATGACAGCAACTTGTCTGTTCCCCTTCCCCCAATTCCCCAGCACTGTTCCCATCCCCCCAATTCCCCAATAAAAATCTTAAAAAAAATTAAACAACTGAGAAATCAATCAACCAATCATATAATTGCCAGATATATACTGAAGCCTCCCATGTGCAAGGCACTGAGCCAGCTGATGTGGCAGGCAGAGAACTTGGACTCCACTGCTCATAGCCACAGATTCCACATTTGTAAAGTGGGATCCAACCAGGGATCAACTGATGGCAAGAAACAGAGACCCAATCCTGCAGCTCAAGGTAAAAAAAAAAAAAAAGGTTTATTGTCGGGTCTCTCAGAGGTCTCATGGAAATCTAAGACAGAATCCTAAATTCATTTCCAGGAATCATGAAACTCAACTTGGAAGCCATCAGTAATGGAAACAGCCCTCACTGTGTCTCCCAGGACCACATGAGGGAATCCACTTCTCTTGGGCAATCTGTGGCTCTCTGTCTCTGCTGTCCAGCTTCCTTGGCTCGCTCAGTCTCCTTAGTCCTCCCCCACAGCTCATGGCTTCTTCATGACCCATAATAACCACCATGACTCAAATTCTACCTCTTGACCTTTCAGCTATAAATCTACTGCGCTCAGAGTCCCAATCCCCAATTCTGAGTGGCCCAGATTATCTTTTCCAGCCGTTTCTTATAGATCATAGGTTGCTGGCCAGCCTGTAAATAAGATACCTTTGCATTAAGTGCCTACTTCTTGGTCCAATTAGGCAAGGGCCACAGGGAGTTCCATTGGACAAAATGTGGACACATGGCTATGGCCTTTCAGCAGGGTCTATGGGCGAGACACTATCTCTTAGCAAGGATTTTATGAAGTAGGCTGTTATCAACTTCTCTAGTGCCTTCTCACTGGACTTTGGACGGAATTGACAAAATGGGGAAAAAGTTCTTTTTTTTTTTTTAAGATTTTATTGGGGAATTAGGGGAGGAAACAGCGTTGGGGAATCTGGGAAGGGGAACAGACAAGTTCCTGTCCTTTTGTTCTTCAGTCTAGTTGTGGAGGATGTCGCTTCACTGGCCCATGTTGGTATTGTGATCATTGTGCTCTTTCCGGCTGAGGCAGATCGGTTGCTGGCCATTGGACGGCCGCTCACGGTGGCTCACAGCAGCTCATGCTGGCTGCCGGCTGCTCACGCTGGCTGCCGGTCACTCATGGTAGCTCGCAGCAGCCCACTGCAGCCCCACTGCAGCCTACATAGTCGCCGACGACTCACGGCAGCCCAGCTCCAGGTTGAGCTGTTGCTCATCATCTTAGCTGTAGAGGGCACAGTGTCACTGGCCCATGTGGGATCTGAGCCGGTGGCCCTGCTGCTCAGAGCTTGTGCTTCCAAGGCAACGCTTAACCAACGAGCCACTTGGCTGGCCTGGGAAAAAGTACTCTTTAAACTGCAAACTGCTGGATGGATGGAACCAGCATCACACTTGATCCATTCATTTATTCAAGTGTTTATTGAGCATCTACTAGGTGCTAGATACCATGCATAGGACTAGGGAGAGAGCCACAAATTAGACATGGTTCTTGCTCTCTTCCTCATTTCTGTGATCATATATCAATGAATAAGATACAGAGTCTATGAAAGTCAAACAGCTTTAAATCTGACTGGTGACACAAGGCATAAACACACCAGAGCTTAATAAAATAACCTACAAGCAAATTAAAGTACACTGAAGCAACATATTTTACCGATCAGATGGGCGAAGATTAAACACACACTGAGAGTGGTATGCGCAAAATTGAGCACACTTCTACGTTACCAGTAGGAGTGAGAATTGATACAAACTTCAAGTGGGGCCATTTTAAAATATCCCTTAAGATTATCATGCACCACTCCTGGGAAGCTATAATTCCATGTGTAGGGAGTTATTCGTTGTGGTCTTCTCTGTGATTTCAAATGACTGGAAACCACCTAAAAGTCTATCCATAGGAGAATAGTTAAATAGATTATGGCACAGCCATTGAAAGGACTCCTAGATGGTTATGAACTACAATGAGAAACCTCTGTAAGTGTTGTTTATGTGACGATAGCTTGAATATACTGTTGAGTTAAACAAGTAAAGGACAGAACTGTAAACTACCAATTGTGTTAAAAATAATGGTGATGGTGGAGGGGGGAGGGGAATAGCTCTTATGTTATGTATATTTTTCCCCAATAAAGAAATTTTCAATAGGGGAAAAATTGGTGGGAGGGAGAAGATACATGCATACACATCCATACATACAGTTATATTTGCGTGTATAAGCATAGAATTTCTCTAGAAGAATTCACAAGAAATTAAACATAGTGATTTTCTGCTGGAAAGGAAATTAGTGGTAGAAGAAAGGCTGTTTACTGTATTCCTTTTTAATATTTTAAATTTTGGAACTATTTTAATGGTTTCATTAAAAAAATAAATTAAAAAAAGTAACAAAAATAAAATTTCATATCCCACTAGAGCTTATAAGGTGCACATGATTAAAATAGGTCAAGAGAGGGCTCTGCTGCACATTCAGGCTGTGGTCTGAGCTGCTTGTCACTGGGTCCGTGTGACCCAGAAGGTCCAATGGTGCTAGAGGGCTCCATGGCGGACAAAACAGTGGGAGGAGTCTCTGGCAAGCACACATAGAAGAATTATAGGACAGACCTTTAGGGTTCTGGAGCAAGGCCATTATGCTCATGGCAGAGAACTCTTGCTCTGGGTACCACTTGAAATTGTTGTGGGAGTCTGAGGACTATGGGGCTGGACCTGCCCATCCTGAGCTGGGTGTTAGATGCTCCAAGGTATAAGGTTGGGTAGTTCAGTTATGATGGAAATGGCCCATTTGAGATTAAGCCCAATTGTGTCGAGAAGGCATGAGTGAATCACACAAATACGTGACTTAGACTGCTGCCCAGAGTGCATTGACTCCTCTCAGTGAACACCTATGAGTTCATGGGGTAGGGGTTCTCTATGATCACCTGATGGAAAAGGAGTAAACTTGGGTCTGGCTCACAGATGGGCCAGCATGACTTGTCATCATGAGTTGAAAACAGACTGTGTGGTGTTACAGATCCTCCTGGAGGCTCTGAACGGACAGCAGTGAAAGGAAATCCCCTTGGTGGGCAGAGCTTCAAGGAAAAGTGACCAGAGAAAAGCATATACTAAGATGCAGTGGTGATGGTTTGGCTGGTTGGTCAAGGGCTGGGAAGAAAGAACATTGGAAGGTTGGGGATGAGAATGTGTGAGGAAAACATATATGAAAGGACTTAGGAGAATAGGCACACAATAGGCAGGTCTTGGGGTCTCACATTAATGTCCACTGTCGGGGAGACATTTAACAACCAGGAGGGCAGGACGACTCATCCTGTGGGTGTCAGCCAGCTCTCTCCTCAGACACTGGTGGCAAGGATGGGAACCATGAAGAACCCCAACAGTAGTGGGTCCTTGTCACCAAGGCTCCTGTCATTACGGCCGCTGTGAAGCACCCAATCTGCCAACAGCAAACGTCCCTGAGCCCTCGCTATGAAACCATCCCCACAGAAGACTAGCCCGGAGCGTTTCTGTCCCTGAAAGAATAGTGACTTGTCCTTACTGGATGGGGCTTTATGCTCCCAGCCCTCAGTGCCCCCACCAGCACCACCACATGAAGGCTTACGGAATGCCTCATTTACCTACAGTTTCCCACATGTCAATGACTCACATCAAGGGATACATTGTATGGTAAAAGAGGCATGGCAATGAGCACATGGCCATGGGACCCCTGGTGTTATCATGCACCCATTGCCCAGAAGCAGGGGCCAGCACAATGGTGAAGTGGCCTGTTAAAGACTGAGCTGAGGTGCCAGCTTGGGGACAAACCTCTGTGGGGTTGGAGTGCTGTCCTTTACGATGAGATCTAAGCACCTAACAATAAAGTAATAAATGGTGCTGTTCCCACCTGAGTCTGGGATTCAGGGGCTGGAAGTTTATCTGCTGTTGCCATCACTCATGGTGACTCTCTGGCAGAATTTTGCTTCCTGTCCCAACAAAACTTAGGCTCTGTGAGGTTGGGGGTCCTGGTCCCCAAGCATCTGACACTTCTATTGCGGGGCTAGTACTCCTTGCAGGTGATACTGCAAGGGTCCCACTGGCCTTAAAAGCTGTGACTACCAACTTTCACTTTAAGTCCTCATGCCAGTGGACCAGCAAGCAAGGAAAGGAGTTACCATCCTGGCAGTAGCAATTTACCTCAATTACTGTGAGGGGCAAGGGTTGCTGCTGCCTATGGGGACAGGGCATCTCTGAGGGTGCCTTGGTGCCCCTTTGCCTGATGAAAGGATTTATAAATGAGCAATTGCAGCAGTAACAGCTCATGAGGTCTGGGAAAACTGAGGGCTCAGGCCCTGGAGGGATGATGGCCTGGGTCACCCTGCCTGCTAAGTCACATAAATCAGTCAAATCGCTGGTGGAGGATTAGGGTCGTGAAGACTGAGTCATGGAGGCGAGATGTGATGAACACACATTAAGGCCTCAGGAGCAGCTAGAGCAGCAGGGGCGGTGGCTTGTGTCACTAACCGCTGTGCCTTAAGCCTTTCCAGAGACGAGAAGGAGACTCTGTGACTAATGGAACTTGTACCCTCCTCTTGGAGCAAGAACATCTTTTGTTCCCAGAAAGCCGAGGCCCTGGTTACAGTATGGGAGCGGGACCTAGTGGGAGGACAGCAGCAGACCTGGTGGTACAAGGGGTGGACATACAGACACTTGTGCATGATGTCAGATCCTCTTGACTTCTCCATTTCCAAGATTGTAGACACTTGTTCCTGCCACATTGCCCTGCAGTGATCAACTCTGTGTGACTGATACATTAATGTAGGCACACCCCAAAGCCTTTCATCTCCTGTCGGTGCCACACGCATGCCATTCTTGTTCTGGGCTCCCCTGGTCATGGTTGCAGCCTGAGACCAACAGAACCTACACAACACTCACACCTACTCCACCAGGAAGCATGAAGGAGTCAACACCCCAGTGGACAACGGGACACAGGAACCTACTGGTACATTTTCCCCCATCCTCTTCTGGATGGACTGTCCTAAGATGCAATCAGCATCTAGACTTTGGAAAGACGTTTTCATGAGATCAACCAGCCAGTCACACTGGACGCCATTCGGTGGCCAACATTCTCCTGTACTCTTGCATCCTCTTGCTTTATCTTTTCTTCAGCTTTGCTGATTTCCTTCACTCCTGCATCCCTGGAGATGCAGTCCTTGAAAAAGCAGTGACACACTAGCCTTTGCCTCAGGCTTTGGTTTCAAGGGAACTTAGGCTAAGGCAAAATGTCAGGCCCTTTTCACCTTTACCCCAAAGCGAGGCAGTCATACCATGATCATTTCTCACTTCTGTATTAGAAAGTTCAGCGATTGATCCACAAAACAAGAAAGTCTCAAAGACAGAACTTGGATCTGGCTCTGACTCCAAGCCTGGGCTCATTCTCAACACTGAGCCGGCTGCCACTGAGCACTGCTTTGTGTGGGGGCAGGACTGGGAACGGGGCATGTTAGGACAGATAAAGAGATGGGCTCACCGTCAGGTGCCTGTTGGGTTGAGGGGGAGCAGAGGTTGGTGGGACAGTGAGGCAGGGCATGGTATCCTGGCCAAGGAGTGGTGAAATCAAGGTCCTGAAATGGACACAGGCTACGTGGTCTGAGGATCCCCTGAACAAGAGCATGGTGATATTTTGAAGAAATGAGTGGTCCAAGTCTTAAGGGTAAGAGGGTGTCTCAAGAGTTGTGTTTTTTTATTCCTTGTTCCTTAGAGTCACAGAAGTCTAGAGGACGAGGGCAGAGGAGACCCGGGACCCATCCCCACCAGGGTTTCCTAGTCCATGCTCTAGGTGCTCTTGTATCCATAAGACATTGACAAAAGTGCCATGAAAAGATAGGTTTCTCTTAGAGAGCACAGGTGCTGTGTTATAGTAAAGACACAGAGCACACATGCTGGAAAACAAACAAACAGAGAAAAACAACTTGATTAACTCAAATCCAGCATTGCCCAAACTTATTAGGCCATGTAACCTTTCAAAAACATTTTTTTTTTCTGAATAACAAATATTCGCATCTTGTGGCATGCTCTGTTTTACAGAGTGGTTTATAGAATAGTGTTTGAAAAAACACGGTGATAACTCAATCACTGCATTTGACTGTGGAGGGGAACCACAGGCCAGAGAGGTGACTCAGAGACACACAGTAGGAGCTAGCGACATCCTGATATCCTGGCCGAGGCTCTTTTATCAACCTGGGAAAAATTTCCACTGCATGATTGTTGCCAAGCTATTAATGAAAATGAGACCTAAATTAGGTTCAGAAAATGAGGTTTTAGCATTGGAAAGTTTTTGACTACTGAAATTGAGAATGCAAATGAGTATATGTGCTAGAAATCAATGAGCAAGTGAGGAAGAAGCCCCACAAAATCCAGTCGTTGCAACCCATGCCACCTCTTGGGACCTCAATTTCCCCTCTTGTGAGGGTGGGGGAGGGGCTGGGCTAACTGATTGCTGAGGTTCTTCTCAGATGTGATGATTCTGTGATTTTAGAGATAAGTGTAAAATAGCAGAAAGATCTGGGGCCTGGGGTGGGGGAGCCTGTCAGGGGAGGGGACACCAGCTGGCCCAGCATCCGGCCCCTGGCAGGCTTCTTAAGCTGCCCACTGAAGAAGGTCCTTGTCCCCAGATGCAACGTGTGCATCTCACATTAGCTTGCCAGGCAGCACTGATTAGTAATTAAACGGCTTAAAAAAAAATAAAGCCATTAGCGCTAATGCCATCAAAATCAGAACCTCAGACGTTGGCTCATAATTATGATTGTACCTCGAGACCCACAGGAGAGGACATTTACATTTTAACAGGCACACTGCACAAGCATTAATCTCTCCCCACCTCTCTCCCCTCCGCTCCTGCCATTATGGGTTCTGCTGCTGCTAAATTCATTCATTTTCCAGGTTTACTCTTATCCTGGAAAAAGCAGGTCATCCTGCAAGAAGGCAGTAGAGGGGAGAGGAAGAGGGTCTGCATTAGGTTGGTGTTCGCCTTGCCGTGCCAGGCTTATTACTTTGGGCAAATTCCTTAATCACCATAGCAAACCCTCTTTTGCTCATCTTCAAAAGGAGAACAATGCCCACCTTGTTGTGTTGTGCTAAGGATGAAATGAGTCAATGTGCCTCTGAATGTAACACAGACTCCATGCCTGATGGCTGGCACCTGGCACTTAGAGGGCGCTTACTCAGCGAGACCTGAATTGGACACCTACAGTATGGCTGGCCCTATACCGGACGCTGCTGGAGACCATGAGAAGTTGGGGCTCTGGTAGGTCCGTTCTCCCTGGTAGATGAGATGAACGAACACGAAATAACAGGCTTCTTCCAAACCAGGGGCTCTGTCGTGGGGATGATCAGAATGCAATGCTGTGGTCGGGCAAGAACAGCTTTCAGGCCTGGGGGACCGAGTGGGATTCATGGCACCTGGTTCCCGGTTGGCTGCATCCTGGGTGCTTCGCATGCATGATCTCATTTAACCCTCACAGCCATCCTCATTCCCATTTAACAGATGAAAACATCAAGTCTAAGAGAAACCAACGAGCTTGTTCAGCATCACAGAGCAGGGAAGTGGAGGGGTCAGCAGTCAGTTGGGGTCTGTGAGGCCCCACCGCTCGTTGTCTTCTTGACACCAGGCTGTCCACCAGGCAGGAGTGATATGCAGCTACACTAATGCTTGGGCATTGGGGCTGCAGGAGTACGAAGCATAGGTGCCAGGCTCCCGAATGCCGGGCTGAGATGCAGACTTGGCCCAGAAGGTCTAAGTGAGAAAAGTCAGCATCGAATGCTCACTGGACCTCACAGTCTTGCCTCTGAACCAAGGTAACTCCCCAGAACTTGGGCTGCCACTAGAGACAAACCTCCATGTCAATCATCCTGGTAAGATTTTGTGTAGTCCCAAATCAGAAATCCCCAGGCTCTCCTTTCAGCTTCTTGGAAGAGAGAGCCAACCAACAGCCTAATGAATCTGACAGGCCTGCATTCTAGACTTCCAGAATGTAGTTCATTGCTGTGTGACTTTGGGCCACTCACTTTGCCTCTCTGGGCCTCTACTTCCTATTCTGAAAAACGAGGAGGTAGGACAAGCCGAGATCAGGTACCCTTCCAGCCTTCAGTCTTTGATTCTGTGTGTTTGCATTCTGTGGAATTTTTTGAAAATAAAGTACCTGCCATTGGTACATGGGCTTACTGTGACTTTCAACTCTCATGATTTCCTCCAGAGACTTACTCTCAAAGGACTAAGAAACAAAAGTTTGGGAGCCTTTAAAAAAAAACAAAAAACCACCATAAAATATCAGGACCAGACAGGCCATTTTCAGGTAGTCCCTGGGGCCGAGTCAGCTATTAAAGATGAAAATTATATATTCATAACACAGGAGATTGCTGCTTGCTTATTTATAACTTGCTCCATTTCAAGAATATTTATTCTAGACGAGGAGCCTTGATAATTTTCATCCAATCTACTCCTCATAGCTTAGGGCAAAAGAAGGAAACAGCTCAATTGAAGGAGCGGCTTTCTATTATCAGCCGGTAAGAAAGGAACACTGCTCGCACCCTTTCAGCAGGCCAGGAACACAGCCAGATTGCTGCTGGCAGCCCCCGCCTTGGTCTGCACCAGCCTCCTGGGGGACCCCGCCAGGACCTCACCACCCCTGGGCAGAGTTCTCTCAAACAAGGCAAAACTTAACATGGAAGGGTGAAGCAGCATGGGCTCAGCCCGCTCCTTTACCTGGGAAGAGTCTGAGGCCAGGAATAAGGTTATGTGCTTGATTGTTCAATGTCATAGGGACAGGGACACACACACACACACACACACACACACACACACACACACACACACACACAGCTGGGCTGTGATCTCAGTCACCCTGAGTCTCAGGTCAGCACTGTTTCTGGGCGGGAAAGGTAACTGTTGAGTACCTACTATGTGTCAGTCTGGGCCAGGTGATTGATAAATTAAGCCAACAAGATTTTATTAAATAGCGACTATATGTCATGTCCTGTACTGGGCAGAACAGGGGAAATCAAGAGGAGGAAACAGACGTTTGAAGAGCGATTCCCTTTGAGAAGCTGAGAGCAAAGCACACTGCACCACCAGCCAGTCTTACCAATCGGCACCCCCAGCCAGCTGGCTTGTCCTTGTTATCCCCACTGGGCCGAGGAGGACAAGGAGGAACGGGCCCAAGGTGCCAAAGCTGACAAGGCAAGGGAAGGGCCTGGACTTGAACCCACCCAGGTCAGACTCTGGATTTCCTATCCCCAAAGCTTACTCTAGTCAAACCCCCGACAACTGAGGCTCCCTCTGTCTTATTCCCCGGGTACTCAGGCCCTGAGCACTGTACACCCTGTGACACCTGGGGGAGGGCCATGTTCCAGGGAGAAAGCCTGCCTCCCAGAAGCCATTGTGTGGTAGTTGAGAAAAGGCCATGGCCAAGATGTGTCTGAGTTCAACCTAAATGAAGCCTCTAACTACCACACGACTATGTCTGTAGGCGCCCACATGTGTGCACACGTAATGCACACACACACATGTGTACAATATGGCTGCCAGCCTGCACTTTCAGAGCATACTCAATTACACAATCCCTGCCCGCCTGCTCACTCAGTGAGGCTGGAAAACCTCTCCAAGGTAAGCACCACAGAGACTGTGTGCTTGCGTTGTGTGATTTATTCATTCTGCAAATATTTATTGAGCACCTATTACCTGGCAGGCCCTGGTCAGACATGCAATTACCATGCAGAGTAGTGAGCACAACTGACCCAGTTCCTGCCGCCTTGGAGGGTGTGGTTTGGTGGAGGACGCAGGACTTGTGCCTGGGGCCCTGGGAGCTGTAGGAGGGGCTAACTAGGGACCTGGACCCATCTGGGGTCAGGAGGCCTCTGAGAGGTGAGCAGGAGCTTTAGCCCAGCCAGGTGAGGACAAGGGCGGGCGAGAGTGAGCCGAGCAGAGAGAACAGCATATGCAGAGGCCTGGCAAACCTGCGAGACAGCCCAAGGTGAGGCCCCAGGCAGGACCAGACCCCCAAGGTCTTTATATGCTGCATTAGAAATTAGGGTCTCATCATCACAGCCACTGAACGAAGGCAGGAACAGAATCAGATTGGCTTTTAAAGAATTTCTGAGAGCTGAGGAGAAAGGGGCAAGGGAAGCTAGGGTTTCCTGTCTCTGATGACATTTATTCTAAAGCAGCCTGTAGCACTTGTGCTATACGTAGTTCTGCCGCTGAAGCCTCCTGCTGCTGGGTTCAAGAAGGACCAAGAACCACCTGTGTCAGCACCAGGGATCTGGGACCCGATTTAAGTGTAGATGTCCAGGTCCAGTCCAGACTGAAATCAGACGCTCCAGGGAGGCTCTGACATCCTCTAGTGAGCCCTACAGGCAACTTGGAAGCAGAGTGAAGGCTGAAGACCTTCTGCCTCTATGAGGTCAGTCTGTGGAGAGTGCCTGGACAGTCTCTGGTTACAGGGCAGCAGTTCTCAACCTTCACTGTGCATTAGCATGATCTGGGAGCCTTGAGAATGCTGATGGCTGGACCCCTCCTCAGAGATTCTGATTCATGCTGTCCAGGGGAACCTGGGCACCATTACTTGTAAATGCTCGCAGGTGGCTCTATGGTCAGCCAACCTGAAAGAGTGAGAGTGAGAACGAGAGAATGAGCACTCTGAGGCCTAAGTCCGGCTCGTAAGGGGCTCGAGCTGTGGGGGCTCAGGGGCACTGGTTCAGCCGATTCAGCCCTGCCTCTTTTGCACGTGCTTCCACGCCCTGCTCCGTGCCGTGTCCTGTGCTGGTGCTTGGACACTGACAGGCTTGACCCTGCCCTGGAGGAACGTCCAGTCTGGAAGGGAATGTGGTGTGTGTGACAGTTCCTGGGCCTGCCCCAGCTCCCACCTGCTCACTGGGGGTTGAGAATGTCAAAGCCAGACACCTTCTACCGCCTCATTTTCCTGCCTGCGGTCCAGGGAGGAGGTGGGCCTACCCATGGTCAGTGTAAGGGTGAGAAATGGCTGAGCTCAAAACAGAGGCGAAGGGCTACACCCTCCGCAGGTGCCTGGGACAGTGCGTGGGCAGCACTGCACAAGCATTTGGGAGCAGGAAGGCTGAAAGGTGAGTGGGAGAACTTCTAGAGGAGGAAGAGAAAGATTGAGCCTGTCAGAGCCCCAACAGGAGAGCTGAGCACACCAGTGCCTACCAGGAACCAGAGCCCATGTCGTCCTCACGCCTCATGTAATGATGGGAACTGTAGTCCAGGCGCCGGGGGACACATCCAAGGTCACACACACAGTCACTGAGATACACACACAGATACACACACTCACTCACATACACACAGACACACACACACTACACAGATTCACACACATACAGAGACACATATACAGCATACACACATACATATACACATACAGACACATAAACATACAGAGACAATGCACACAAAATACACATACACATTCATTCACCCAAAGAGAGACACACACATATACATGAATACACAGAGACACACACAGCAAACAATATACACACATTACACACAGGCTCATACAACATACACACTCACATATACAAGACATATACAACATACACACAGAAAGACACACATACAAACATCTACCATACACACATAGGCACATATAGACTCCCGTGCAACATACACATAGACACACACACACACACACACACACACACACACACACACACACAGCTTCTCCGTCATCTACAACTGCCAGAGAGCTTTTTCCACATATTGCTTTGTGTCTCAACCTTAGTGTAGTTTATTGATTCTTTGGTATTGAAACATTTATTTCTGCATTTTTAAATCCCATAATTCTTACTCAGGATATCTTAAACCTTAATATTACATAAATCACAATGACATGAGGTTTTGGGGGGGATTTTCTTTTCTATTCCTTTTAATCAATAAATCATATGTAAATGCCTTTAATAGAGATAAATGAAAACCAGCCTTTACCTTATTATAAAATTAGTATTTTCAGCCTTTAAATATGGGATTTGTCAGCCCAGGAGTCCACAGATTCTACAAAAACAGGACGCTCCCCTTTCAAGAATCTAAGATTGCTTCAACCTCCTCACGGAGTGACATAAGCAGACTCCTCTATACCTGCCCAGGCCCTGGACCTGAGGAGGCTGGCCCCTGTCCACAAGGGGTCTCCTCCTCCACACCCCAACATGGCAAACGGGCCATAGGTAGCCCCTTCCCCACAGGACACACTCACGGGTACTGAGAATGATCGTCTCACAAATAAGTGAGAAAGTGTGCCCACACCGACTTACTGGCGTGTGACAGTCCACATTTGCATCACCCATTTAGAGACATGTGTACACACATGCACCAACACAGGTAAACGTGCACACGTGTGTACAGATACATGTGCTCATATGATTCCATCACAACCTCCCTGGACACTCACTCCAAGGCTGATTGTTACCCATAGCCCTGGAGGGGTGTGTGTTTGTGTGCGAGAAAAGGGCAGACAGCGACCGAGAGACAGAGGGGGAGGTCTTATTTTACAGGAAGGGGAGGCTCTATATATTTAACTCTAAGGCCTAAGGTTTACTACAACCTACTCTCACTTTCTTTCCCTTCCCACCTTGACCCCCATGTTTCATTTTCTGGGAAACCAGCAGGTGAGATGCTGAGGGTGTAGGGTGATGGGGTGACACCAGCAGGTGACACAGAGAAGGGGCTTCCTCCGTAATTACCTTTCAGAAAGGAGCAACCAAGGGTTTTCAAGCCAAAGAAATGGCCTGAGTCCACAGACAGGTCAAGTGGAGGGCTGAAAGACCCTGCTGCTCTTTGCAAAACCTGCTGTGAGGCTCCCCTTCAAAGCCAAGAGCAATTTTGAAGCAGAAAGGTGCAGAGGCCTCCCAAGACAGCCTCCTGGAGATGACACCTTACTGGCATCTCACAGGAGGCGCAGTTATCAGAAACACCATCTCGCAGGAGGCAAAGGGCCTCAACTGTGCTCCCTGGCCTGGGGACAGGGTGCCCCTTTCCATGAGTCATGCTGCATAAGCTCAGCTTTGCTCCACACCAGAGTGACCAGAGGGTCACTCTTGCCCTCCTTACATCTAAAAGGAAACATACACTTCTCTGACATACTCCTGGTGAGCAGAAGCCCATAGAATATCTGACCCCACAGCAAGTAGTCACGCTCCCAGTGTGGCCGGCAGTGTTGGGGCATCTGAGTCACTGTGCAACCTTGGTCTGCACAGCAGTCTGGGCCTCAGCCCCTCCCCTTAGGGGGTGACTAATAGTTACATTGGCACATAAGTGACTCCAGGGGCTTCCAGAATGGCACATGGCAGGACAAGTCTAAATCACATGACAAAAAAGCTTTTAAAAGTTATTCTTCTCTAAGACTTGTTGATCACATCAAAAGCAAAAGACCTCTTCCTTAAACAGAGCGAATGGATTTACTGCTTGATAGTTGCCTAGAACATTGGAGTTTACAAAACTCTTTAAGACAAGAATTTCCCTTTACGCTCCCAACACCCCTGTGAAGAACAGACAAGACATTTTTATCTCAACTCTGTAGATGAGAAAACGGAGGAGAGAGAGCGCGCGTGCACCTGAGAGAGAGAGCGAGCAAGCGAGCGAGCGAGCGAGAGAGAGAGAAAGAGAGACTTGCTCACTGTCACGCCAACAGTAAGTGCACAAAGTCAAGACTCAAACCCAATGCAGAGCCTGTGATCTCATGGCTCAGAACACTTCAAAGGGTGTCAGCAATGAGGAGATGTCTTCATAAATCCTGCCAGGGTGGTGTGAGTATACTGACCCTAAGCCTGAATGTGGTCATTCAGCCCTTAGCCAAGAGTCCCACTGCCCACTCAGGGTGCTGAGAAGGCAGGGCCCATGGCTGTCATCACTCTACTCCTGGTACTTGGCACAGTGCCTAGCAAGGGACAGGTGATCAGATAATATTTGTAGGAAGAATAGAAGAATGGATGGTGGCAGGCTGGCTGGCTGACTGGACAGACAAGCACATCAACTGAGAAAGGGTGGTTAAGGGCTTTGGAGTTGTACAATCTTTTTTTTTTTTTTAGATTTTATTGGGGGAATTGGGAGAGGGGAACAACATTGAGCAATCGGGAGAAGGGGAACAGACAAGTTGCTGTCCTTTTGTTCTTCAGTCTAGTTGTGCAGGACGTCGCTTCACTGGCCCATGTTGTTATCATCATTGTGCTCTTCCCAGGTGAGGCAGATCAGTCACCGGCCTCTGGACGGCCGCTCACGGCAGCTCTTGGCAGCTCACACCAGCTGCTGGCTGCTCATGCTGGCTACCGGCCACACACGGTAGCTCACAGCAGCCCACTGCAGCAGGGGCTGCACGCTACGCCGTCACCAGCGACTCACAGCAGCCCAGCTCCAGGTCGAGCTGTTGTTCAGCATCTTAGCTGTAGAGGGCAGTGTCACTGGCCCTCATGTGGGATCCGAACCAGNCCAGGTCGAGCTGTTGTTCAGCATCTTAGCTGTAGAGGGCAGTGTCACTGGCCCTCATGTGGGATCCGAACCAGGGCCCTGCTGCTCAGAGCTGGTGTCCCAAGCCAGCTCTTAACCAACACGCCACTCGGCCAGCCATGTACAATCTTTTCTTTAAAAGATTTTATTGAGGAATTCGGGGAGGGGGAACAGACAAGTTACTGTTGTTATGTTCTTCAGTCTAGTTGTGGAGGACATTGCTTCACTGGCTCAAGTTGGCACCATCATTGCACTCTTCCCGGGTGAGGCAGATCAGTCGCCGGCCTCTGGACGGCCGCTCACCGCGGCTGCTGGCCGCTCACGATGGCTTGTACAATCTTTTTTAACCCTGCTCCATCTTCCTCAATGTGTGCCTTTGGACAAGCCACTTAACCCCTCTGGACCTTAGTTCCCTCGTCTGAAAGCAGGTTAATGGCATCAGCCTCACAGGTGTGGTGAAGATGATATTAGTAATACATGCAAAGCCCATAGCACAGTACCTACCATGAAGACATGCTTCCAACATGGCAGTTATTTCTGCACTTTATCTCAGGGACTGGGATTGCTCACCAAGCTGCTCACCTACTTCTACCCCTGCCCACTCTTGGTCTTGCCCAGCCTGTGAATCTCTGGTCAAGTTTGGCAGCTGGCTAGTAATTACTCTGGCCCTGTACGACTAAGTAGCTCACAGGGGCCAGGCCGTGACTCCCTTTATCTGGTCTCCCCAGCACAGTCACCTCTGTCGCCAGACTCCCAGGGTCAGAATATGTGCAGTTATTGGATTCATTCTTCTAGGATCCAGGCAACTGGGAATGTGTGTGCTTTAGGGCAGACCTTACCCTGTGATTGACATCAGGCTTTGGAAGAGAAAGTGGAAGAAGTTTTTTCTTTGTCCTCCCTTCCACACCTCCACTCCTCTGGGAAGTGATAAGAAGGACCCATTTTTTTTTCAGTCAGGATGCTTCCTGCTGCTTGAAACAGAGAACCCCAACCCAACTGGCTTAAACCATAAGGAAGCTGTGACATAGCAAAAGGCCCAGAGGTAGGGCGGAGCCAGTGAGGTCCTCACATGGTGACAAGATGGCTGCTGAAGCTCCAAGCATCGTATATAGATGTGACAAAATGAAGCAGAGGGGGATGCCATTTCATCTGTGAGAGAGAACTTCCTCAGAAGAAAAGTCCTTTTGCATTCACCAACTCAAGCTCACACAACTCCAGGCTGGCTGGACTTCGAGTCTCCTTGCTTTGAAGTGTCCATAGCCCCATCCTGACCTGGGCAGTGGGCCTTGGGTAAGGACCCCAGAGCCCTGTTCTCCTCTAAAAAGGTGATGCGGCCACTTTATTATCTGCTCAACATGTCCTTTGATGGGGACAAACCTGCTGGGCTCACCTGGAATATTAGCTGGGTTAATTGTCCCTTCAAATGAACAACCACTTTAATCAAGAACTTAATGCCCTCAGCCACTCAGTTATGCTGACCGCTGGACATGCACTGCCATTCTCGCTGTAGCACCTTGCATGCAGGAAAAACGAAATTGGCTGGTGTGTGTGTGTGTGTGTGTGTGTGTGTGTGTGTGTGTGTGTCATTGCCCACAGGCATTTGTTAAGAGCAAACTGTGGGCTCAAAGCCCAAGCTGGCAGACAATAACTGACCTTGGCTGTGGGCCTCATGACCTCATCAGGTAGCTCTGCCCAGCTCTGCTCAAGAAGGTTTTGCTTCACAGTTCACCTGCAAATGGTGTGTGTGTGTGTGTGTGTGTGTGTGTGTGTG
>NW_017731723.1:1220692-1222449 GCF_001890085.2 Hipposideros armiger
ATAAGATCTCTGTGGGGTTAATACTCTAAATTATTTAAGTCAAATTCAACCCATGAAGACCCACATTACACACACACACACACACACAGACACACACACACATTCACATACCCAGATTCAGCCACTGTTCACTCTACAAAAACATAACAAAACAAACAAAAAACTTTACTTCAGAGTTTTTTGTAGGACTGTATTAGAATGTTCTTTTCCCAACACAGTTAAACCAAGATGTGGTTAGGAACAACGCACATGTCCATCATGGAGAATGGCTAAATGCTTTAGGGTACACTTATGAAGTACTATGCAGCCATTCCAAAACTGATGGGTATCTCTGTTTGTTGACATGCACATAACATATTATTGAATTAAAAACAGAAGGTTGCAAAACTGTGTGCTTACAGTATGACCCACTGATGGAAAATGATACTTGCTTGGATCTATATGAGTATTTATGGACAGATACTTGTCTGAAAGAATAGGCCCCCAAGTTTTCCTGCTGTTTATATCTGAATGGTGAGATTTCAGGTTATTTTGCTTCATTTTCATTTTTCTGTATTTCTTGGCTATTCTATAAGAACATATATAATCGATTTAAAACAATGCAACAATGTTTACTTTGGGACATTTTCTCATATCTTTCCAGAGCCACATCTGATAGGCCACACTTGCCTCACCTCCTGAGAGATCTCAAACACTATATAGGACATAGGAGACAGGTGCGGCCCCAAATCTGTCGCTCACTCCCTCAGGACGCTCTTGGACTCAGTTTGCTCCTCCAGAAAATGGCAATGCAATTTACGTCAACAACTTGAAAGGTCTTTTCTTTTCTTGAGAGTATAAGCATAATACATGCTCACTGATCAAAATTAAAAAAAAAATGCAGAAAAGTATATGGAAGAAAACATTACCCATAATCGCACCAACCCAAGATAACCACCATTAACATTTGGGTGTATTCCCATCTAGTCTTTTTTCTAGCCATAATGGGGGTCAAGACGGAGGCAGGCATGAGTGTGGGTGCTGAGTCTGTAGTGAGATGTCCTGCATTCTGGGCTCAGCACTGCCACTGGCCAGCTGGGTGGCCTTGGGGGACCCCACCTTCTCAGTCCATTTCCTTTTTCGGACCCTGGGAATGACAGTCCTACAGCCTTTCTCATGTAGTGTGAATTGAGCCGAGGACTATAAAGCTCTAACACTGCCCCCGGCAGGGGAACAGCATTATTGTTATACTAGAAATACTATTTTATAACCCCTCCTCCTCCCCCTGCCCCTTCACAGCCCCTTATCAGTTTCTTTCATTTCAGAGGATGAAAGTGACAGTGTAAGCAGTGCTTCTTGGCCCTGGCTTCACATTAGAATTGTTTGGGGTGGACTTCCGGTAAGATGGTGGAATAGACAGATGCTGTGCCAACTGCCTCCCAGGATCACACCAAAATTACAAATAATTTATAAGATATTCAACCTTGGAAATTCCCTGGACCTTAGATGAGCAGAACCTCTAAATGAAGGACTTAAAGAGGCCACGTCTAGTCTGGTAGGAGGGGCGGAGACGAGAGAGGGCGAACCCCATGAGGGACACCTCAGTGGTGGAGAGGCTTCTCTGGTTGGTGGAGAGACCCTCCGGCCCCACACCGCGCTCACCAGCCCAGAGTTACTTTGCCGGGAAGAGGAGTTCTACGATAGCTGGAAGGAGAAAATAGTGAGGACTCTCTTTGCTCAACTCGGTGAGGCTGAGGGCAGCTGGAGAACCAGTGGAG
>NW_017731723.1:1224939-1225964 GCF_001890085.2 Hipposideros armiger
ACAGCAAAACAAGCCCAAAGGGAGTACAAGGAAGGAAATAATAAAGACCAGAGCAGAAATAAATGAAATAGAGACCAAAAAAACAATACAAAAAATCAATGAAACCAAGAGCTGTTTTTTTGAAAAGATAAACAAAATCAACAAACCCTTCGCTAGAATTGTTTATGGAGCTTATAAAATACCCATGCCTAAGGTCCACCCAGAATAATTAAGAATCATGGGGGTGGGGCCCTGAAATTGGTATTTCTGGAAACTTCCCCAGGGGATCCTAATGTGAACTGGGGCTGAGACCCACTGGTGTGCATCCAAGCGCATTAGGAAGGCCAGAGCTATGTGAGCAGGGTTATTATTAATTCAAGAGGTTTCTTGGGGGGTGGGAGTGGGACCCCTGCTCCTGCTCACTCTCCCCTGGTCCTTCTAGTGAGGCATACTGGCAAAATCACAATCTCTTGCTTGGAGTGGGGCTTTAGGGCTCACAAAGCATTTTCCTATGGCTTCTGGAGCTAGGGTTGCGTGGCTGTACTGTTGACTGTGCCAGACACTGCGGAGCTGAGCACTTACATGCAGGACAAGGAACAAGCTGTCCCTCATGCTGTACCGGCCTCTGTGGAGGGCAATCTGGCAATAGCCATCAAAATTAAAAATATACACACCAATTCCATTCCTAGGCACACTATGTAAAATAATTAAATTTGCGAGCTCATCCCAGAAAAAGTGCTACATACCTCACTGTTGAATATCACTATGGTCACCTTTGAAGTACTCCCCTTGGGAAGCTATGCACTGATGCCTGCGCCTAGTCCACCCTTCAAAGGGATGACCATTACAGCTGTCGTCGTCATATTTCCCTTGATGTTCTGAATGTCATCAAAATATCTTCCTTTCAATATTGCCTTTATCTTTGGGTAAAGAAAGAAGTCATTGGGGGCAAGGTCAGGTGAGTAGGGAGGGTGTTCCAATACAGTTATTTGTTTGCTGGCAAAAAACTCCCTCACAGACAATGCCATGTGAGCTGGTGCATTGTC
>NW_017731723.1:1227947-1283630 GCF_001890085.2 Hipposideros armiger
AGCATTGTTAATAATAGCAGCGATCCTGGAAGCAACCCAGGTGCCCACCAATAGTGGAATGGATCAATACACTGTGGTATATTCATACAGTAGAACACAAGTAGCAATGAAAGAGAAAGACTGCAGCTAAACGCAATAGCATGGATGAGTCTCAGACACACTGCTGAACAGAAGAAACCAGACACAAGAGTATATGCTTTATGATTCAATTTATGCAAAATGCAGAAGTAGGGAAAATCAATCCATGGTGACAGAGGTCAGTTGAGTAAATTACCTTGGAGGGTGGGTATCGGACAGACAAGACAACATCCATAGTAACCCATACCTCATCCGGTGGTGGTTACACATGTGTATAACCATGCAAAACATACTGAGCTATACACTTTACTTTTTGTAAATTAAGCTTCAATTAAAAAAAACCAAAACATTGCAAATAAAATTTATATATCCTTTGCCTCAATGATTTCACTTCTGGAACTTTTTTCTATAGATATATTTACACATGGAAGATATTATGAATGTGCAAGATTATTTATTGCAATATTTATTGAAGAGCTAAGCATCAGAACAAAACAAAATGTCTATCAATATGGGCTGGTTAAATAAAGTACAACTCCCCTTAACCATGAAATATGAAATAGAAAACATTGCCAAGATATATTCTTAAAGCAGAAAAAAATCAAGGTGCAGAGATGCATAAAGAATATGTTCTCTTTGGGGTTAAAAATGTGTGTGTGTGTGAGAGAGAGAGAGAGAGAGAGAGAGAGAGAGAGAGAGAGAGAGGTTTATATAAGCATAGAATAAAATACTTCTGGAAGGGCATGTAAAAAATGAATGAGATTGGTTGGTCATGAGTAGACCTGAGTGGCTAGATGAGGTTAAAGGGAACTTTTCACTATATACTTTCATGCTTTTTGAATCTTGAACCTATTAAAAATTATTAATAAAATAATTTAAAACAGCCAGCCCTTCACTCACCTCCATCAGGGCCTGTTGCCATGGGATAGAATTTGAATGTTCACCTTGGCCTGTAATATAATATAATCCCCCACCTAACACCCTTGCCCTTCCACTGTGACACCTGCCACACTCCACTTCCTGGTGCCTCTCAAATGTGACATGACTCTCACACCCACCCTGGGTCCTTGCACCTGCCATTCTCACTTTGGAAAATGCCCTTTCGCTGCCTGGTGTCACCTCCTCCAGGAAGCCATCTCNTCATTGGTGAGCACTCACCCGGTTCCTGATGCAGGAAGTAGCTTTGTGAGCGGGGCCCAGGAGCCTGTGGGAAGGACTGAACTGAGTGCCTCTGGTGCGGGAGCTGGAGGTTTTTGGGACCATTGTTCCCCTGGTGTGGAGCTTGCATACGAGTAGTGCACAGGAGGGCTCCATTTTTTCATGGCTGGGCCCTCCCACAGAGGCTCAGGTCTGGGATTGCATTGGTCTGCTGGAATTGGCGCAGGAGTGTGTTTGTGCGTGTGTGCGTGTGTGCGTGCATGCATGCGCATGCGGCTTTGAATCCCCACCCTCCACACTGTTTGTGGTGCGTAGCCAGGGAAACGCCTGGCAGGCACGCTTCGACTCCAACAGACTGCTTATTGAGACCCGGGAGTGCGTGACTCGCCTTAGGTCCCGGATTTCCACACTGCATGTGCAGAGTTGCCTGGGTGGCAATTGGCTGTCGGGCTGCTTGGCCTAATCTGCGAGCGGCTGATTGGGACAGGCTGAGACAGGAAGTTTTCCTGGGAGAGTAGGGCCGCGAGCTGTGGGCCTGCGTGATTCGGCTGGGGCTTTCCAGGTAATCTAATACACTGAAGCAATCAGAGTGACAGCCAGAATGAAGAAACAAAGGAACATGTCCCAAGTAAAAGATCAGAAGAAACCTCAAGAAATGGAACTAAATGAAACAGAGGTACTCACCCTTTCAGAGGAAGTGTTTAGAACACTGATGATAAGAATGTTTAAGGAACTTAAGGAGGACATAAAGAAGGATACAGAAATCATATAAAACAACCAGGTAGAACTAAAGAATACAATAACTNGTGAAAAATTGGGGACAGAGGCCTCTCTCTGTGTATCTTCAAGCCACCTCTCGTAAATCACTGCCTGAAATGAGTCCAGGAGAATGTTTTAACCTTGTTAAGGTTCAGTTTCCTCTTCTGCCAAGGGGGGATAATTACGGTAAGGAAGAAAGGAGATGATAATTCAAGGAAACCACATGGAAAAGAGCTTTGGAAACTGCAGTGCTGTTAGCAGGGGTTGGCAGTCAGCCTGGGGGCCAGAACCGAGTTTCCTTTGAATAAGGGACATCAGGACTCTCCAGTTGCCCCAGACCCCACCACTCCCTACTGCTCCCTCCAGTGTGCTCTGTGCTCTCTCTGTGTTAGCCACGCCTGCTGTACACTTTTAGTTACCAAGGTTCCTGCTCTTCTGCCATCTGCCAGCATGGACAGCCATCCATCAGGGGAGCAGAGGTGTGGCTCTTTGAAAGCCTGGATCCTCTCTGCTCGGCCCAAGGCATTGGGCTCCCCTGAGGTCCAGGCCAGAGCCCCATCCATCAGTCCCAGGTGTTTTCCGTGAGCCGAGACTAAGCCAGGCCTGCGTGATGCCAAGAAGACGTGCCTTCCTTTTAGCCTTCAGGTACAGAGAATAAATCTGCAGCCTTCTAAACAGCCCAGATTCCTAGCCTGCTGGAGCCCTGATGGCCAGATGCTGCTTCCAAGTTCCAGTCCGGATGCCTGAAATTCCACCGTTATCAACACATTCCTCCATGTTAAGCATTGCCTGGTAAAGCTGAATGATCTAGTGGGAAGGGTAGGAGAGTGAGTCCAAACTAGGCTGGAGCAGATCTTTCGGGATAAGCTTGGTGGGAAGGCGGATTCTGCGTATCCTGTGGCTGGGGCAGATATTCTGGAAGGTGGAAGACAGAGCAGGCACAGGGTTGGAGTGGGAAGGAGAGGGAGAGAGGTGCTTTAAGATGAAGGTCCCAGGCTGGCCGAGTGGCTCAGTTGGTTAAGAGCACAGGCTCTGAGCAACAGGGTCGCTGGTTTGATTCCCACATGGGCCAGTGAGCTGTGCCCGAGCTGAACTGCCAACAGGTGGCAGGATGGCTCAGCTGGTGACAGCACGTGCTCCTAACAACAAGGTTGCCGGTTGGACTCCCGCATGGGATGGTGAGCCCGCAACTAAGACTGAACATGGCGCCTTGAGCTGAGCTGCTGCGAGATGCCAACAGCTGGCTAATGGCTACTGGACTTGGAGTTGAGTTAGCTGCGCTGTCCACAACTAAGATTGAAGGACAACACCTTGGCTGTGCCCCAATTCCCCAACACTGCTCCCTTTCCCCAATAAAATAAAATAAAAAAAACATGAGGTTCCCAGTCTTTTAGATGGCAGGGGTGGGTGAGGAAGGAATATGGAGGGGAGAAGAACCAGGAGCAAGGAGGACACACAGGGCAGCGGTGGCCCTGGAGAGAAGGCATGGACAGCCAGCTCCGAGGTGGGAAACAGCAACGTCTGAACAAACCTACAGGAGCAGAGGTGCCCAGAACGGCCCCCAAACTACTCACCCTTACCCCTTTCTCCTTCTGCTCCCTTCCACTCCAACCTCCCTAAGCACAAAGGAATGTCAGCGTTTCCCTGCTGGGTGGATTCTGCTCCTACTGGGACAGGAACAAGAACGAACCAGATTTCTGGATCAGGAAATGTTTCATGAAAGGTGGCATGTCTCATCAAAGGCAGGGGACAAGGTCACGGGGCCCAGGAGACCACCCCAGAACCTCTGGTCTTATTACCAACCCCCACAACTGGAAAGAGCACCTTCTTGAGTCAGCTCTGGGGAGTGAGGTGGAGAGACTCAGGTGCTTCCAGTCCCCAACTTCACTGTGTGACTCCAGGCCAGACCCTGAACCCCCATTCTCAGTTTCCTCATCTATAAAATGGGGACAGGTATAGTACCCTCTTCCTAGACCCTCTGTGAGAATTAAATGAAGGGACTTCAGGGCAGGTTTGGGACTGAACCTTATAGTCTGGATCAGACTTTGACAGGCCTTCCAGGCAGGGACCAAAGGCTGGGGGTAGGGGCTGGAGAACACAGGGCATGTCGGTACCATTAAAGAAACTGGAACTCAGCCTGTGGTACAGGAAGATAATTCTGGAAAGGCAGGCTATGGCTTGATGGCAGAAGGCCTTCAGCACCTAGCTAAGGGCTTTAGGCTTCATCCTGCCAGCCACTGGGTGCTGCTGAGGAATACTTGCATTTAGGAGAGGCCTTCCATGGCCAAAGAAGTGGTTTGTCCCACTAGGTTGCGCCTAGGTTGCAGTTTCATCTGGCTAAATCACACTCAGAAAGAGCTACCTCCTTCAGATCAGCTCCTTAACTGCTGATCCGACCTCTTCCCCCCTGCCCTTAGATCCTTTCTGTTTCTAACCTGTGCGAGAACTTGACCTTAAAGTGAGTTAGACCTGTCCTCAGACACTGGCTCCGTCTCTCCTAGCTAGATGACTGGGCCTTAACTACACAAACCTCAGTTGACTCACCTGAAATATGAGTGAATAGCTTTATGAGAGTGCATGTGGGGTCCCGGGCCCAGCTGGCTCCTAGCAGGTGCTGGCTGGGACCAGATGTGTCCTCCTCTGTCATGCAGGCAGGACCCTCTGCAGGTGGAGTGTTCACTCAGTGGCAGCAGGCAGCTTCAGTCTTTAACTGCACACAATTGTTCTCCTCTGTGGCCCTGAGAACAGCGAGGGAGAGAGTGACCTGTGACAGGGAACCTCGAGGCCAGGCTGAGGCGGAATCCAAGGCCAGGGGTTGGACAGTTTCTGATACCTTATTCATACAAGGACAGTGGGTCCTATTACACTATAATTTCACCCTCCCCCCCAAAAAAATCTCAAACACTTCTTATGCTAACCAAACTGAGGTATAGGTAATAATTAACTTGTTCACACACATTATATCACTGGGGAATTTTGAAGTGAATCATCACAATAGTTTAACATTTCAGTGGCATCCATAGGCCAGCTACATTGGTGTCACCTGGTAGTACGTTATAAATGCAGACTCTCAGGCCCCTCCCCACACCTGGAATCCGAGTCTGCACTTCAGCAAGATCCCCAGGTGATTTATATGCACGTGTGAATGTTTTAAAAGAAGGTACAATCATGACTCTCATACAAATATGAAATGAATCTGGGTCAAAGATTTTATTTAACTCATTAATTAATGAGGAAACCTCTAAGATGTTATAATTATGTCAAAGGAAAATGCAGAGTAGATGCATATATAGGTCATCAGGAATTTGAATTGAATTTACAAATAGATAAAAACTTGACAAAAACAAAACAAAACAAAAAACCCCATAGAGCAATAATCAATTGCATTGCATTGGCTTTCATTTGCATTTCTATGGACAAGGATCACTTACCTCTCAATATCAGTTTTCTACAACTTCCAGAGTTGTAAAATATCTCAGATAATGAAAGACTGAGAAAAAACAAAACCCAGAAAGGCACGCTGGACAGGAAACCCAGTAATTTCTTTCTCTCTTTTTTCCCCTTTCATTCTCTCCCCCTCCCTACCCTATTTTAGTCTTTCACAATTTTTCCTAACACACAACAAAGTTTGATAAGCACTGTCCGAGACCACTTCTGTCCTCTGGCAGGCCTGGACCCAGACAGCCTCTTCAGATGATGACTAGTGTTGACTTTGGGGCAAATTCCAGCGCTTTCAGTACTCTGTTTGGGAATGAGGCAGCAGGCCAGAGCAGGCCTCAGGGCAGCGCCGGCCCAAATGGCAGAACAGAAATTCAGAGGTTTGCAGGATCTGAGTTGCCTTCTGCTGCTGGTAGGGTTATTTATGCTTTCTAAAATACTTCATTTGGGGCAGGGAGATAAAAATGTGTGCATTCGTTAGTTTTAATCTCTACCCTAGGCAAGATCAATTTCACCAACTGGAAATTCATCTTCCAAGACAGCAACTACAAGCTACAACCTCCCTTACCTTTATCTCTGATCAATAATAAAGTTTTGTTAATTAGTAGAATGGGTGTTAAAAAGGGGTTTTCACTGATACATCGGTCTTGGAGACATGTGAGTTAGCTAGACATATGGTGGAGACATTTCCAGACCAAAGGAGGTGTGAGAATGCAATCAGCCCAGGAAATTCTCCCTGACTTGGTTCCTGAATGGTCCCGTTTGGCTGCCTCTGACTGGAAGCATAGCAGACCATTACTAATGCCACCTTTGACTTAGATGGAACTTTCATTGGCAATGTTATCAGAATACCTAAAAGGACAAAGACCCAGGCCTTCACTGAGCTCATGGGGCATGTGGGGTGGGGGTGGTGGGGGGAGAGTTGTCCTACTGTCGGGGCTGCGTTGACTGCCAGTATGTGGGACTCGATTCTCTCTGTGCCTCATTATCACTATGCCTGATGTGGAGTCTGTGGGAGAAGATCCAAGCTCTCGCCTTCTCCTTAATGATGGCTATCAGTACTTACCAAAACAAACTACTAGTGGTGTGTAAGCAGAGTGGCTTAAAGGCCTGGAGAGTGGAGCAAATGGTTAGGATCCCCACGTCTGTCAGGTCTTTGCTCTTCTGGGGCAGTTCATCAGGCTGAGAAGCAGATCAGCGTCAGGCAGGTCTGTGGCTGACTCCTGGCTCTGCTCCTTCCTGGCCCTGTCACTGAGCTGCTTGTTTAACCCCTGCTGGGTTCTAAGCATGGGGCTAGGGGCTGTGAACAACCCAGTGGACACTCCAGACATGGGTTCATAGTAGCAGGGAAGAGTCATTAAATAAAACACCACACACAGTGTGTTGTAAGTTTCTATTATGATAGCACCATGGAGGAAAAGTCTATAGTGCAAAGGAGTATATGAGGGAAAGAGCTTTTCTTGTCTAAAGTATCAAAAAGACTACCCAGAGGATGCTTAGACTTCAGAGTGAGTTGGAAGTGGGGGTGGTTAATGAGGCAGAAGAACAGGAGCAAAGGTCCAGAGTTGGAGGTGTTCGACGGCTCTAGATGCAAAGAAGGCTCATGTGAGCAGTAGCTCTTGTTTGTGGGTTGAAGAACTACCTGGGGCACAGGTTAAAGCGTACCTTCCTGAATCTCACCTCCACAAGGGTGGGGACCTTATGGATCTGCTCTTTTAAAAAGCATTCCAGGAAATTTAGAGAATAGTATTGCTTAGGGATACACTTGGAGAAATATTGTGTTAGAGCTTCGTGCGAATGGCAGAAGATAAAGATAAGTCATTTATATTCTCTAAGCAGCAATTAGCTAAAGAGATGTAGGATGGCAAGAGGATTAAAAAAGAGAAGCCACATCCAGTGCCTAGCACAGAGCCTGGTGTGCAGCAGGTGCTCAGCAAATCACTGTAGGTCCATTACTGCCCTTCTCGTGTGCAGCCCATTGAGCCCTGTCTGTGGGGGAGTAAACACAAGGCTAGGAGTCAGATGATTCATGTTCTAGCCTCAGCTAGGCACTGACTTGGCACTCTACCTTGGGCAAGACCCTCTCTCTTTGTGAGCCAGTGGACTACAGTTTCTCACCTGCAAAAGGAGTGTGATTAGGCGACTCTTACTCCTTACCCAGTCAGCAGCTCAGCCACCATCTACCATTGTGAATTTCTTACATCCTGGAGCCTCTCAACAAACTCAGTGGTCCCTGACCTGGCTGCTCAGCAGAACCACCAAGGAGGCTTTGAAAATACCAATTAAATCAGAATCTCTTGGGGCGGGGTGTGGGGGGGTGCTAAGAGGAGTGGGAGTCCCAGGCTTGGTAACTTTTCAGCTCACCAGGCAAATCTAATGAAAATCAGCCATCTAATTCCTCGAATCCTCCCTTTTGTCCAGAAGAGTCAAAGGGGTCTCAGAGGAAATACCTGGTCCCCTTTTCTGGTCTAAAACCTCAGCGAGCAACCAAACCAGTAAGAGTCATAAGCATAATCCAGGGATCCCATTCCAAACTCAGTTTATTAAAATAATTTTTGATATCAATTTTTAAGAATCATGTCACAGTATAAATGCATATTGTTTAAACAAAATCAAATAATACAAAATGGCTTCTCACTCTCCCCAAAGCCACCATCTTTAGTTTAATCAATTTCGTTGACATATAATTTACATACCATAAAATGCACACATTTAAACTGCACAGTTGGGTGAGTTTTGACATATGTATAATATTTTGCCTCTCCCTACACCCCAACTCCATGAGACATCACTTTAAACAGTTTTAGTTGTACTTTCCCTGGTGTTTTCTCCATGCCATGTGTTTATGCTGATACTTTTTGATTTATCAACTTTAGATAAGGTGGCATATCATTAATCCTCCAACCAGGTGATTGTTGAAAGTGAAAAGGAACAGAGCTAATTGTTACACAGGACAACAGATGTAAAAGGGAAATGCCCTGGGAAATTCAGAGTATCTGGTCAAGCTAACAGTCTCTATTTATGCCTAGCCTTGATGGATTGAGGACCCATCCATACACCCCATTCCTAGCTCTCTTCCTCTTCCCAAGCATTGCTATTTCTGTACCTAGTTTAGAATCTCTGTTGCTTAACTTTATAAATTGAGGTAATATTTGCAAACCCCTGTTGCTGGGGCTATTCGGCAAGATAAGGCTATTAGTGTCTTTCCCTGTATATTTGTGTCCTTTTCTACCTCCCAATTTTTTATCTCTTTTACTTTGTGTTTATCTTGTCAAGGTTGATAGCGTTTGCATGAATTTGTAGTCATAATTAAGTCTTTCCTATTTTGTCTATAAAAATTCCAAAGCTCAGTGTTTACACTATGTCGATGATGCAACTCTGTTCCCTGTGAGCCAAGTGTGTATTAAGAAAACAATCATAGTTCCTCCTCTATGGTTACACTATTATTATTCCTGGGTCTCACACAAGCAAACACTTCTAACACCAACATTCAATGAATTTTCCTTTCTTACTCTCTGCTACTCTTAAGTCTGCCACATCATGGCAAAATCTAGTTTGTTTCATATTGGAGCCACGAATTTCTTGTTGAAGTTTTTTTTTTCTTCTTTCTGCCTACCTCTCTCTTAGTGTCCCCTATTGTTTGGTTTGTTTAGTATGAGAAACACATCCCTAAAGTGTTCCAGCCTCCTTTTAGCTATTGCTTGGAATCTATTTCTTTCTTCTTTCCAATTTTATTCTACCTGGGTCCCTGATCCTCTGCTCTTATTGGTTCTGAGCATTTCCTGGACCAGCTGACACTAGTCATCCTGGAATTTCTTTCCATTAGATCCCTGGATTAATTCTACCAGGTTTTTTTTTGTTTTTTGGTTTTTTTTAATGTATAGTTTCCGTTTTATTTTTTCCCCCAGAGAATATTTCTTCGGTCTTAAGGACTTGGCTCCTTACATGGGCTTTGGTGGAGGTCGTGGGGCAGCACCCGCAGGTCTAAATCGGGGTGGGGGTGTTCAGTCCTTCCGGGCTTCACGCGAACGATTCCTGACTACCTTGCTGTGAATGGCACAACTCACACAGTAATGTAGTTTCACATACAGCTTGGGAAGCACATAGGCGTCGAAAACACTCGCTTCGGAAATGTCCCTAACGGCTGCGGCCTCTACTATGTTTCGAATGACGAACTTCTTAATGGCCTTGTCCTTGGGCACGCATCGGGCGCAGTTGGTGCAACGAATGGGTTGCACATGGCCGCGGCCCTTTTTGGCACGACCATTATTTCTTCTCTTCTTGTTCATCTCTGCAGCGAGGATCGAAAGAGCTAATTCTACCAGTTTTTAATCCCATAATTTTATCTATCAGAGTTTCCGAGTTGCTTTGCTGGAATACATATTCAAGTAAATTCTCAGAAAGGCAGCATGAGAGGTAATTTCTGAGTCCTTGAATGTCTGAATATGAGGTGTTTTTGCCTTCACTCTTGACTGATAGATTGGTTGGGTATAAAATTCCAGGTTCAAGGCCACTTATGCGTAGCACATAGAGAGGGAATATAGTGAAGAGGTTCAAGCCCAGTCTTTGGCATGAGACTGCCAGGGTCAAATTTTAAACTTTTACACAATTTATTGGATGCAACAAGTCACTTAATCTCTCTATGCCTCATTTTTCTCATCTATACACAGAGATAAAAATAGTACCTAACCCATGGATTTGTGCTGAATATTAAATGAGTTTATATATGTAAAATGTTTAAGACCATACTTTGCTCATAGTAAGCATCCTGTAAAGGTTGGCTATTATTCTTCTGTTCTCATTGTTGCAGACAAGGATTATGACATCAGTCTGATCCCTCTTCTCTGTCAGTTGAAGAAGTAGATGTTCTGGTTCTTTGTAAGTTGATGTTTTGATTTCTCTAGAAATGCTCAGAATCTTGTCTAATTTTTGATATTTTAAAATTGCCCAATTCTGTATGCTTGGGATTCTCTTAGCCCTTTCAATGTTAAGACCCAATGTCCCTTTTTGTCTCTAGGGATTTTAAAAATATATTATTATTTATGTGACAATTCTCTCTCCTCCATCTTCTTTTTTTTCTTGTTCTGGAACTCCTGCTGATAGTTGAATGTTGAACTCTCTCAAGAGATCTTTTTTGAATAAATTTTTCTCTCATATTTTATGTGATTTGCTTATGTTCTGAAAGATTTTCTTGACTTTGCATTCCAACATTTCTATTGATTTTTACAACTTTTGACAATAATACTTTCAATTTCCAGAAGATTTTTCTCATTCACTGATTACTCCTTTTCCATGACACCTTGCTTTGACTTTTGGAATTCCACTCACTCAGGTTTCCTATCAGCCTTATTGTGACCTCTAGAAATATCTCTGTGGAATTCTTGAGCATTTGAAAACATACTTTGAAAATCTCTTGCATATGCATTTGATCAATAAACTTTCTCTGAGCACTTGACCAGTGCAAGGTACTGAACTGGGTGCTGTGAACATTAGAAAGATGAATGAGCTATGGTCCCAGTCCTCAAGAGCCCAGTTGATGCAGAGACAAATATGGATATAAATAATGACTACATGACAGGTGCACAAGAGGTCCTCTTGGAGGAGGAAGTAACAAATAACCTGCTTGTGATCAAGGAAGAGAGGTGGCACTTAAATGCTTCTTAAGGGATGAGTAGATTTCCAGACAGAGAAGTGGAAGAGCATTCCTGGCAGAGGACACAGCCGGGCAAAGTCAAGGAGGATGAGAGAATGTGGGAGGGAGAGCACACCATCTAAGGCTGAGGTTGCAAGGTTGGCAGGAACCAGACCATGAAGGATCATGTGTGCCTACAAGGGGGCCTGGAATTGGTTCTCTGGGCAGTAGAAAGTCATCAGAGAGTCATTAGTAGAGGAGTGACATGGATGGGACAGTGTGTTAAAAGGGTCCCTCTGGAAGTCCTGGGAGTGGTGTATTGGACAGCCATCTCCTTTTCAACCAGAGCTCTCACAGAAATCTGCCTCCCACCCCTGCCCAACAATAGCTTCCTCATCACTGAGGAACACTATTCATCTATCCTGAATGAAAGTCTTCTGGGTGGCCCGTGGCAGGGTCTTAACCTCCACATGCAGACTGTGCTTTATTGTTATTGCTGCTGATAACAATTATAGTCCCTTATGGCCATAGGTCATTTTTAGATTATAGTGTTCTTACATCCATTACCTCACTTGACTTTTTCAGTGGTTCTTTGAGGAAGGCAAGAGAGATTACTATATAGGGGGGGAAACCCTCTGAGGTAGGTACTATAATTATCCCTGTTTTACAAGAAATGGAGGCACAGAGAGATAAAGAAACTTACCCAAGATCACAACACTAATTAGCAGGAGAGCTGAGATGTGAGCCCAGGAAGCCAGGCTAGAGTCTGTGAGCTGACCCACTGCACACACCACCCCTTGCTTAGTTCTTCTACTTCCTCCTTCACACCTAGAAAAGATCTGGGCACATAGTAGATCCTTATGGAAAACTCGCTGAACAAGGGGCTAGAGGCTGTAGAAAAATGTGAATTATGACTAAATGGGTACCTATTCATGCTAAGCACTTAACAGGCATTAACTCATTCTGTCCTGTTGCCAGTCAAGTTGGTCTTATTTTAAATCCATTTTATAAGAAAGATCCTGGGCCCTCTGAGTGGCGCGTTGGTTAAGAGTTGGCTTGGGACGCCAGCTGTGAGCATCAGGGCCCCGGTTCAGATCCCACATTAGGGCCAGTGATGCTGCGCCCTCTACAGATAAGATGGTGAACAACAGCTCAACCTGGAGCTGGGCTGCTGTGAGTTGTCGGCAACAGCGTAGGCTGCAGTGGGGCTGGCTGGCAGCTGGCGTGTGCTTTCGTGAGCTGCCGTGAGCCGCCGTGAGCAGCCATCCAATGGCCGGTGAGCAACTGCCTCACCTGGGTAGAGCACAATGATCACAATACCAACATGGGCCAGTGAAGCGACGTCCTCCACAACTAAACTGAAGAACAAAAGGACAGCATCTTGTCTGTTCCCCTTCCCCAATTCCCTCAATAAAATGTTTAAGAGGAAAGAAAGAAAGAAAGAAAGAAAGAAAGAAAGAAAGAAAGAAAGAAAGAAAGAAAGAAAGAAAGAAATATCTTATAGCAAAGAAGTGGCTAAAACCTGGACTCAGACTTGAGGCTGTCTGATATGTTGACTCCCAGGCCCTGATCCTCTCTGACTTCTCCAAATTTCCCCAGCGGGGTATGTCTACATGGGATGCCCAGCCTGTGCCTATGGCCTATTAGTACCTGGACCATTTCCTTCCACTGCCTTGGTCTTGGCTGCCCATATGGGCTTCACACTTCTCAGGGATCACTATCTCCTCCCCCTTCTTCCAGACCAGCCTCTAACAGTGTGGAATAGATTGAGAGTGGTGACTGCCCACAGTGAACCCACAGAAGAGCCTTGCTGACCTGATTTGAGAAACCCTTCCCACTCAGTCCACCAAATGGGCTTCCAAGCAGACCTGAGGCCCAGCAGCCAGCAGGCTGTCCTGGAAGTACCCCTGAACTCCTTGTGGCCCTTCATGGAGCCAAGGTAGGCAGGCCTCCCCAGCCCTGGGTGTGGGGCAGAAACTCATTCTATGTGTGGCATGTAATGCTGTGCATATGACCTAAGGTACACCTGGGTGACACGGGCCAAAGTATCTTTGGAGAAGTCAGTACATGCTAAGACACTCCCCTGATGCTCAGAGGGGCTGGGCCAAGAGTTTGTCTTTTAGAGGGGACCCCTCTTAGCTCGGGGTACAAATAGGTATGGGGAAACTGGCAGAGGGAAGGAAAGCTGAGCCTCAAAGGTCGGTCCATTCCTCCCTCCTCTCTTGTTCTTTCTTTTAAGTAAAAATCCAGGGGATTTCCTTTATCTCCAATATCCAAATCATGGCTCCACCACAGTCCAACTTTGTGACCTTGGACAAACCTCTCTGTACCTCAATTTTCTCATCTGTAAAGTGAGGACAATTACAGCACCTGTTTCCACAGCTGTAAGGACGGTATGCCTAATAGACGGCAAGGGCTTTTAACATTACTGGTGCTAGTTCTTATTGGACTTACCTGTATCTATTAAAATCTCACTCATTCTTTAGAGTTAAATGAAAATCATTCGAAAATGCCCCCTTTTATACGACCCCAGCCCACAATTTACTCCATTGGCAAAAGCTCTGAGGGTAGATGGGTTACAGTATAGTGGGTTAGAGTATAGACTCGGGTGTGCTGGAGACAACCTATATAGGCTCATGAGCTGGTTGTTAAACTTTCAGGAAGTTTATGAGTTGATTGTCAAACAATTATGTTTTTAAAATTCACACATAAATTTAGAATTGAATGAATTCTATCATTTACATTGCTATCTATTATATCCTACATAACAAAGCCAATAAATTCTAAAAACTCATCATTTCCTGTTGTCTTATTACAATTTATGACAATCTATGCTCTTGAGGTTGCTCACATCTATTGTATCTGTGCATAGAAATGTTGTGTACCGGTGTGCTAGTTCACACCTCCTCCTTCAGTACCTCCTATTGGTGGCTTGAAATCTGTCGTGGTGGAAATAGTTACACAATAAAAACCCCACCAGGGTTTGCCTATTGTTTTGGTGATTGTTTAGACTTAAGAAAATGGTGGTGAAAATATTAATAATGTAGGTTAAATTTTAAAATGTTTTGTGCCTGCAACCATTACATTGTGAATAGCACACACACACAAAATCTTAGACATATTCTTCCAGTATTCAAAAATTATTACTCAGTTCAGGAAAAGAGTTGTTCATGTCATTGCTGAACAAATTAAATTCAACAAATATCTTCATTGGTTCGCTTTCATCTAACTTGTTAATGTAAATGAGAATATAAACTAACATTCACGCAGGAATTACACTCATTTGTCAATTGTAACAATTTGGCTATTCATACAAGAGTTTAGGATATATCAACGAAAACATTCTGTGAGAATCAATTGACTAGATGGAATTTATAATAAGGAGTATTGTATATTTTATTATTATTTATAAATCATATGCTATGACTTTTTATAACAATCAAATTCATAATAAATGTATTCATAATAAAATTTATGTATGTAGATTTTATGTATGTATGTATTTGTTTCTAGAGAGCCAGTTGTTAATCACTTACCAGCAAGACACTGAACATAGAAAGTGGTGAGGCCCTGGAATCTGGCAGACCTGGACTGGTATTCTAGCACATCTATTTATAAGCTGTGGGACCTTAGATGAGTTACTTAACCTCTCATCAATAAAATGGAGCTAAGAATGCAGTGTGCTAACATTGATAGAACAGTGTGGTCGAGAGGTCAAGAGCCCATGTTCAGAAACTGGGCTGACCCCATTTGAATCCAGGCTTCCCCTCCTTACTAGCTGTGTGACATTGGCCAAGGTGCTGTTGGATAGTGTATTAGACAGGGTTCTACCGGAAAAACAGAACCAGTAGGAGGTTCCATGTAAAGGAACTGGCTTACGACGTGGTTGTGGAGGCTGGTGAGTCTGAAATCTGTAGGGCAGGCTGGAAACGCTTGCGCGGAAGTAGATGCTGCAGCCCACAGGTGGAATTCCTTTCAACTGATTGGACTGGACCCACTCTGATTATGAAGAATCTCCCTTACTTAAAGTCAAGTTTGATTGGAGATGTTAACCACATCAATAAAATGCTTTCACAGCAACGCCTAGCTTAGTGTTGGATTGATAACTGAGTGCTGCAGCCTATCAACCATTACATTATTGATATATAATACCAACCATTGCTGATGGGAATGAAGCTCACAGGATTGGAGAAAAGAGTCCATGGAAGACTAGGATGTTGCCTGGCCAGAGTAAGTGCTCACTAAGCGTCTGTCAACTCTCACCAGTCTTCTTGCTGTGACTGAAGTTTGCTTCCCAGGAATGGGGTAGCTACGGCACAGGTCAGGGGCCCACTGCCTGAGAAGGTTTGGTCAGAGTGCCAGCATGTCACTAGCTGGCTGTGTCGATGACCACCTGAGGCCTTGCCTGGGGTATGCTGAGAAAGAGATGGGAGGAAGTCCATGGCTCTGGACCTCAACAGGAAGCCCCACAGGGCATATTCAGATGGAAACCAGCTATAATTGGATAGTACCTCTTGGGGCCCCTTGCAGGGTGGCTGGCTCAGTGGTGAGAGGCCCGTGGCCGGAAGATGAAGTGGTTACGAGGTGACAGACGGGAGGCCTTGTAGGTGGGTGGACAGGTGGGGGGGGCGGGGGTGTGTGTTTTATTAGCTACTGAAGGATTTTCATAACTTTCATTTGCTGCCTTCGCCGGTAGCTAGGTTTAAAATAAATTCCAGGAGATCAAGTTCAGATCTTCAAACCTGCATCCCTAGGCCTCAGGCAGACCTCCGGCAAAACTGTGTGATCGGCAAAGTTGATCTCTGACAGTCTCACCTTAAGTGCCCTCTTTTCCTCCCTCAGAATCCTCACTTCTGAGAATTTAGGCACTTCCTTATATACCCCAGGAGCCTCTGTCCCAGCAAACTCCAGTCCCTGTGGGTCTGCTCAGCGCCTCACACCAGGCCTGCCCAGGGCTGGGGGAACCATAGCTATGAAAGGGTCACACAAAGGGCAGAACTGGCTGGTCATGGCTCATGGCTTAAGGTGTTACTATTCCCAAGATCTGGGGGCCCAGGAGGGGAGCACAGCAGGAGAAAGGTGTCAAGTCACTTAATGATGGATTTTCAGCACGTGGGCCATCTGTGCAGCTATGACTCAGAGCACAAAGCGTGCCCTCCCATGAGGGTAGGACCCAGAGATGGAGAATTTCAGAGCTGGGAAAAGCCTAGAGGCTGTTACGTCTCACTCCTTTCATTTTCAGAGATCGGGGAGCCAAGGCTCGGGGAAGTGAAATGACTTGCCTCCCTCACTCAGCTAGGAAGCCAGTGAGGAACTGAGCCAACACCCAGTTTTCTAGGGTGTGGGCCCTGCCCAGCCACAGCCAGCAAACTGCAGGGGCGGCTTTCCCAAGGCAGGGAACCACCAAGAATTCCAAGCAGGCCACCCGGAATCCTGGGCGCCGCCCTCCCTGGCCAGCGCTACATCAACCCTGACCTGGTGGTATAAGCAGCTTCCTTGCCAATCCCACTTTTCCACTTGGAGCTGAGCAGTCTAGGCCACCCATCCCTCCAGACACCACAAGCTGAGCAGCTTTACTCTGGCTTGCCACGGAGGCTTTGGAGCCAAGCTCTGCTCCTCGGGGAGAGAGGACTGACCTGGGATGGCATTGCTGGAGATGATCAGACACGTCCTGCTTTTGGCAGCCCCCAGGGGCCTGCCTGCACCACATCTGTCTGCCTCACCAGCTATACTGTCCCCTTCACAGCCTCCTCTCCAGCTGGACCGACCCACCCCCAGGCCACACTGTTGCTTTAAATATGCAGCCACTGCTTCTTGGTCTGTAACATATTCTTTTGCTGTCCCCTCCAGCTTTCCATTTTGGGTCACTATGTTTAGTGGTGCCGCCCCCACCATTTCATCCCCCACCTTCAAATTCCAATAGCACCTTGTATATTCATCACTGACGCTCTTAGTGCACTGTTTTAATTTACATACTCTGAGCTATAACTGTGATTTGATTTCAAACATCATTTAATCCCCAGAACCTAGCCCAGTCTCTGACACTCACTAGTGCTCCACACGCTGTTCAGTGAATGAGAAAAGGATGGACAGAGGGATGGGTAATGAATGCTGGCTGGCTGGATGGATAAAAAAAAATGACAGAATGAAAAGATAAATGGGTGGGTGCTGAGTAGGTAGATGGGTGATAGATGTTGGAAGGAAGGAAGGAAGGAAGGAAGGAAGGAAGGAAGGAAGGAAGGAAGGAAGGAAGGAAGGAAGGAAGGAAGGAAGGAAGGGAGGGAGGGAGGGAGGGAGGGAAGTATGGAAATATGGAAGGATGGATAGATGAGTGGATGCATGGGTGGGTCCTCCATTTGAGAGGACAGCCAAAGTGGTCTCTAATGCCTGTGGAACTTGTGTTTTCCCAGCACAGAGTCCTGCCCATTGCAGGTCCAAAGTACAACTTTGTCTTAGTATGTTTCCAGAGAATCCCTCTGTCCTCCAGGACCTGCGAAGCCAGCTTTGAGGGAAGCAAAGCAAGAGTGATTGGTCCCACCTGTTGGATGAGGACAATGAGGTCTAGAGCTATTAACCATTTGTTCATGGACACCCGGCTTGTTTAAAGCAAAGTGGAAATGAGACTTAGCTTCTCATCTCTTGACTCTGAACCATGTGATATATAAAGAGCACAGGCCTGGGAGACACGAGAGCCCTGATCCATTGCAGGCCTCAGCCGGCTCCCTCTAAGAAGGAGCAGAACCTAAGTTGGTCCCCCAGACCTCTCCCAACTCTGGCCCAGGCATCCCTTGGCAGCCCAGAGAGATGGGGAACGCTGCCTTTCTACACAGGCTACGTCTAATTTGGCTCTTCAGCTTCTCCAGGAAGAGAAAACTTAGAAGAGTTTAGGCTACACAGAAAGATCTCCTCCGCCCACCCCTGCTGAACTGGGGCTGGCCTGGCAAGCCCGTGGCTGCACGGAGGAGGAGGGCAGGGTGAACCACTGTGCTTCTTCCTCTAGTCCCCAGAGCTGGCAATGCCCAGGCCGCACCCCGAGCTGGGGGAGGGCAGCCTGATGTGATCTTCTTGAGGAAATGAATACGCAGTCACTTTGAATGACCAGTTAGATGAGTAATAACAATTTCTTATATGTGAAAAGTCCTACAATCTTTTTAAACTTTATAGAAATATTTTCAGATTTTAAAAACATTGTGAAAATTATACAAAGAAATTTCTAATGTTAACATTTCAACACATTTGCTTATTTGCTTTATAATTCCCTTTATAATTCTCTTTACCTATATGTATATGTATATGTATGTAGATGTATATCTATACACATGTGTATATATTTATACAGGGGGGTGCCAAAAAACTATATACACATGACTTGTATTCATCTTTTGTTATCGGTATATATTTAGTATTACAATTTTAATACAGTTTTTTTCCCTTCTTAAAATTTGTAGGGGCTGGCCAAGTGGCTCAGTTGGTTAAGAGCACGAGCTCTGAGCAAGAGGGTTGCTGGTTCGATTCCCACATGGGCCAGTGAGCTGCGCCTGAGCTGAGCTGCCGCTGAGCTGTTGAGAGCGCATGCTCTTAGCAGCAAGGTTGCCGGTTCAACTCCCCCACAGGACGGTGGGCTGCGCCCATCCGTTACTACGATTGAGCACGGCACCTTGAGCTGAGCTGCCCTGAGCTGCCGATGGGCGGCTGCATGGCTCAGTGTGCAATAAGGTTCAACTCCCGCATGGGATGGTGGACTATGCCACACCACAACTAGATTGAAAGCGGCAACTGGACTTGGAGTTGATGAGTCCTGGAAAAACACAATGTTCCCTTCCCCAATTCCCCAACACTGTTCCACTCCCCAATTCTCCAATAAAAATCTTAAAAAAAAATTGTGTATACATTTTTTTTGGCACCCTCTGTATATGCATTTACACATAGACGTGTGTGTATATATATAACTTTTCTGAAGTATTTGAGAGTAAATTTAGAGATCTTTGCCTCTAAACACTTCAGCATGTTTTTACTTAAAAAGACTCTCTTATATAACCACAGTATAGTTGTCAAAATCAGGAAACTAACAATTCTGCAATAGTATCTAACCTAGAGACTATTCAGATTTCACCAATTGTTCCACTAATATCCTATTTCTAATCCAGGATCCAATCCAGGATCCCACGTGCATTCGGTTGCCAACCCTCTTTAGTCTCCTCTAATTGGGAACAGTTTTTCGGCCTGTCTTTGTTTTTCATGACCTTCACATTTTAAAAGAGAAGCAGCCAATTATTTTACAGATGCCCCTCAATATGGGCTTGTCTGATGACGGTTCCTCCTGATTAGATTCAGTTTACGCAGTGCTGGCCCACTGCCACAGGAATGATGCTGTCCTTCTCTGTGCATGATATCAAGAAGGACATGACGCTGATGTGTCCCCTCACCAGTGATGTTGACCTTGATCAGTTGTTTAAGGTGGCGTCTGCCAGTTTGCTCCACTGCGGAGTCATTCTCGTTCCCTTTGTAAAATGGTATCATGTGTGAGGACACCCTAAGGCTACATAAATATTTTGTTTCTCATGATCCCTGTGCCCACCAATTTTAATATCCATTGATGGTTCTTGCCTGAAACAGTTATTGCTATGGTGGTTTCCAAAGGGTGATTTTCTAATTTCAACATTTCTTCTACATTTATTAGTTGGAATCCTTCTGTAAGTAAGAGCTTTCCTGTCTCCTCATTTATTTATTCATTTATTCATCTCTTTATATCAGTATAGACTCAGGGACTCTTATTTTACTGTGGGTTATAATCTATTACTATAATAAATTAACTAATTAACTATAACATATTATTTTAAAATAATTATAGATTCTCAGGAGGTTGAAAAAACAGTACAGAGGGGTCCCGTGTACCGTCACCCAATTTCTCTCAATGAGTCTAGCTTATATAACCATAGCACAACGTCAAAAGCAGGAAAATGACATTGATGCAATGTATGTGTGCAGTTCTCTCATTTTGTCTGTGTGTAAATTCCTTTAACCACTGCAGTCAAGATTCAGAACTATTTCATCGCCACAAAGATCACTCTTGTGCTACTTTTTTTATAGCACATCTCTCCTTCCCCCAACCATCCCTACTCCCTGGTAACCATTAATTTGTTCTACATCTCTGTAATTTTGTCATTTCCAGAAGGTTATATAAATGGAATAATACATTATGTGACCTTTGGAGATTGGATGTTTTTTGCTCAGCATTATGTCCTTGAGATTCATCCAAGTTGTTCCATGTCTCAATACTTTGTTTATTTTTATTGCTGAGTGATATTCCATGGTATGGATGTCCCAAGTTTGTTTAACCATTCACTTATTGAAGACATTTTGGTTGTTTCCAGTTTGGGGCTTCTACAAATAAAGCTGCTAAGAACAGTCACATACAGGTTTTTGTGCGGACATGTCTTTATTTCTCTGGGCTAAGGGCCCAGGAGTGTGATTGTTGGGTTATACGGTTAAGTGTATGTTTAGACTTTTAAGAAACCACCAAACTTGTCTAGAATGGCTGTACTATTTTATGCGTCCATCAGCAACGTATGATCCAGGTACAACCTCATCAGCGTCTGTTACTATTTTTTGGTTTAGTTATTCTGAGAAGTACATAGAGATAGCTCATTGTGGCTTTAATTTGCATTTTCTTCATGGCTAATGGCATTGAACACCTCTTCATGTACTTATCTGCCATCCATACATCCTCTTTGGTAAAACGTCTCTTCATGTCTTTTGCCCAGTTTCTAATTGGATTGTTTCCTTTCTTACTGTTGAGTTTTAGAAGTTCATTATCTATTCTAGATATGAGTCCTCTGTCAGATATGTAATTTGCAAATATTTCTCCCTTGTTATTTATTTTAATGCTCAAATTGTTCTTGTTGACTTTGAAAAGAAAGTTTTCATTTACTCATCTGACAGATCGTTTTCTAGACCCCATTATGTACTGGGTACTTGTCTAGGAGTGGGGAATAGATAAGGCAGATAAGGCCGGGGTCTTGCCCATGAGGTGCTCTCAGTCCAGTGTTGGGGTGGGATGAGTAGGGTAGAGAAAAGGAAAAGATTGCTTCAACACAACACAGTCAATGGTATAAAGAGGCACGGTGAGGTGGGGGCACACAGGGTGAGGAAGATTGGCCAGGGGAGATGGGGAAGTCCAAAGGACAAGTATGCTCTTGTGGGGCAGACAAGGGACCATGGCAGTCCAAGCAGAAGCAAGAGCTCATGCAGACATACTTGACGAATTCAAAGCTCATGGCAGCAGGGCTAGGAGGCCAGAGGGCCCTGTGGGGCGAGTGGGCTTGGGTTGGTTATCTGGAAAGGCACTCCCTGGTTGTGTGACCATGGACTAGATACTTCACTTCTCTTAGGCTCACAGTTTTCATGAGTAAATAAGCTTAGTGGTACCTACTTCCCAGAGACTTCGGGGAATTAGAAATAATGTACATAAAGCATCTAGAACAGTGCTATGGAGGTAGGATTGCATGCTTGATAAACACTAGCCTTGAAAAATTTATTTGGAAAAACAGAGCAAGTTTAAAGATGGGCCAACAGAAGGGAACCTCACTGAGTCCTGCCCCTTCCCGGGGTCTCTCCCTGAGGTCCACTCCCTGCCGTGGCTCATCCTATCTATGTCAGATCCATTTCCCTGTGCCCAGGACCACTCTCTGCACCTCCCTGGAATCCAGAGACACTCTCCACCAATTCAGACCAACTTCCTGTGGCTCCTTTCCAGCAGCGTTTAAACCTCCCTGGGCCACCAGACTATCACTCTCCTTTGTTTCTCAGCCACCTTTCTTGGAAGAGTTGTTTATTTTTACTGTCGCACTTCCTTGCCTCCCTTTCACTCTTTCACTCAGTGTGGTTTGGCTCCTCACCGCCACCCCAGGGACTTCCCTCATCAAGGTCATCATGGCCCCCATGACACTGACACGATTCAGTCTCTATCTCACCTGATCTCCCTGCAGCACTGGAGATGGTTGACCACTTCTGCCTTCTTGATACATTTTTCTGGCTTGGCTCTCAAGGTGGTGCCCTCGCAGGACGTTTCCTGCTGTCCCTGTGGGAGCCTCTTCTGAGCTCCTCAGTGGGTTCCTCTTTCTGAACCCACCTCTAATGTGAGGTGTCCCCAGGGTTCATCCCTCAGCTCCCTGTCCTCACTCAATGTGCCCATGCCCCATGCTGGTGCAATCTCTGGTCCCATCCAGGCCTTCCATTGTTTTCTTTAGTCTGAAGACTCTCAGGTCTTCATCCTGCCACCCTGAGGCCTCTCTCCTGACCTCCAGGCCATTGGGCCCAACTGTCTGTTGACTATCTGTCTACCCCTCAAACTCAATGTGAGTAAAACTGAGTTCACCCTCCTCCCCAGACCAGCTCCCCCTTCCCTGCCTTCCATCTTTCACTGACCAACCATCTCCCAACTGTCAAGAACAGAAGAAGAAAACACGGGGAACAGAGTGGTTGGAGATGGGAGTAATGAGTTCAGTGTCCACTTATGCACCAAGGGAAATGAAAATAGTGATGCTGGGGAGTAGCTGTCCACGTGTGGCTGGAATGTGGGAGAGGGATCAGGGCAGGAGACATGATTTGATGCTGTTCCATTGAGCCCAGGGTAGACCTAAGGGCCCAGCTGGAAACCACAACCCCTTTGCCCGGAGTCTCTCAGCCAGCTTGCACTTGCAGGCTCAGGCCTCCATCTCTAGGCTTGTTGGCTGAGGGTGTAAAGATCTACAAGGGCCAAGAAGGGAGGAAGGAAGGAAGGGCTTTGCTGGGTTAAGGAGATAGCCAAAGGAGAGGGAGCTGGGAGACTGGAAGTGAAAGCGGCTATGGGGGAGTGGTGTCTGGGAGACACAGGATTAGAGACCAAAACAAGAAGTGAGCTTGATGTGTTTATGAGGTTTAGAGAGGAAAGACTGAGTTTCCCTTCACCCCACTTCTCACTGTAAACCTGTGAATTTGCACTTCCTGCCTTCATCTGAGAAAGGGGCAGTGGGGTCACCATTAATTACAACAGCATGATAAACAACAACAAAAATGAATAATGAAAATTATCTCTGACATGTCGAGAGACAGCAGGGAAGGGACATTTGTTAGGCAAAAAAAGGAAGCAGACAGTTGTCTTGCCTTGATTGATACAACAAACATTTATTGAGGGCACGCTACTGACTAGCGCTTTAGATCCTTGTCACATTTTATTTGCACAGTCATCATGTGCAGTATATGCTTTTATCCCCATTTTACAGATGAGGAAACTGAGGCTCAGGGAGGTTGCTTGTCTTGTCTGTGGCCAAACAGTTAAGAGGTGATGGCGTCTGATTCCGATGCCTGTGTTCTTTTTGTTGTTGTTTTGTTAACTATTTATTTTCCCATTAAAACAAAATTAAAGTGATACAATCATGTAGTTTAAAAATTCAACTAGCTCTGCAGAGTTTGTTAAGAAAAACAGCATTAACCGCAAAATCAGCATAGACAAGGATTGGCACCTTTTTAAATGGACTTGTCTAATACTTAGCGCCATATTTCTATATAATATGTTTGTATTGCTATTTCTTGATATTTCTCTTTTAGGCATTGTTTATTGACTTCCCATTATGAAACCGTGGGTTTTATGTCTTCCCCTTACACATATGCACATGTCTTAGTCTCTATCCTCCTGATATATTGGGTTGTCGGAAAAGTCATGATGTAGTTTTCTGTTTTTCATTGCAAAAATGCATCATGACTTTTCCAAAAACCCAACAGTTACGTATATAGTTAATTTGCTCAGATCAGTAGTCATGGTGACATTATTGTCACCTACTAACTCCTACTACTTAGAGCTGACTCAGCGTGGATACCTTTCCCTATCCTGATACCTTTTGTTTTTTTTGGAGTTGATAATTGCTTTTGTTTTTTCTACTGTTTGCATAGTTTCCTATACATTTTTTTAATTCAACATTCAAAATATTCTTAACGAGATTTAGATGCATTAATGCACATCTATTTTCTTTCTACCAGTTTCATTTCCATGAACAAGTACTTCGTGGAGTTTTCTGCTCTTCTCCAATTGGGACTGGCCACCATCTCTGCCTGGGTCATGGCTGTCATCCTGGCCTCTCCCATAATCATCATTTTGGGATTCCCTTTGCATCTCTCTGTTTCATGTCTTTCTCTTCCTTAGTTCACTCCTTACAGCCTTCATGAGTTTTCTGACCAAAGTGTGCAGGAGTAAAATTTTGAACGCTGTGGATCTTTCTTTCTGGGCAACTCATTTCCCCAGAGAAGAAGCTTCCAATGTCTAGCCTGGAGGGTATAAATCCAGACACAGCAGTTGGGAGAAGCTGCAACCTCGGCATTAAACATGTAAATGTTGTCTTATTCCCGGTTTTCAGCACAGACCTCTGCCCCTCATCTCAGCACAGAGATTCCATCTTATCTACAGGCTGGTCATAGGAAGGAATTGACAGTTGCCTAGCCATAAGGAACAGAGGCAAGGACCTGGCGTTCTAATTGCCTCTGAGGGAACTGCTTTCACTCAATCATCCTTATTTTTGCCCGCTCCCTTCACTTGCTTCCAGAAGTAGTTGATGCTGCCAGTTCTTGAGGCCTATAATGGTTCTGCTGTGTAAATCAAGTTGATTCTCAGCTTTTCCCAATAGCAGCTTAGGAGTCCTTAATATTTCTCCTGGTAACTTGGTTACCACTCGTCCATCTGCTTTCCAGCTTCCCAAATTATATGACTCGGGTCTCTTCTCTTGTTCTCCTCATTCTTATGGATTCGTGCCTTTTAGATGCTTGTGTTCAACCTCTGTCTTTACCTGGGAATCCAGCACCACTCCTCCCACCCCAGACACAGGTATTCTGTGTGCAAGTGGGCACCTGTATACATGAGTCACTTCTCAGCCACAGAGGTTTCTCAGAGAGAAAGGAAATGAGAATCTTTGTGTGAAATCAACACATTTCTTACACAGAAGTCAAGACCACTGAGACCTAGACAGACGGTCCCTATCTTCCCGGGCAACCTTGAACACGTCATTTCACCTTTTTGGCTGGATCTCAGTGTTCCCATCAGTAAAACAATGCAAATGTCACCTGCAGCCCTGAATGAAGATAATGAGAATCAAATGAGACAATGGAACATACAGCTCTCTGCAGTTTCAGGCACCACATGTTCCCGGTCTCTAATTCAGGAAGCACCTAGTATGTACCTGCACTAAGCCCTCAGGATTCAGAGATGGGAAAAGCAGGTCTCTTTCCCTGGACAAGCCTATGGTATAGCAGAGGGCGCAGATGAATAAACCAAGGGTCGCAGCACCGTGGGATAAGCAAGATTGCAGGTTGTGCGTGAGTGCACAGCAGAGGGAGAGAACAACACTACCCACTGGTGTGGAGGGCAGAAAAAGCTTTCTAGGAGCTAGAAGCAGTGCACCTGTCACAGAAGAGAAAGGTGTTCAGACAGAAGGGCTTGGATAAGCAAAGGAAGAGGCACAAATCTGCAAGGCGGAAGCACAGAGCTGCGGTGTCACAGGTCTGGAGCTCTGTGGCTGGAGAGGGGCCTGCCATCGATGCCATGCTCTTTCTCTGTGAGCCACAGATGGGTCACATTAACCTGGGCCGTGGCATGGTTGAATCTGCCTCAGGGAAGGCTGCCTCTGGCAGTGAGATGAAGCGTGGCCTAGAGAAAGGCCCGCTGGAGCTCAGAGATCTGTCAGGATACTGGCCACATAATCCACGGGAAAGAGTGACATGGCCTCAAGTAGGGCAGGTGCAGGGGAGATGGAGAGGAAACTGTGGGCTTCAAGAGAGATTTAAGAGGCCAAATCATCAACACTAGTAATCACCTGGATGTAGGGGATGAGAGAGATGAGTCTAGACTGACCGTTGGGCATCCAACTCTGATGGCTGGCTGGCTAGGGGGCCTGCTCCCCAAGCCAGGGGATACAGAGGAGGTGCAGGCTGAGCAGAGGAACTCGAGAGAAGGTAAAGGGTTTTGATGTGGGCATTTAGAGTGTGACAGGCCTGCGAAACACACGTGGGGATGACAGTGAGGGACCAAAACGTGTGATAGAGATACAGCCATCCGGGCATCAGTCATTCAAGCATCACCACCACATTATCACCACGACTATCACCATCACTACCCGCACTAACTACCCTCATCATGACCATCAACTCCACCATTATCACCACCACCACCACCACCTCCACCACTGCCAGCACCACCACCACCACCTCCACCACCACCATCACCATCCTGATCTTTGATGATTAGTTCTGTTCTCTCAATTTCACAGAAATTATCTCTTTCAGGACAGAGAGAGTCACCTGGGCTCCTGCCTGTGCATGGAAGATGTTCGGAAACTATGACTAGTACAGCTGACTAGTGACACGTGGACATCAGTGTCAGGAAAACAGAGTCCTGGCTTCTCACCCACCTCATCCAGCCTGCCCAGGGTGTCACTGAGTGGTTTGGGCACACACTCTCAGCCAGGCCCCATGTCTGCGGAGACTGCAGTCTGCCATCGCCTCAGCCAAATAGGCTGGGAGAGAGCCCACTTCTTGAAGAGGCCAGACTTCGGGGCTCCCCGGGCCTGTTCTTACCAGTCCATACTGACCTGAAGTCTCCCACTCTGCCACGTGTCCGCTACCACACCTTCACCTACTCAGCACTCTGAACATCTACCCCCGGGGAGCCCTCTGCCCTCAACTTCCCCACCAGCCACGCCCTGGTGTTCTAATCCCCTCCAGCCTCACCCGGCACATGGCTGTCCTGACGCTGCCTCCTCTTCGTGGCCCTCCTATGCGAGACACCTCAGTGGTGGAGTGTTTGTGAGCTCCTGGGTCCTCTTTAAGGTTCTCTCAAATCCTCCTGGCCAGAATCATTTCTCATCTTCTCACAGGAGTATGTTCTCACTTCCCTTTTGGAGTCAGGCTCCAACAAGCTGTGTGACTCTGGGCAAGTCACCAACATCTCTGAGTCTCAGTTTCTTATCTGTCAAATAGGGGTAATACCTTCTTCTTTTTAGGGCTGTCACCAACCTTGAATGACAGCATAAATAAACCAACTGGGACATTGCCTGACACATCCAAATGTTTAATACATTTTTCATTATCTATTTCTTTCCCTCCCCCATAGCCTATCACCTCCAGGTTTTGTTTGGTTGCTGTTATTTATGGTCTTATGTAATCTACCCTTCCAGGCATTAGAGCCTGCACCAGATAAGCCTTTGGCTCCCCCATAGCTCTGTGCCTATAACAGGTGCGCCATACATATTTGTTAAATGACTGAGTGAATTGATCCAGTGGCTGTTGGTCCAGTGAATTGATTCAGTAGCTGCATATTTTTGCTCCTTTGGGAGTTATGCTTAAAGAAATGAGAAGGCACATTTTATATCCTTTTGCACATTCCCCAACCACATGACACGGATTTCGGGGGTCTGTTCCCATCCAACTGTGTGAATGCAGCAGGGCTGGTCAAATTGCAAAAGGTGTCAGTTACTGAGAGGACATAAGCTGCTTTTATTGGGCCCATGATGGGCCTGTACTAATCAGGGGAGGCCTGCTGGAGAAGCTAAGAGGAGACCAGCAGTTTTCCTGTGGGCTGCACATCAGGACCACTTGAGGCTTTAAAAACCCAGTGTCCACATGCCACACCCTGGGCCAGTTACAGAAAGGTTTCTGGGGGTGGAAGCCTGACATCAGCAGTTCTATAGCTCCCAGGTGACTCTTGTGCAGCTGAGCTTGACAACCCCTGGGTCAGAGGCCAGTTTTGAAAGACTGGGATAATGGGAGGGGCAGGCTGCTGTTGGCCCTCGAGCTGTGATGGAGATGACTGCCCTTCTCTCCCTGCTGCCTGTGTTCTCCTTTCCTTTCTTTTTTTTTTCCACTCACCTCCAGCTCACTTTCCCTGCTGACGAGACGGAACATTTCCTTCCAGTACCTACATTAATAACACTATGTCTCCCTGGGGAGAGTATGAACCTCGCTCTGTTCAGAGCCCCCTCGCTCATCAAAGGCCGAGGGTGCGGGGAGGGATCAGGGGGGATTTACACGGGTAACTCCAATTAGGACAAATGTCAGCTCCCTCTCCGCACGCTGCCGGCGGCGCTCTCGCCCAGTCACGTAGGGTGGGCTGGGTGTAGGGGAGCAAGAATGTTTTGCTGTAACTGTCAGGCTCTGACAGAAGCAGCCAGAAGGAAGCAAGAGGAGAACATGAGCAGGAGGACAGTCCTGGCCCAGATGCCCTCCTGAGGCGGGCGAGGGGGTGGGGGGTCATGAATTCCATCCCTCCTTAGCATCGTCCCCCAAAGAGCCTCTTTGGAAAACACGGTGGTGTCCCCAGACCCTTCCTGTGGAGTGACACCTACAAGTTGCTTTCAAGTGCTCCAGCAGCGCTCAGTCTCAGGGGCCCCAGAACAGGCTGCTAGTTTCTCTGAGGCTACTCCAGCGTCCTCTACCAGCTGAAGGGAATAGCCCCTCCTACACAACATGAGGTCCGTGGTCCAGCAGCAGCCACGTCCCCTGGAGGATTGCAGGGAATGCAGAGTCTCAGGCCCACCCAGCCCTCCTGAGTGAGAACCTGCAGGTTAACAAGACCAGCATGATTGGGACACACATTATTTCAGAAGTACTGGAGAAGTGATCCTGGACTCCGAGGGAACACAGAGCTGCAGTGAGATGAAGGCCGGAACATGCTATAGTGTCAGAGGCTCAACGCCTGGCTCCATCCACTACTTCCCCAATCACCTTGGCCAGGTTGTTTCTCACCCAGTTTCCCAGTCTGCACAATGGGGACAAGGATGCCTTCCTGTGGGATGAGCAACTCATGGAAGCACTTACAAATGTAGGTCATTCTAGTGATGGAGGTACAAAAAATAATAGTGATAATAGCAGGCACACATTAGGCACTTAAGATGTCCCTGGACTGTGCTAATGGCTTTATGTAAATTATCTCACTTAATGCTCGTATTTCACTGAAGCACTATCATTATCCCCATTTACAAACGGGCAAATGGCGGCTCAGGAAGGTAAAATAAATAATCTACTCAAGTTTCACAGGTAATAAAGGTGGGAGCCACACTGGAACCTATATGCTTAGCCATTACGCATCACTAGGCTTTTCCCCACAAGACCACCCTCTACCCCTGCTCTGGGGAAGGCTCCCTCTCCTGGGTATCACTAGGGTGTTTCCAAACCATAGGGGTAACACTATAGGAATAACTGGGCTACTCTTTTCAAGCAGACAGCTAGGTCCCAGGCTTGCTAGGCCCTAGTAGCCTGTGATGCTGGTCAAAGCACTAGCGCAGTGATGGCCAGGCTTCTGGAATCTTGGCCTCTTATCTTCCTCGTAAAACTTCTTGGGTCAAATAAGAATAAGAGTGAGTTCTTTGAAAGTTACAGAAATGGGGCCATGGATAGGTAGGGTAGAGATACCAGGGTTCATGTTCTAATGCTGCTATTTCTGGTGGCCACAGGCAATTTCCTTTATCTCTGTGGACCTCAGTTTACTCTTCTGTAAAATGAGAATAATATAGACCTGCTTCCTAAGTTGGTTGAAAAGATTACCTATGGTTTGTTTAGAGGCTCTGGCACATAGTAAGCACTCAGTAAGGGGGAACGGCTCTTCTTTTATCATCATCATCATCATCATCAGACTCTTCCCTACATAGGATCCCTGTGGATACAGCAGGAAGGTTCTGGTAGCTAGGATATCAAAGAGGGGTTGCCTTGAGCTCGCTGAGCCAGCAGGCTGTCCTGGGGCTAGAGGACACTCAGCCAGGTGCCCACAGCTGTGTCTGGGCGTGGAGCAGGCATGGGCTCTGGAATGCCCTGCAACCAGTGGCCACCTAGTTAGCACAATACCAGAGAGTTGCCAAATTATCTGGAAAAAAAGAAATTGTTGGGGTTTTGTTATTTTAAACCACTTTTGATGAAAATTGCTTCCAGAATTTTTTTCACATTTTTTGAATGCCATCTTGGATAGAGGGCCCTGATTTTCATGGTGATGTGCGCACCTGTGCGCAGCACTGGCTATCCTGTGCTGCGGTACGAGGATGTCCTTGGGCCCTGGGCTGAGTACACGGCCACAGGTGGCCAATAACAGATCCACCAAAGCGCTGACCTTGTGGTTCAGACACTGAAGGCCTCTGTTAAAATGGAAACATCTGAGTGGGAAGCACATTAAGACATTGTGGTCCACGACCTTTGAGAGAGAATTGATTTCTTGGATTAACAACAGGTACTTGGCAAGGCCACGAGGTGGGGGTGGTCTCGGTTTGAGAAGCAATGAACGGGGAGAAGGACAGCACTTGGCCTTGGGGCTGCATCTGGTGCAGACAGGAAGGGATTCAGACCATCCCTGTGGGTTTGGTAGTTTAGAAGAGGCCACAGTGAGGGTGGCTGAGGGGTGAACTCCCCTTGTCATCACTGAGAATGCTCGAGCATCCAGGAGCAAGACACAAGTGCATCTAAGTGGGTATGTGGGACAAAGGCTTAAATGCTGGTGAAGGGCCAGGAGACCCTGCTCCCCCTACGATAACATCCCCATGTTCAACTTCGCACACGAGGGCCCCACTTGATCTGAATAGCAGCCTGTATCTCTATCTCTATTTTTATCTGTATAAATGGCTCTTTTAAGCCAACAATTTGGATGAAGACATGGAAAGCATGTGCATCAAATTTGCAGATGACTCAAAGCTGGAGGGGATGAGAGAATAAAGGTTCAAGATGATCTCGGCAGTCGAGAATGCTGGGTCAAAAGCAACCAGATGAAATTTAACATCAATAAATCTAATGCCTTGAATGCAGGTTCCAAAAATCAATTGCACAAGAACAGGATGAGAGAGACCTGGCTTGACTGCAATTCACATAAAAAAGATCAGGAGGTTTTAGTCTGCCTCAAGTTCAACATGAGCCAGCTGAGTGATGAGGTGGCTTGGGGAGGGAGGGAAAAGGAACAGAATAACATCCTAATGCTTGTGCTGTATTAACCCTTGGTGACGAGAGGAAGGAGTGCTGAGTGACTTTATCAGAGAGTCGCCGACCCAGGAGGGATGGGAACAAGAGCTAATACTCACCGAGCACTCAGGACACACAGGGGCAGGTAGCTAGCCCAGGGTCACTCGTGCAGTGGCTGGTGGACCCATGCTCTTGACCGCTCTACTCTACTGCCTCTGTCAGATGACACCTTGTCTACTTTCTCTTCCCCATTTTACAGATGAGGAGAAGGGACCGGAACCATGAGCGCAATTCGTCCACAGCCACCCATGAGTGAGCTGCAGACTCAGGCTCTCCTGGGACGCTCTCGTCAGTGCTTTTGCCCTTGCCATGCTGGATGGCTGCCTGCCTGTCAGGGTGGCTGAATGCTTACCCTTAAAGAACCAAAACCTTTGTCAAATTTTGTGTGGCAATTATCCCGCAATGCCCTCCACCCTACTCTGCCTTATCAGATATAAGATTTAGCCTTTTCTTTGTCAGACTGAGACACATCCAAGGTTAACAATTACTATGCCTAATTGGACCACAGCAGGGAATTTACACAGCAGAGAACCGGAAACCTTATATCAAGGGTTCCTGTTTATGTTCCTATGTTGTTTTTGTTAAATTGTTTTTCAGTTAAACTGCTTATGTCCACGTCTCAGGCCTCTACTTCTAATTTTCCATCATTAACCAGGCTTTCACATTAAACAAGACATTAATTATCTGCTAGTGCTGGGTCTTTCACACATATTATCTCAGTTAACCTTCATGACAACATCAAAGGCAGGTTATTATTATCCTATCTCACAATCAGGACATTGACTTCATAGGATGACCAACCATGCTAGTTTGTCTGGGACTGAGGGGTCTCCGGGGACATGGAACTTGACACCGTAAAACCAGGATAGTCCCAGACAAAACAGGACTAGTTGGTCCGTCTAGGCTTGGAGAAGTTAAATAACCTGCCCAAGGCCACACAGCTAGTATAGAAAGTGGCTGAGCCAGGATTTAAAATCAGTTCCCCTGATACCAAATACAGGAATGCAAAGTAAGAGTAAATAGACCCTGGCCAACCCTCTGACCTCTGCTTCAGACTCCTGGAAGCCTTGTTTTGCTTATTTCCTTATTTTCATTTCTATGTCAGAAACTCAAATTTCCACATCTGTGCAACCAGAAGAGGACCTACGTCCTAGGGCTGTTCTGAGCACTGAGTGTTTAGAAAGAACTAGAATAGTACCCAGCATGGCAGGAATTCAAGAAAGCTACATTCCTTCCCCCTTCCCTTCTTTCCACTGACTTGTGAGCTTAATTGAGTTTTAGAGACAAGGAATTAGTGTGCAGCCTCGGTTCATAGAAAGTAACGCAGCTACAATGGATTTGGAGGGGTCGAATCTGAAAATGGGCTTTGATCAACTAGGCATGAGGAGGAGAGGGGAACCCAGTGGTGAGGTACCTACAGATGAGCTCCTTCAAGAAATGAATGAAGGCAGAAGAGATAATGGAAGGCAGACAGGGAGGCTGACTTGCAGCCTTCAAAAGGCTGTCGTAGGAAATGAGACACTCATTCTGTGAAGCCCTAGAGGCCAATCCACAACCAGGGGCAGAGGAACTGGGAGGTAATTCTGCTCGGTGTCAGAACTTCCCAGTGATCAGCTCCATGGAAGGCTTCCTCCCCATCACTAGAAGCATGCAAGGAGAGGCTGCTGACCATCTGATGGGGATTCTGCAAAGGGCATTTCTTAGCAAATGTGAGGCTGGACTAGATGAACTCTCAGCTCCTGTCCAACTCTGCGACCCTCTGGCACACGTTGGCTCTCTTTCCTCAAACTGTAAATATTTGTGCATTCCCAAATTATAAAGTGGAGCTCTTGGCTTACTATGGTCAGGACAACAGGCTCGTTTGAGGAACAGTTTGCTTAGTGTTTCTTTAGGCTGTGTTTCCAAGACTTCTTGTCATCTGTGTTTGGATTGGATCCAAGCTGTGGGATATGTGTGTGGTGTGTGTGTGTGTGGTGGGGGTTGTAAATAAAGATCATTCAAGAATGCAGGAGCAACCCCCTCCCAAAGGCAAGGACACTTCCTCTGTGTGGCTGCAAGTACGTCAGAGCAGACATCCTTCCACACTGCCTTTCCTGGCATAGGTTCGGGCTTGGTGTCTTGTGTCCCATTGCATAGGGTTTCCTGGTGGGAGCTGGAAGGGCTGCCCCGCTCACGGCAGTGAGACAACACCCACTGGGTTTGGTCCATCACCTGTTTATGGAGATGGGGGTGAGTGCAGAAGGTTACATTGTAAGTCGGGTTCTGATGCTTGCAGCTGGGTGGACTGAGTTCAGGTCGTTCCCCAGGAGCTGGTACGGGGTGGGGGTGGGGAGAGGCTAAGATCACATGGTGGTTGGAGGGGAGTCTTATTTTTTTGTGAGGATCACAGCATGCTTTTTTCCGCTGGCCTCTTGTTCTTCACACTCTGACTCCTCTGCCATGTTGTCATTCTTCTAAAACCATATCTGAGCTGGTCACTTCTCCACGCCTCTCAAAGGAGCTGCTCCCCACTGTCCACAAACATGCCCCGCTTTCTCCCAAGTATGTCCTCACCCCTGCACGTTGTTCCCTTGGCCCCTAATATTCTTCCCCTCTCTGTGCTTTAGCTTCCATCTGAAAATGGGAGTAAGAATAGTATCAGTCTCAGAACACTGTGGGGATTCAATGAGTTAGTACATGTAGGGCCGTGACTATAGCGCCTGCCATTTCAGGGTAGCTGTTGATGTTATTATTTTATGATGATGGCCAACTCCTACTCATTCTGCAAGACCCCCGGGTCATCTGCTCTGTGAAGCCTTCCTTGTTCTCTCCAGACAAAGATGTGTTTCTTGTTGGTTTTCGGGTTTTGCTGTCTACTTTGGAGTTCTGTGACACATACACATTTACTTTTTAGGACGTTTTGTTTTAATTACCAGCCTACATGCTTGTCTCTCCCACTAGTCTGGGCATAGGCAGGGACAGGCCATATCCAACCCTGTACCTAGCGGCTGGCACAGTGTCTGGCACCTGGTAAGGGCTTCAGAAATTGATGTTCCCCAAATGAATGGAAGGAGGACTAGATTGGAGCAACGGTCCGGTGGTCCTGAGCGCCACCCCTGTTGGTTCTTATTAGGATGATGTTGTCTCAACCTCAAGAGACCTCACTCTTCTCTGCATCCCCAACCTTGACCCCACACTGTCGGACAGACCTTGCATTTTCCCACTTCCCTAAAACATTTTGGATTTAGAAAATAGCAATGGTTTAGGAAAATGGGTGATTACTGAGGGCTCAATTATGGAAAACATGTAACTCGTGAAATCTCAGTGAAATGTCAAGGACTTGATTAGAGCAAGCCCAGTCCCTGGTGATCTGAAGGAAATATGGCCTGTTTGTCCTAGAGGGGAAGAGAGATCACTCTTTATTTACACACCAGCCTGGCTAATCCCTTCTGACAATATGGGAAGTCATTCTGCTCAGCTGAAGCGTTATTTCAGGGCTCCCTTAAGGAAGAACTATCTTCTACTCAATTAAAGCAAAGCCTGAACTTGCTCTGACCCCGTCATTCTGCGGCCAGGAGAGCCGGCTCGGCTCCTTCCAGCGGGGCGGCTGCCTGGGCTCCAGGCCGAGCTGTTTTTCATCAGGACTTCTCAAGCATTTATTGGGGTGAGAAACAGGGGAGTAGAAGCCATCCCTGCCAGTTCCCTGCAGCCTGGCTGGGGCTTGGGTGCTGAGAAAGAAAGAGGACCTGAAGAGGGAAACGGACAAGGCCTCCCAGCACTACAGCCCTTCGGGGCCAGCTCTGTCACTCAGCTCCAGGTAGGGGCCCAGCAGTCAGACTCTAAGAACAGCACCCCAGTGGCAGGTGGGGGCTCGCAGAAGAACTCAGCCTTCCCTATCCTAGTCTATGTAGATCAGCGACTCCAACTAGGGGCCTGCCTGCCAAGCCCCTCCTCTGTCTGCAGGAATGAGCGGACAGGAATTAGTGGAGACCAAACCAAGATGCATGATCTCACTGGAAAAGCACCCACCCAGAGTCTCACCTCTCCCCTCCCCAAGCCCCATCAACCCCTGGGGGATCTGGAAGGAGAGGGCTTAGCCAGGCTGTCTGCTGTAGGAAGGGGTATGTTAGCTGAGAAGATCGTCTACATAAGAAAGCGTGATTTTCTTCCTGCTCTTCTCAATTACAAAATAATAAGATTGTTAAAAATCCAATAGCGTGAATGTCAATATTGGCAGGGACAGCCGCAGGAAATTTAATTGCACAATGGGTGCCAGTTAAAAATGGTATGTGCTCTCTTTGCCTTTTCTTAATTCTAATTAGGATAAAATTTACTGATCGTACAGACACACAACAGAGGCTTGTCAGTAGGCCAGGAATGGGTTCTAAAGATGTTGGCTTCCTTTTTTGGAGTCCCTGGCCTTTTCCTTCCCCCACCCCCAAACATTATCTTGATTGGGGTTTTTAGCTGGTTGTGAGCGTCAGCTCTCCAGTTTCTTTGCCCTGTCAGAGGACCAGATGTTTTTTATTTGAGAGCAAATTGACACATTAAATTACACTGTGCAAACATTAAAGCCAGCCACGGGTAAACAGGCCGAGATTCATTGAATTTTACGGGTCACAATAATGTTTATGTAATTTAACAAATTCCTGTCCCACTGCTGAGTCTCTCCAAGAAGTATTAATTTAAGAAAGATGGGACCTGCCCAGAGGCTCCTCATGTCCTCCGCCCCATCTCCGCCTCTCAGCACTCTTGCTGAGGCCCAGCAGGTTTAGATCTGATGTTTAGACACCAGAATTGCCATGCAGAGTGAGGAATTGCTGCTAGGTCACTTTGTCTTGAAGACATGTCTTATTTGCCCACACGGAGCCTTATAAAACACTTTTAGCACTGGACACCTGATGGGTTTGCCTGACCAGGATCCATCCATTTCTTTTCTTGATAACAGCACTGATTTTCCTCTAGAAACAATAATTTCTGTCTCATTATCAGTTTCCAAGTTTCCTTTGGGGCAGAACCCAATTCATAACCCTAGGAACGGGCACGTGATCCAGGCCTGGCTAATGTGAGCGTTCTATCCAGCCCCTGGCCGGTGATTGGTTCAGTGAGGGGAACGTGATCAAGTCCAGACCAATGAGCATCGACGCCAGCACTTCTGGAAAAACTGGCCGAATAAGGAGCCCTATTTCTACTGGTCTTGTTAAGTGGCCAAATGTAAGTTGGGAGCAGCTGGGCACCATTTGCCACCAGTTGGAAAAGGACTGCCTGGGAATGAGGCCAACACAGAAGAAAGTAAAAATGGAGAAGGGCAAATTCTCGTGAGATTTTTTGAGCCCTTGGATCCAGCTGTGGTTGAAGTCTATACCTGGGCTCTTTGGTTACGTGAGTTAAAAAATCCACTGCTTCAGCTAAGTCAGATTGAGTTGAATTTCTGTCACTTGCACCAAAGTGTCTTAGTCAATGAAGCAAGATTACCGCATACCTCTGTGTATGGACAAGCACCCCACCCCCACATTTCCCACAACAGCGTCAGCCATCCGTGGGTTCCACTCTTATCTCTGACTCCCTCCACCCTCCACTACAGGCTGATCTGTTCCTAAACATGCCCTGCATGTCTCTCCTCCCTGTCTTTCTCTAATTTTCCTCTTATTGCCTGCAGTGCCATTTCCCCCATCTACCTGCCTATCTTTCAGGACCAGGCTTAATTTTCTTCTCCACCAGGAAGCCACCCTACCTATTCGGAACTCCCTTCTCTGAACTGCCAGAGGGCCTCAGTCGCTTCCACACTTCTTGGCCCTTAATGATATGAATACAGGACCGTTTTGAATTTTTATTGCTTCTTATATTACATGGTTGTTTCTTCTCTTCTGTTTCCTAATGGCCAAAAAAAATTCCTGGTGCAGTGTGGGGCACATGAAATCATAGATTATTAGTATTTGAAGGTATCTTAGAGATTATGAACATCACCCTGTCCTTACAATTTACAGTTGAAGAAACTGAGGCCCAGAGAGGTGAAGTAACTTGCCCAAGGTCACACAGCTAGTTTATGGCCATGCCAGAAGTAAAATTTCTGCTGAATGTTCTTTCTACAATACCAAGCTCCATCATCAATTTGGTTAATTTATTTTCCGGTTGAGTATGCGTATAGCTTGAATTGGTTTGGCATCTTACCATCTATTAATGGTACTGAGTCAGCACATATAGAAGAAAGAACGGTGGATTTGACCAAATCAAAAGATCTGGTTTCAACTTCTAGCTAGGCTGTGTGACCTTGTAAAATTTCTTTCACCTCTCTTTTCCATTTAACAATTGAAAAAATGAGGGTCTTGACCTAGGTCTGAGGGCAAGTGAGTTTGACTTGTGAGCCTTCTCCCTTTGATTGCTAGGATTGCCTGCAGTGCTGGATGGGGAGGATCTGGGCTCAGTAAGAAAGAGGGCCATGAACTATTAGCACTGGCTCCCTAGAGTCTGAGAATATGGCTGCAGGCATGTCAGCAGGCACACCAGACATTTGTCCTACCTGGACTGGATAATTTTTGAGGTTCCTTCCTATCTTGCCATTCTAGGTCATTTAAGTCCAGGTGAAAAGGCAAACAGAGCTCATATCCGTCTTCAGGATGCCCTTGTCAGGGTATATCAACTGGGATGCTCTCTCTATATAACCTTCTAGTGCATATGGTACAATGACACTTCTGGTGTCCAGGACTCACACCTCCACCCAACAAAAGTTCACTTGGGCCTTGCCATAGATCCACTGAGCAAGTAAAGTTTGGGATGTGAACTTGTTGGATCCAGTGCAGATTGGGTCAAGTGACTCAGAAGAGGTATGAGGTGGTGGGGGCAAGTGGATGGTTGGGGAGCTCTGGGGTCTGAGAAATCTACTTCTATGTTTGCGGTGCTCAGCATCTGGCAAGAGACATCCTCTCAACACCCAAGGGGAAACAGGGACCTGGAACAAAGAACCTTACAACTGTGGTGTGGGTTCTCCTGGAGAGCCAGGGGCCAGGAAACATGGATCGCTTAGGGGCTCTTTCCTGTTGGTCCAACTTCTGAGGTATCAGAGAAGTGCCCAGTTTTGTCCTATGTCTGAAAGTCTGGTTTTTCACTCGGAGCCCTTTCTTCCTAACTATACCCATCTTTTCAGTGGAGATAATAGTCCCAATACTGCAAGGTTGTTATGAAATAATCCACTGAAAATAATTTAGGTAAAGTGCCTAGCACACAGGGCTTGGTAGGTGCTCAGCAATACACTTCCTTCCCCTATCCCAACTCCATTCCCCTTCAGTCTGAGGAAGTTCAGACATTCATTTAACAGGCCTGCCCCTATATGCTGGGTGTTAGATTTGCAAAAGCAAGCAAGGCACATAGTACTTGGATTTCATTCAGTTATATGTGACAAGAATAAAATCCAAAGTAATAAAAAAAAAGGGGGGGGCGTGTCTATTGGTTCATAGAAGTAACTGCCTTTAGGCATTGCTGCATCCAGAAACTCAAATGAAGGCGTCGGGTTCTCTCGCTCTCTCGCTCTCTCTACGTAACAGGCAAGGGAGCAATGGAAGCCCCTGTCATTTTAGCAAACCCAGAGCAGATGGAAGGGAGGCTTTTGATTGGCCTGACTTGAGCCATGTGCCCAGGATGGACCTAATCACTGATTGGCCAGGCCTGTGTCATGTGGCCAAAGGAGACTCAGCCCCATCCAATCCTCATGGAAAGAATTCCCTCTAGGAAGGAAAGTTCTGCTCTCAGGAGATACAGGTGAAGGCAGCTGGATAGGCTCAAACCACAGGTGTCTGCGGCATGGCTTTTGAAGAGGAGGCATGTCCTCTTTTAGGGAAATGGTTGGGATGTACCCTGGAGTTGCTCTGGCTTTCCCCTGGGATTTCGTACACAGTGGGCCCTCCTGTCCTCCTGGCTGAGCAGGGATGATCACAACTCCTCGTTGTCACCAAGTCCCTGCCTGCTGTCCTGTCCAAGGGCAGGGAGCCAGTGGCAGTGTAACCAGAGGTCTCTGGGTCTCTAGTTTTCTCCAGAGAACATAATGACATGATGCTGACCGCACAGGCCATGGAGGGGGGGCCTGGCGGCAGAGGCTTCTGAGGCTTGTGGTTTAGTTCCTGCCAATGTCAACTCCTTTCTGTCTAACTTTAGAATCCCATGGTTGGCTTCCCTTGCATCAAAGAAGTCAAAGTATTCAACTCCAGAGGGTGTGTATTTTTAAAACAACAACAACAACAACAAAATCAAAACAAAACCAGAAAGAGAGGGAAAAAAATCCAATTATCTTTCGGAGTCAGAGACTCAGCACACAGAACACTGAGCTTCACGGAAATGCCCAGTGACTGTGGTCAGCCCGAATTAAACATATCTACTCTGTTTTTAAAGCTAAAAAAATTCTAAATGACCTTTAATTAGTAGACCCACTTCTTTCCTTCCCATCAAAACCAAGTGTTCCATGAGAGCTACATTTCCTAAAAAGGCTTGGGGCTAGAAGCTTGACTTCCTCGTTTTGCCCACGGCAGTGCCCTGCAAACAGTTCTGTCTGGCTTCACAGCTGTGCTGAGTGGGTGCTCATGTGAGGGCAGAGGGGTGACATAGAGCCCAGGAGATGAGACGAGGTGAAGCCCTGGGGCTGCAGGTCCCCCAATCGGCCAAATCCACACTCTGCTCTTTTACTAGCTGTGTAAACTTGAACAAGTGCCCTAAATTCTCTGGGCTCAGTTCCTTCATGGATAAAATGGGGGTCCCGATACCTGGCCAGCCCACCTCAAGCTAAAAGTTGTGGACGTTTTGAAAAACCCCAGACCCTCTACAAAATGATGAAATTGTTGCTGATCTAGCAAATGCTTTGATGCCTTGCCCCTCCCTTGCCCCTCTTCTGTTTATTTAAACATCCCTCACCTTTTTTCTCTGTCTTGGCCCATCTCCTCAGTTCTTCTCTTCCTTCTGTGTCCCCTCCTCCCTTGTCCTGTGGGCACATCATCCGTGGTTTCTGAGCAATGGGGAGATCAAAGGGTGGCTGTACACAGGTGTCACGGTTACTATGGAGGATGGTGGGTTCCCCGAAAGGGCTGAACTGGATTTGTGTAGGTGTCCCACATGGGGACTCTATTTGTTTATCTTTTCTAGGTCACCTGGCCTCCTCCCACCCCTTGGACATGAGGGCTGTAAGAAAGCATTAGCTCTTTGAGATCCAACTGGTGGCGCAACCCTTCAGGAAATTTCCCTCTGCTGGCTGGCTGCCCAAGTTGGCCAGACAACTTATCCTCTAATTGAGGGGTCACACATTATCCCAGGGCAGTAATAATTTTTCCTGAAGGCTGTGGCAGCAGAAGGGAAGGGAGGAGGCTTAAAATAAAAATAACACACACACACACACACACACACACACACACACACACACACACACAACCAGCGTGTAACACTGATGGGCTCACACAGACTTCAGGATTAATTTATAGATGCTTCTTAAGCTGAATTGACTTGTTCAGGCAGCTGAGGACAGGCTCACTCCCTGGGCTCCCAGTCAGTGGGGGCTTTTCTTCTTCAGCTCCAGCTCATGCAGAGAAAGGAAGGCACTGACACTGGCTGCAGGCCCAGTGTGACCAAGGCCTAGGGGTATGCTCACAAGGATCCTGAAATGTCAGGGTCCTAATGATTTTTTTTTAATTTCCTTAGATTTTGTTTGTTTGTTTGTTTGTTTTTAATTGAGGCAAAAATTACATACAGTGAAATGCACCTGTCTTTAGTGTGCAACTTAGTGACTTGTGATAAACAAATATACCATGTCAACCAAGACATAGAACTTTCCATTGCCCTAGAAATTTCTGTTGTGAACCCACCCCAAAGGTACCACTCTTCTGATTCCTATCACCAACCTGAACGTGGCCTATTCTAGAATTTCATATAAAAGGAATCATACTATATTCTTTTGTGTGTTGTTTTTTCACTCAACATAATGTCTGTGAAATTTATCCAGTTGTTGTGTGGATCAGCAGTTCATTCTAATTTCTGCTGACTTCTATTCCAGCCTATAAACATTTCACTGTTTCTTTATGCAGTGCTTTCAGTCATAGATATTTCTGTTTTCAGTTTTCAGCTATTGTGAGTAAAGCTGCAATGAGTATTCATGTGCAAGTTGCTGTGTATCTCTCTTGGATGAATACCTAGGAGTAGAATTGCTAGATCGTAAGGAGGCAAATATTTAAACGTATAAGAAATTGATCATTTAAGTGGTTGCACCATTTTACACTCTCATCGGCAATATATGAGGGTTCCAGTTGTTCCTCATCCTCACCACCCCTTCATGTGGTCGGTCTTTTTAATTTTAACCATTATGGTGTGTGTGTAATAATAGCTCAGTATGGTCTTATTATGCATTTTCCTCATGACCAGTGATGCTGAACATAGCTTCCTGTGATTATTGGCTATTCATATACCTCAAGGTCACAAATATTTTCTCCCAGATTTTTTTCTAAAAATTGTATAGCTTTAACTTTCATCTTCATGGTAATAATATATCTCAAATTAATGTTTCCATGTGGTGAGAGGTAGGAGTATAAGTTTATTTTTATAATATATTTATCCAATTTGATATTTTTTGCAAAGGCTTTCTTTGCCCCATGAACTTGCTTTGGCATCTGGGTTGAAAAACCAATTCACTGAATATAGGATCTATTTATGTTATTTCTGTTCTGTTCCATTTATCTGTCTTTCCTTTTGCCAATACACATTGTCTTGATTTAGTTTTGTAGTAAGTCTTGAATTAGTTAGTGTAAGTTCTCTAAATTTGTCTTTCTTTTGCAATATTGTTTTAATTATTCCATGTCTTTGCTTTTCCATATAAATTCTTAATGACACTTTTGTCATTTTCTACGAAAATGTCTGTTGAGATTGTGATTGGGGTTGCTTTGATGTATAGGTAAGTTTGGGAACAATTGACGTTTTAACAATAATGAGTTCCATTAACATGGAGTATATCATCACTTGTAAGCTCTTTTTAAATTCTTTCAGGAATGTTTTGTTATTCTTATGACAACTATTATTTGTGTTTTGTTAATTTATTCCTAAGTATTTTATGTTTTGGGTTATTAATGTAAAAGGACTTTTGAAAATTTCATTTTCCATTTTTTTCTGCTAATATGTAGAAATGCAATAGATTTTTGGATATACACCTTGTGTCCTATGATCTTGCTAAATTCACTTCCTAGTTCTAGGAATTGTTTTATAGATTCCTTAGGATTTTTCTACCTAAAAAAGTCATGTTGTCTGTAAAAACAGTTTTAACTCTTTTTTTCACATTTTAATGCTATTTATTTATACTTTATTACACTGTCTGGGATCGATAATGGATAATGCAATGCTGAATAGAAGTGGCAAGAACAGACATCCTTATTTCCATCTTAGGGGAAAGCGTTTAATATTTTACGTTATTTACATTTGTTAGGAGTGAGTTTTTGTAGATATCCTTCATGAAATTGAAAAAGTTATTCTCTATTCCTAGTTTGCTGAGATTTTTTTTATTGAGAATGAATATTGAGTTTTGTCAAATGCTCTATGGAGGTGATTATGTAGTTTTTCTCCGTTGTTCTCTTTATATAGTAAATGACATTTGTTTTTAAAATGTTAAACCAACCTTGCATTCCTGGGACAAACTCCAGTTGGCCATGGGTTTTATATGTTGCTGGATTAATTTTATGCATATTTTATTAAATTATGTTTCTGTGTCCATGAAAAATATTGGTCTGTGTCTTAGTCCATTAAAGCTGCTATCACAAAAATGCCATAGACTGGGTGGCTTAAATAACAAACATTTATTTCTCATCGTTCTGAAGGCTGGGAAGTCCAAGATTAAGGCACTGACATATTTGGTGTCTGGTGAGAGCCTGCTCACTGGGCAATAGACAACATCCATCTTTTCACTGTGTCCTCACATGGCAGAATAGAGCTCTCTGGGTCTCTTTTATAATAGCACTGATCTCATTCAATGAGGGCTCCACCCTCATGATCTCATCATCTCCGAAGGTCCCACTTCCTAATATTATTCAATTGGGTGCTAGGATTTTAACCTATAAATTTTGAGGGGACACAAACATTCAGTCTATAACTGTCTGTAGTTTTCTTTTCTTACATCTTTGTCAATTTGGGTATCAGAATTATGCTAGGCACATAACATGAGCTGGGAAACATTCCCTGTTGCTCTATTCTCTGAAAGAATTTATGTAAGATTGAATTTTTTTCCTAAAACATTTAATGAAATTAATGAGTGAGAACATCAGAGATTGGACTTTTCTCTGTCAGAAGATTTTTATAATGAAGTCAATCTCTTTAATAAGTACAGAGCTGTTCAATTATCTGTCTCTTTTTGTGTCAGTTTTGGTAAGTTATAATTTTCAAATAATTTGTCCATTTCACCTAGGTGGTAAAATTTGATAGTAGAATGGTGTTCATAACATCCTCTTATTATCCCTTGGCTTTATATTGGACATGGTGGGTGATACAGGTGAGAGACTCTGGACTCCTTTATCTTCTTCTGAAGACTGTTGATTTTGTTCTGGCCGGCAGTCAAGTGATTGGATGATCATTTTGAACTCATGGAGGTTTGACCTTGTACTTTCTTGGGGCATGTAAAAGTTGGTTTATCTTAGTTTAGGTAAATCCCTTAGTTCTGGGGCATAGATTTTATTGTGCTAACTTGGTGGCACTCAAACTCCAAATTCTACTTTTGCAGCTGCAGCTGGGCCACCGCTAAAACCTCTGCTCAGCTTTTATAGACTTCTATTCGATGCTTCCACTGGGCTTCTTGACGTCACCCCCATGTGTGCACAGTTCAGGGGTCAGTCAAGATTTGAGGATAGTTCACATGCAGATTTTGAGGCTCTCTTCTGAGAGGTTCTCTCCTTGCCAGTGTTCTCTCCTTGGTTCTAGCTCCCTTGGCACACTTCAGCTTCAATCTCTGACTTACGATAAAAAATGCTGCTTTTCTTCTTGAGCTCTGACTACCCCATGCCATGCAGACAGGGATACAGTACACCCAGGGGAAAAGTCATATAAACATGAATCACGTGTATATAACCAATGAGGTTATCGTCTTTCAAGGGTCACTCCGGTTTCTGCCTAGTTTGGAAAGCTCTCCAGTGCTTTCAAATGCACATATATATATATATATATATATATATATATATATGACATTACCAGCATTAGAACTTAGCCACTTTATTATTAAAGTTTGGCGAAAGTGATGCTCAGAGATGAACAGCGATCTGCCCAATATCACATAGTAGTTATTGGCTGAGCGAAGTCTGGAAACCACATTTTCTGTCTCCTCTCACTGTCTCTTTGATGCTTCACAAAGGGCTATTGAATGAGATTCAAGTAGCCTCAGGGCGTCTCACTGCAGATAGGAAGTGGATGGCACAAAGGAACATGAGAAATGAGGAGTTCAAGTAGTCCAGGTCATTCAGGGCCACTAGCATGCCAGGTAGTAGGTCACAGAGGCAGAGGCCCAGAGGCTGAGAGGATCCGAGATTTCACAGTGGCTTCAAGCACCCCTGAGAAGCTGCCACCTGCCCAGGTTTACATCTGCACTCTAGGACACCCAGCCTGAGAGTCACTCCATCTAGAATTAAACCATCATGGTTTTCTCCATCCATGTGGCATTTTCTTTTATGCTCCCTACCATCCATCTCCCTGGGTGTCCACCCATAATCTGAGAGCTTGTCCTTGACTTCTCCCTCATTTACTATAGAGATTGACATAGATCCCCCATCCTGAAAAGCCCAGAAGTCTGTCTCCTCCTCTTGACCTCTCTGGTCCCTGTTTTTATTTAAGGGTTTTCCCTTCTTTCTTGTTTATTCCTGTCAAGTCCTGACAGGTCAACGCTTTGGTGAACTCCTAAACTCACCCTTCCCTCTACTGCCAGAGTCTTGTTTTTCACCTAAACCCAAAATATGATCCTTTGCCTCCCTATCCACTCAGGGTCCTCACAGCCTAGTGGGGAAAACAGACAGATTAACATTTGTCTATGATACAAAATGATAAAAAGAATAGTAACTGTGAACTTGGAGAGGATCAAATCCCCTGTATGGTCCCTCCCCTCTGCTGAAGAGGACTTCTGAGGAGACACTCAGGAGTGCCTTCACCCCTCTAGTTTGGGCATGTGGTCCTTGCCAGGGCCTCAGTACCTGGACCACGTGAGGCCACAGGTCTTGACTCCCCAGTCAAGAGGAGCTCTCTTTATCTTTCCTGGACTCCACACCCACCCTGGCTCTACACCCACCTGTGCAAAGCCAAGAGGTCTAAAATTTCACATTTGGGCTTCAAAAGCAGAAAAACACTCGCTAAGCTTACATTTTCAGAAACATGGAGATTGACGAACAAAAGAAGCAATGAAATGGTTAAACATGTGTGACAATTTCTAGTTTATCATTAAATCCATTTCTTAAAAATAGGGGTAAGAATTCCTCCCAGCCACCCTCTCCAAGATTCTCATTTTGAAATTAAGGGTAAAGATTGACTTAATGGTTTTCAAACATCAGAAAGTAAAAAGGGCAGAAAGCACATTGGACAAGACACAGAACTGCTTTGCACCCGTTTCCTCCTCTTTAAGGAGGAAGGTACTCATTATCATCCTAGACAGCTCACAGGGTTACTGCTTGTTTCAAATTAGACAACAAATGCAAAGGCCCTTTGAGAAATTTAAAGTACTATGACAAAAAGAATTACTATACCAGACGCATTTATGTTCATTGTACTTCTCCTAAGAGAAATCTTTTGCTTCAGTCTGCCCAGGCTGATTAATATTCCAGAGACACATAATGACTTGAAGACAAGGTAGAGACAGGCTCAGAAGGTGGAAATTAGCATCGCTGTTTCCAGGAGACAGTGGGAGTCACCAATATTTCTAGGAGGCCATGGGACCATGCAGAGATGTTCTTAACCTCATTTGCGTGTCCACAATGGCAAGTGCCAGGCAGACCATGAGAACTGGGGAGTCAAGACCTGTGGCCTCACCTGGTCCATGTACTGAGACCCTGCCAAGGACCACATGCCCAAACTAGAGGGAAGCATCTTGGCTCCATTATCTCCCCACTGTGGCATCTTGGGCACTTTGCATTACTCCTCTGAACTTAGTTTCTGAACCCTCTCCGTTTCTCCCTCTGTCCCAGACTTGTTGGCAGGCTGAGATGAGATCCGGGATGCAGAAGCTCTTTGTCAACTATCAAAGCTGCGTACAATTATGTTGTTGTTGTCATTGTCATCTGTGCGGCTTGTGCTTTAGTGCAATCAATCCATCTGTGTGAGAGAGGCCTTTGAAGGTATGCTAAGTCTTGGAGGCCCTGCCCGGGCCCAAGCCAGTGGTGGAGCATGGTTTTCATCAGGAGGGCTGGCGGGAGACCAGACGCCACGTAGCCTGTGGAGCCTCAGGCCACAGACCCAGCCCTGTCCAGGGAACCTGTTCCCAAACTGTCCTAGATTCCCGCCTTTGCCTTTTCAGTCCACAGTTTCCACGTGGCATTTGGTCTTGGGGTGGCCGGCAGAAGGAGGCTTTTTTATCCTCGCTCTGTTGCTGGGGACTGTAAGGAAAGGCAGCAGGACTCAGATTCCCAACTGGAATTCCAGGCTGTCCTCTTAATTGATTTCTTTTGTTTCCTTCAGTCCTCAAAAATGTGTCGACATCCATTTGGAGCTGCCTTCCCCCAGGCGCATGCTGGCCAACTTTCTTCAATTAATGAGCTGAGACTGAAAGCAAGAGCCTCACTTTTCACAGTCACGGCAGGGAATTGACCCTGCTGTGGTGATAAGGAAAAAAAAAATGTTGCCAGGGCTGTGTCTGTGAAATAGAAGTTATTAAAAAGTGGACACGCCAGCTCGCACGGACAGCGCGTTATCACTGGCGGCTGTTGTGGTGGTGATGGCCAGACTTCCCTCTTCTCTCACCTCTGAACTTGGCCTGCTTGCCGCTGGTGCCTTTGCTTAAGCCACCCCCTCCCCACTCACCCACCACTGCCAGCACTTCCTAGCAAGCTTATTGAAACCCAGCCAGGCTGCAAGGCCCAGTTCTTTGGGTTTTTTATTCACTCAGCAAAAACATTGAATGCCTACTGTGCACCAGATTCAATTTTTATGTATTTATTCTGTAAACATCTGTAAGGTGAACAAGATAGACATCACCCTTATCCTCATGGAGCTCAAGGTCTCAGAGGAACACAGATAATTTAACAGGTAACTCTAAGGTGATGTGGTGGGGGCAGGGCAGTGGCAGATGTGTCTGAGGTGGTATGGGGGTATTGGGAAGGGGTACTAACTTCTGTATTTTTAAAACTTTTTCATAATGAAAAATTTCAAATATAAGCAAAATTAGACAAATATGTATAATGAACCCTATGTATGCCTATCTTGCATCTCACAACCAGTCTTTTTCATCTACATTCTTCCTTCCCCCATCACACTCCTGTGTGGTTTTGAAGGAAGTCTTAGACAGCATGGCAGTTTATTCCACGGTCCATAGCCCTTCTTATCTGCACCCCTCATTGACTTTACGCCAGTTTTATGTTGATAAGGGAGTCACCAAGGTGTCGAAGGAGCATGCACTGGCTTTGATATTAGACAAACCTGAATTGAAATCCTGCCTCCTATACCCATGTGCTGTGTGACATCGGTCAAGTTACTTGACCATTCTGGGACTCACATTCTTCGCGTACAAAATAAGGGTAATAAGACTGAACTCCCAGAGTTGCTCTGATAATTAAATGAGATAAAATATGTCAAGTGACTCACATGATACCAGACACATAGTAGGTGTTCTGTAAATATTTCTGCCCTTGTCCTGGTTTGGCCTAAGATGGATATAAGACAGCTATGAAGCAACTGAGTATGTGTGATTCTAACGCTTTACCTCTGACTTCTAAGATGTGATTGGAAGTTCCCGGAGGGCAAACACGCACAGTGAAGGCCCAGCCCAGACAGAGGCTATGCTAAGACCTCCTCTTTGACGTAGCCTCATGCACCTACTTTTTCTATAGCGTGGACCATTCACTAGCACGTTTTCACCATTGTATTTTCACTGAAGATAGTTATTACTTAGGTTTTGCAAAGTTCAAATCATGAAGCTGTTACTTTCACTTCTCGTGGAGCACTGGGAAGGAGGAGGCACTTGGCAAAGAGCAATGTGTGCCCCCAAACCAAGCGCCCTCAAGCTTGCTTTGAAAAGACTTGACCCTCTTCTGGTGATGGTTGCAAGCACCAGGCTCCTCTCTGCTCTGGGTGGCAGCCGGCGATAAAGCTGCAGTAATGCAGACAAATGTGGCTGACGCCAGAGACGAGTCAAGGGCCTGGCTGCAACGTCTGGGGCCAGCTTGGTCTTGGACCTCTCTGTGTGTTTACAAATTTCCCTTTGACAATTCAGTTTTGAAGATGGGCTTCATTAAAGGGCAATTATAGGTTAAGTAACTTGTTGGCTCGCTGCCTAATGTGGAAAACTCGACTGTGACAATCAGATAATTCTGAGATTAAGCAAGACAGCAATTGCTACTGAAAGAAGAAGCTTTGCAAGAGGATAAAAGACTCTCCCCAGCCATGACCTCATCCCAGCTGCCCCGTCTGGGCAGGAAGTCTGAATCCACGGGGCCAGCAGGAGTTGGGAACCTCTGGTATCGGGGGGTGACCTCTTCTGGGAAAGGGGACCATGGAAGACAGAGTGCTTTCCCATCAGGGTAACAAGATGCCCTCTTCCTCTTGGCCTGGGTTCTGCAGGCTACTCGCTGGGTGCTGAGGGCCAGCCCACTGGTGTCTGTTGTGGCCTCTGTTTGTCCTTTGCTCTTTCCCACCAGCACATCTCTGCTTATGTCCTCCACTCTCCCAGCTGTACACCTAGAATGCCCTCTCCTTTCACTTCTCTGACTATCCGTAAAGCTTCCCTGGCTCCGAAAGGATGACCCACCTCAAAATTCCCAGAGGAATTTGTAACAAATAGGAAGCTTTCTATTATGTGTCAGAAAACCTCGCCCCAAAATATGATTTATGCGTAGAAAGGGGGATTTAGTGGCTCACGTAACTGACAAGCCCAAGGACTGTTGTTGGCTTCAGGCATGGCTGGGTCCAGGAGCATTAAACAATGCCCTCTCCTCTGCCTTTCTCTTATAGGCTCCATTTTTAGAGGTTCTTTTCTCACTGTGGCAGGATGACCACAAGCCATTCTGGTCCAGCCTAAAAAAGAGCCTTGCTTCCTAAAGGTTCCAGCAAAGTTCCTGGGATGCGACTTGATTGGGGACAATGTAAGTCACGTGACTGGGTGGCCTCAGTTCCCTGATTGGATGTTCTTGGGATATATCTAATACATGCTCTACCCCACAGCCAGGTGGAGCCTTATCAGGAACACATGAACTAAGAGTGAATGAGGCATAGATCCTCAAAAGGAAATCAAGGTATTTTTATCAAAAGATGGGGAAATAGATGCTGAGGAGCCAAAAACCTCGCTAATATACTTCTGTTCTCTGCCATGCATTTAGATGGTAACGCTGTGAAAATCCTGTCTCCCCAGAGAGGTTTTTAGGGCAGTGGTTCTGAAAGAGGGGTCCCCAAACCCCAGCAAAGCAGCAGCATCACCTGGGAACTTGTTTGAAGGGACCCACCCGACATGTACTAAATCAGAAACTCTGGGGGTTGGGGTCAGCAAACTGTGTTCTAGAAAGCCTTCAGGGCACCTCTGAGGCTCTAAAGTTTGAGAACCACTACTATAGGGCAAAGACTATATTTCATATTCCTCTTGTCATTAGCATTCAGTATGCAGGATGGGAAATCAGGTCAGCAAGTGGCCCACAGGTCAGGGGCTCCTGAGAGTCTGGCCCGAAGCAGGATGGAATAAAGAGGGCACTTCACCTTAACCTGGGGCATTGCGATCAAACTCTGGAGGGGCCAGGGTTGGCGCCTTGGAGAGACTGGGGTGCTAGGAGGGGCTGTGGCATAACAGCATCGATAATAATAACAAGAATGACAAGGAAAAGCTTCCAAAGTACCTGGCACTGTGCTAAAACCTGTGTACATTGTCAGTAAATCCTAGCAACCAGTAGATCCCACCCATCTCACAGATGGGAAAACCAAGGCACAAAAAGGATTAGGTTCTTGCCCAACGCCACACAGCTGGCAAGTGGTAGAACTGGACTTACCAGAGGCCGCTGGATTCTAACGCCCAGGTCTCGAGAGCCTTCCCACCCCCCCCTTCCTTCAGATAGTCTTCCTTTTATATTACCCATATTTTCAAACATACGCAAATGTGGAGAAAAATAGTTACATTGATCGCCATTGGACACTCCAGTCATCCAGCTTCAGTGTTGATCCATGTTTTGCAATCTCATTTCATCTACAGACCCACCGTTTTTAGGAGATGCCTGGGGTATTTTAAAGGAGATTGCAGACATCATAAGTATGCTTTCAGCCCTAAACACTTCAGCATGTGTATCTAATGGACAAGAATATTTTTCTTTCACATAACCATTATGCCTTTATCACATCTAACGAAATCAACAATGACTTCTGGAGGTAATCTACTATATAGTCCGGGGTCAAATTTCTCTGATTATCTCAAAGATGTCTTTTTATGATTGGTTTGTTCTAGTCAGGACCCAAGTAAAGCCTACACATGGCATTTCATTGTTATGTCACTTGAGTCTCTCTGATGCTGAAGTTTTCCCTCCCCCTTTTCATGCCAACGATTTGTCCCTTCTTTTATAGACGGGAAACTGAGGCAGGGTTCAAGATCTCTCTGTTAGTGAGAAGAAAAGCCAGGACTAGAATTCAGCCCACTGAGGATCATCAGGGCCCCCCGCTGACAAGTTAGACACCCCTCACTCCTTTTCATTTAGTCTCTTCTGTTTTTGAACTAGCTGAAAAGTTAGCAAGATCAGGCATCCTTAAGCGCTGTGAGTTCTCAGGATATAATTCACTTTAATCTTTTAAGCATTTGACAGTATTTGCTCGAAAGAAGGAGCAACAAGTACATAATTATTGCACTAATTAAGCTGCCAAAAACACAAGCGTGCGGCAAGAGCACCTTTGAAACGGGGGCCCACGACGCATTAGCATCTGCTGTAAGCTTATTAATCACCTAACAGGCAATTAGCAAGCTGTTACTGTTTGAGGCTGCTATGTAAATAAATTCTTGGGTTAATTTCTTCCTCTGATAATAAAGAAAACATTATGAAAATTAGCTAAGCGACAATGTAAATGATCTTCACTGTTAATTATACGACGTTGTTACATATGCAGGGACCCCAGCGCTGGTAAGGGCCTGGGTCCTTCCCTCCCCATCGCCCACCCCTAACCCCGCCTTGGCTCTGCTGCTTTAAAAGTAAGAGTGTTGACACAGGTAAAGGGGGTGGAGGAGCCTTGGGGGCTGGAGTCACAGCTGTTTGCATGCAGCTTGCCCAGAGCAACTGCTGGGCTAGAAACCAAAACAGGGCTATTTTCTCACCTAAACCTCAAGTGGCCCTGGGCTGGGCTTGTGACCCCAGCTGGCAGCCAGGGAGAAGGGAAGGGGCAGAAGACCAGGACTGGGGTCCTCCCCGGTCTGAGGTTGCCTGTTCCCACAGTGCTGAATCGCAGCTTCCTGGGCTTGTGTCATTGTCACCATTTAGCAGTTCCTGTGCGTGTGGCTTCTCTAGATGAGGACCTCCTGGCTGATCCGTCTGACGAGGTGTGTATCATGAGGCACACATGAGCCCTGGCTCTAGGGTTCAAATCCTGCCTTTACCACTCAGCAACTGTGTGACCTAAACCAATGACCAAACTTCCCTCAGCCTCAGTTTCTTCATCTGTAAAATGGACGTAGTGGTAACAGCATCTACATAGGGTTGTTGTGAACAATGATATGGGACAGTCCTTGGAAAGTCATTAGCACAGAGCCTGCCTGTGAGGAGCACCCAATACATCATCTATCATCACCATCACTGACCTGGTCATTGATCGTGTGCCAAGTGCCAGGAGCCAGAGGGGAGAGGCACGGAACAGACATCCTTGGTCATGAGAGAGCCAGGGCGTGTGTGTAAAAATAACCAATCTGCCAGCGAGCACAGACCATGAACCAGAGGGGAGGGACAGACAAGGACTGATGGTTGTGGCCAGAGGGACTAGGGACAAAGCCAGTGTCCAGCTTCCTGGGGAGCTGGGTCTTGGGCATTGGTTCCAAACAAGTCCAGTAGGACATTACGTAGCAAAGTAAGGACCAGCTTCAGGATCAGACGGTTGTTGGTCTTCTTGAGAAAGCTTTCTGCTCTGAGCTTGTTTATGGGCTTCTGGGGTTGAAGAGAAGGGGTGGGACATGTTCACGCCAGGCCTGACATATGGTGGGTGCACAGTCAGGACAGGCCCTTTAGCTGTAGGATGGAGGGCAGGCCAGAAAGGCTTCTCATGAGACTCTTCTCCTGAGAGCTTCAGGGTCCCCCAGGTAGAGGTCCTCTTGTCATACTGTTGAAAGTTACCCTGATGTCAGTAACTTGTTCAACCGGGTCCCAAGGTCATTGCCTTATACCAGCATGTCCCAAGTGAGAGAGTCAATGGAGAAAAAGAGTTTATGGTCAATTTAGTTAGGGAAACACTCAGCTACACAGGTTTTATTCACTGCAGGAGTTTTCTGAGTAAACACTAATACGTTCATATCAGACAAAGTGCTATTTTCTTCCATGCTTAAAGAGCTCCTACAATCAATAATAAGATCAGCAATCCGTTTCTTTATTGGGCAAAAAATTGTACTTTTTTGTACCCGAAGAATTCATATCCCCCATGAACCCAGCAATTCCAGCTCTAGATATACACTCTAATCTGGAATTTTTTTCCCTGTGCACCAGGGGATGTGTACTAGAATGTTCCTAGCAACATGTAATAACAAAAATTTGGAGGGGTGACCCCCAAAACCATCAACAAGAGGAAGGGTAAATAAACAGTGGGGTAGCCCTATAATAACATACTTTATAGCAGTAAAAATGAATACATGACAGTTAGTTACAACAACATGGATATGTTTGTAAACAGGGTTGAAGACTTCCAAAAATGTTGACTAAAATAATATCAGTTACAGAAGTTTATTTGTAATTCACCACAATTCGTATAAAAGCATATATATTTATGATTTTATATACGTATAGAGTCATACCTCCTTGTCTGCAGGGGATTGGTTCCAAGACCTCCGAAATCCGCAGATGCTCAAGTCCCTCATATAAAATGACGTCGTATTTGCATATAACCTACGCACATCCTCCTGTGTACCTTAAATCTTCTCTAGTTTACTTATAATATTTGAGACACTGTAAACTCTATGTAAATAGTTGGTAAACTGCATTGTTTAGGGAATAATGGAAAAAAAAGTCTGTACATGTTCAGGACAGATGCAACTATCGTAGGCCTAATTACATCGTACATGTCAGCAACAGCATAACTTTTCCCCAAGTATTTTCTATCCACAGCTGGTTAAATGCATGGGTGAGGAGCCTATGGATACAGAGGGTGGACCATATATAAATATACACACATATATGTGAATGTGTATACCTATAAAATATATACATATATGTAAATATATACTAAATATACATATAAACACATCTATTTTGTGTACTGTAATCATTCTCTATTGAACACTTTATATCAAGAAAAATGGACAAAAGATATAGACAGTTCACAGAAAATAAAATGTAAATCGTTCTCAAATATATAAAAAGAAGCTCAATTTCACTTATAACTTGAAAAGTGAAAATTAAAACCACACCGAAATACTACTTTCTGCCATCACATTGGCAAAGATCCAAACAGTAACCATGCGCTGTGTTGTTGGAATGGAGGGAACCGCGTGTGCTCCTGAATTGCCACTGGGAGTGAAACTGACACAACTTCCCTGGAAGACAATTCAGCCACATCTATCAGCACCACAGTGTCTATTCCCTTTGACCCAACTATTCCATTTCTAGGGATTTAGCCTTATAGTTGCACTCCCAGGGTTGCAAAATGACTTTAGGTACACAGACCCTCACTGCCATACTGATGTGAATAGCAAGAGATTAGAAACATTCTAGAGGTCCATTAATAAGGTTTTAGTGAAAGAAATTCTGGAACACCAATAGGAAGAAGTGCTATGCAGCCATTCAAATCTGGGAGCCAGCTCTAAGTGAACCGATGAGGAAAGAACTCCGAGATATATTGTTATGTAAAACAGGTCCAAGGGTAGAGTATGCTCCCATTCATATAAAAATACATGCATGTGTGCATTACCATCACCATATAAACATATGCAGGTATGCTTCCCATGCATAGAATGGCTCTTGAAGGCTTCTCAAGACGACGTTGTTTGCCTCTGATGGGGCACCTCTGATGGGTGGTGGGAAGGGGAAGGAGAGAAACCAAATATCCACTGCGTGTATATCACACCCTTTTTCACAGCCATCAGATCCTTTATGCCTCACCTGTCTCCAGTTCCAGCCTCAAGCAGTGACCGGCTCTGTGCGGGCACCAGCCCATTGCACAGGGGTGCCCCTTTGCCTCCTGCTTGTGCTGGATACCCCAGGGGGCATCCCTGTTGACATTGTCACCATGGACCACACCTTGTGCCTACGCACCCAACCCAGACCTAAAGGAGAATTAACCTCGTGGAGCAAATCTTCAACCAGTCTGAGACAAAACTTGATGGACAGTTTCTTCCCCCTTTGTCCCTGAAACAGTTAAATATGGCTTCGCAGGGATGGTCCCTTGGGATCCAGCAATCAGCCACACTTAGCTGCTGCCAGCTCAGCAATGCCGCCCCATCCAGGCTCTTCTCTGCTCACCCCTAACCCTCTCCCAGAACCACACTTCCTAATAAAGTAAGAGCACAGAAGCCCTCTGCCCCAGGCTCTGCTTCCCAGGGACTCCGGCGAAGGCGAGCCCGTCTGACCCTTTGGAGTTTGTCCCATGTGATGTACCATACATATCCGTATTTGTCTAAACGCTAAGATGCACTTTCCATCTCCAGAAGAAGGCTAAATGTAGTGTCTATACTTTTCCTCATCTTATTTGCCTCTGGCCCCTCCTTTTCAAGGGACACCTGTTAACCTCCTGGCATCCCATGGGATACAGGTGGTAAACAACAACGTACCCTCTGCTGCTTTGAGTCCCAGTTCTGCCTTCTGGGCCCCCGCCCCGGACAAGCCTCTCCTTTACCCCTTGACAAGGCCCCGCTCATGTCCCTGATTCTTGCCCCCCTTTTGCAGTTAAGGTCCTCAATAAGGTCTTTGACAGGCTCCCCCAGACCCTTCTCCAACTCAGCCATTCTCTTCTCCATAGGTCTTCAAACCTCGATATGCTGTTTAATCTGTGACGGCTGGAAATAAACAAGGCTTGAAAAGTGACCCACGAACACAGAGGAAAGTAAGGCTGTCACTCCCTAGGCTCTGGACATGTCACCTCAGCGCAGGCTGTCCGTGTAGGGGGCAGGGCTTCCCTGCTTAGCGGCTACATCACACTGCAGGCTCCTATTGATCTTGTGGCCAACAGGGTCCCCCCCCCCCGGCAACCCACCCCACCCCAGGTCTTTTACACAAGACCGGCTGCGAGCCAGCCTCCCACATCCCACACTTAGGCAATCGATTTTTTTTGCACCTGAA
>NW_017731723.1:1284883-1286882 GCF_001890085.2 Hipposideros armiger
GCAGCATCACTGGCCCTCATGTGGGATCTGAACTGGGGCCCTGCTGCTCAGAGCTGGCATCCCAAGCCAATTCTTAACCAACGTGCCACACAGCCGGCCGGAAGAGTGATAAACTTTTTATAAAAGAAAAATAAAATGGAAATTTATTCTCCAATAGATTTATCTAATAGGTGAGCAAATAATACTACTATGACTAAAGAAACAGATAAAAACCACTAGTCTTTAGCCAGGAAAGGGAGAAAATTCTCTCACTAGATTATTGGAAAGTTTGAAGGCGACAACCACGTGGTGTTTCCTGGCATTATGGGCATTTACTCTTTTGCTTTTGCTTTCATATGCTAGGGATATTGGTTCTAATTATCCCAGAGTTAAAGCAGAGGGGAGCCTTAAAGATATGCTAATGGATCCTCGTTTTACACATGGACCCAGGCAGGGCTAGTGGTAGAACCACGTTAGCTCATCATCCTCCTGCTAGGAGCCTCTGTACCCTCCAGAGGTAATAATAACAGCTAGCATGCAGTGAGTGCTGCGGTACCATGTTCTACCACTTCATTCTCACAACAACCTTATGAGGGAGGTATTACTCTTTTAACTTTGCAGATGGGAAAACAGAGACACAGACAGGTTAAGAGACTTGCTCAAGGTCACACAGCTAGAAGTGGCAGAGCAGGGCTTCAAACCCAGCAGGCTGGCCTCAGAGGCTGTGCTCTAATCACCACACACACTGTCACCTCTTTCACAGCCTCCAAAGCTGAGACTGCAAACCCATCAGGATCCCAAGGGCCAAAGGAATGATGGGGAAAGATCGATGTCCCCTGCTTCTCTTGGCCCCTGCAAGTTACACTGCACACAGCTGCTGGTACTTACTGTCCTTGTAAACTGTAAGTCAGTCCATGGGTCACTGCTCACGTCCCCAGAGGCTCCCATCAAGCGGGAATCAAAGGCACCCCTTTCCTGCTCTCCCACAGGTGCCTTCACTGGTCTGTCCCAGTTCCTACTCTCTCCTTTCCAGCCACACAGGCTTCCTGGCTATTCTTTAAACTGACCAAGTTCATTGGCTACTCAGAGACCACATACCTGCTGTTCCTTCTGCCTGAGTTTCATTCAGACGCCATCTCCTCCGAAAGGCTTTCCACGAGCCATCTAATGTTTCCTCTCCCTCTCCCCACTAGTTCTCTCCCCAACCAAGCTCAGTTTCTCTTCATGTACTTATCACCACCTGACACAGATTTGCATGAATGATTCCTTCCTTTTTATTGTTTGTCTCTGCCCTAGAAGGTAGAGGCCCTGTGCCCATGGCCACATCTCTAACACCCAGCATAGTGCCTGCCTCACAGCAAGCCTCTGACCCACATTTGATCAAAGAGTGCCCGGATGAAATTGCCCCACTCTTTCGGATGCTCTGGGCTCAGGCCCTACCAGCCCTTTGGGTGAACAGTGTCAGGGCGGCTAGAGGCAGCTGCCATTCTGTGGTCCAGCTGTCTGAAACAACCGCCGCCCAGCCCTCTTTGTGGTGAGTCCTAGTGAGCAGAGAGGGGGAAAGCTGGGTTTCTAGGTGTGCAGGTGGGCAGGTCAGATGGAGGACTCAGCATATAAAGGGCAGACAGGGAACAGAACTGGGGTTGAACTGAGGTGGAGGCCAGGCGGTGGGAGCCCCCCTTACAGGGCCACCCAGACCGAGAACAGCATCATTTCCAAGGGCCCCTTTCTCGGGGGCCCAGTGAGAGTAGCAGTGGCTAAAAGCAGAGACTCTGGGCCCGACCACCACTTGCTAGCTCCATGACCTTGGCCACTGGCTTCCCCTTCCTGAAATGGCCTCCTCTGCAAGCTGGGAGAATAATACCTACCTCGCACAAGTTTTCAGGATGCAATTGGATGAGACCCTGGGTGCAAATCGCCTAGTCCGAGAGGCTCATCAAATGTTCATTTCTTCCTTCTGGATCATGGGGGGGGGTCCCCTATTCCTTTCCTCCCTTCCCCTTCCACTCAAATATGCGTA
>NW_017731723.1:1288212-1291025 GCF_001890085.2 Hipposideros armiger
TACTTCCCCATCCACCCACTGCTCTCACAACGTATTTCACATGTGTTCTTTGGCAAGGCTGGCATGCACGCAGGCCTGTTTAGACATTGGAAGTCCCCTGGTCCTTGACTCTGCCCCCAACTTTGGAGGCCTCCCTCCTTCCCTCTGCTGGAGAGGCTCGGGGTGGATCAGGGTCGGTACAGGAGCTGGCTGGCTGGCTGCGGCCCTTCGGCCAGGATCACGGAGAAGCCTGGGCCCCTACGACTGAGCTGCTGGCCAGGGCTGAGACCCCACACTCCAATTCAGGAGACAGGCCACGGCAGATGTGCCGCCCACATTGGGCCAGGAGGTGAGGGGGTGGAATGCAGCCTCCTTCACCGCAGGATGGGGCTGCCCTGGAGGGTTCGATTCAATACAGAGAGCCTTGTTCTCCCCGGACATCGGCGCGCCACTTCTCCGCACCTTGGGCTTAGCTTTTGTCAAGCCAAGGAGCCAGACCAACTGAAATAGTGACCCATGTCCAGGTCAAAGGCTTGTGATGTCCCACCTTTGTTTTATTTTAATGGTGTGGAGAATTAGATCTTCTTTTCTGATTTAAACTGGTTTTGCTAAGGGTGTTTTATTCCCCCTCCCTGTTGTGTTTTGAACATAGGTTTGGTAAGTGGCTCACAAGAGAAATTCATACTTGAGTTTGGTTCAAGGATCAACAAATGTGTGCAGTTAGTTCTGGTCTGAGGTTGAGGCCTTGGTTCAGAGAGAGGACAGATCCCACTGTTCACAGACACCACCACTGGCCCTTGGCCACCCCCGGGGCCCCCATGCGAATCTGGGCCCAGCCTGTGCTGCGTTTAGATAGCCCGGGAGCCCCAGCCCTCAAACCCCAGTGAGTCCCTGGAGGGCAACACTTCTTGATTGATTTTGAAACTGTGACAGTAAAACGGTTAATAAAAACCCGATAGATCTGTACAGAGGTGCTTTCCACACTGCACGGCCGATGCTCAAATGAGCACTATTCATCATGGCTGGGCTCAGATGTCCAGAGCACCTCACACAGAGGAGGGGCTGTGTAACCACTGCAAGCTCCTTCAGGGACCCCCAGCTTCCGTCTGCCCTCGGCCTCCAGTGAAGGTGGAAATGTCTGCCTCTGGTGACCCAGCGTCCCCTTTCTCTAAGGCAAGGGTCCTCAAAGCGGGGTCCCCACGCCAGCTGCAGCATCGCTACCTGGGAACACATTAGAAATGCAAATTCTCAAACTCCTCCCCTCCTAAATGACCCCCTAACTCTGGGGACAAGGCCCAGCTCTTGTTTTAACAAGCCCCCCAGGAGATTCTGATGCAAGCCCCAATTTGAGAAGCTCTGCTCTGCAAAGCACCCTCCACACTCCCAGTCTTCAGACACCCTGAGTTTTCAAAACTTGTATTTCCTCTCTGATGAATTCATATAACAATAAGGCTGAAGGACTCATCCTGTATGGACAGGGGTTTACATTTGAACGGAAGATAAAATGTTGACTCTTCAACACTGGAGGTTGATGTGTCAGCTGACAAGAGGGAGGACCTTTTGGGATTGGCGGTGGGGGGCGGGGCGGCGAAGGCGCACTGTCTGCCCCAATGCCTTCTGCCGCTCCTGAGAACTAGGATGTGAGAGGTAGAAAAGCAGGTTAGAAGTGTGTGTTCTGGACCATGGTTCATGTCCTAACTGAGCCCCGTGCTGGCTGTGTGACCTTGTGCAAGTCATGTCATCTCTCTATACTTTTTAGTTCTCTCATCTGAAAACTGGGGCTAGTCACAGTCTCATCGTTGTGAGGATGTTTAATGTCTGTACCAGTTCTTAGCATAGCGCCCCACCCATGTGCCAGGGACCAGGGGTGCTCTCACATTCTTGACCATGGCCTGGGGCCCAGGGCCCCGCTCCTCTGTAGATGGCCAGCATCCAAGTGCCCCTGTCCTTGGAGAAGCAGAAAATCCAAGGCATAGGCTTGACGATGGTGACATGGTTCCATCACCGCCACTCTCACTCTGACTGGAAGAGCACATCCTGGCAGTCATTGGTCTTGGTGGGACCGGTGTGGGTGCCAGGAAGGGCGGCCCTGAAAAGCGGGTCTCCTTTCTCTCGCTCCCCCGAGGAGACAGGAGAGGAGAGAGCAGAGAGCAGGGGGAAAGCAAACATGGACATGAAGAGAGAGGACCGAAGAAACAGAGGGAGACTGAGAGAAGGGACAAGAGAAAGAAAAGAGGGGAGGAGTAGAGGAAGGGACACACACACAAAGACGGGGGGGAGAGAGAAAAGGAGACAGAACTTGGGAGTGACGAGAAGGCATATCCTTCATGTTTTTGCCTCTCCCTCTGCAGCCTGTTCATTAGTCAGGCTGAGTCCAGGAGCAAAAGCCCAGCCTTTCAGAGTGCCCGGTCTTAGAAAGGTTAGACTCGGGTGAATTCATTTATCCCTGCTCTGGAACCCTGACTATGGCCACACCAGCCTCGGGGCCTGGCCTGAACGCTGGGAAGAGCTAGCCGTCTGCCCCCCATGTGTCCAGAACCTGAGTCCCAGAGAGGACGCTGCACCCTGTGCTCTGAGCCAAGGCTTTTTTCCCCTCCGGGAGCATGGTTCACCTCCAGTGGAGAAGGCCGGCCTCGGGGCCGTCTCTCTTTTGGCCCGTGCCACAGCCTGGGGCAGCACTGAGTCTCCCTTCCCTGCCTCACCTTGGCTGTGACCAGCCGCTGGGAGTGGACAGGAGTCTGATATTCCTCTCTGCCCAGCTGCCGCAACTCTGGGCTCTGTGGGCGGCCTGGTATGACGCAGGTTCCTGACATCCCTGCCAGTGGCTCTGAGGC
>NW_017731723.1:1292325-1346850 GCF_001890085.2 Hipposideros armiger
AGTGTGGAGGCCATCATGGACAGTGGCAAATGCCACTGGACCCTGGGATGGGTGGGGCCCTGCAGATACTGGTGACACAGACTGTCCCACCCCAGGCCCATCAAAGCACAGGGTCAGACAACCCTTCCTAAGGGCCTCACGTCTGCTGATCCAGACCAGGCCGGTTTGCGGAGGGGTGAGGCTGACGAGATGGATGATGCATTGTTCCTTCCCAGCTCACCTCTGCTTCTGCCAACTAGCACCTCACCCAGGCTCACATGGCTCTCACTGTCACCTGGACACACATGTTTTCATTTGAGCTGTGCTTTTAATTTTGGTGTACACTGGAAAAATAGAATGACTACATCAAACAGTGCTTCAGTGGATTTATTGCATCGGATGGGCAAAGTTAAATACGTTAGCTGATGTAAGGAAGCACATTAAGTAAATAATAGTACAGGTGGTATGTAGATAAAGCCAAAAATCATGGTGGAATGCAAAAAGGCAAAGTTGGGGAAACCCTGTGTTATCCCAGACAAGAAGGGTTCCCACTGGACCACAGGTTGTTCTGAATCCACCCTGCCTGGCACCAGGACACATGACAAAAGGCTGGCATTCAGGGCACGCAAGGGGGACATGATGTACCCCAGGCAGAGGAGCTACTCAGGGCACCTGGTTTATGGGATTTGGTCCACGTATCCCCTCCAGCAGCCTGCACCGTGGTTCTCCCCTGCGAGGGGTGCAGTGGGCAGAGCTGGTTTCCTAGAGAGGCACTGCCCTTCCGCCCCCCAAAAAGCACAACTGGAAAGAGCAGAAGTGCAAATGAAAAGAGGCTTCAGAGGTGAACTCGCTTGGGATATTTTGCTCCTTAGGAGCCAGGAGGCCCCATGACCGACTAAGGTGACCAACTAAGGGACCTCCATGGTGACCCTGAACCTCTCCCAGGGTCATTCTCCTCCCTGCAAAATGGGGGTCACATTGCTCATTTTGCACTGCGTGAGGAATTCAATGATGTAGAAAATGCTGCGGAAGTCCATGGGGTTGTGGCAGGAGGCGGACTCCCCCCTTCCCACTGCTGCCTGCGGGTCAGCCTCACCCCTGCACCAGAGCCCTGGGGAAAACACAGAGAAGGAGACAAAGGATGAGGAAACAGCCCCTGTAGCACTTTTCAGCCAGCTCAGCGCTGCGAAGGTCTGCTGCCCACAACACAGTAGCGGCTTTGTCAGGGAAATGACTTTAGCCCGGCATCATTTTTTATGTGCCTGTTCAATAAAATAATTATTGATGGCCTCATCCATTTAAGTCACAATCAAAATAGCAGCCAGGATGGGGCGGCCCTATATTATATCACCAGAGCCAGAACTATTTTCTATCAATTCGCAAATACATTCGCATTTAGGTGAAAAATTATGCCATCTAGAATCAAATATATCAGAGACTGGGAGCCAGGAGGGGAGGGCCTGAGTCTGAGGGCTCCTTCATTATTCATTAGCGAAGCGTGTGAGGGAGCGGAAGAGCATCCCTCTGCCTGCAAGTGGACATCAGCAGAAGGCAGAAAAGCAAGGCCAGCCCCCAGGAAACACAACTGACGCTGCCCACCCCCACCCCCAGGACACAGGCGGGCAAAGGGCATCCACTTTTCCAAGGAAGGAAAACTGAAAACGTGTGCTTCTGACAGGAGGAAGACCCACAACTCCCCAGGTGTTAGCCATGTGCCAATTATCCAGCAGTTATCAGCATCCAAGATAATGGGCAGATGGGCGGGGGGGAGCAGAAAGATAGAACCCAGGCCAGAGCAGAGATGCTGCTGTGTGCTGGGCACTGTGCATCGGCCATCTCATGGAGCCCTCTAATAACTGCGAGGCAGGCAGTAGAGGACAGGAGGCTCAGAAAGGGGAAGTCACTCCTCCGAAGGTGCACAGCTCGGAAAGGACAGAATTCAATTTCACATCAGATCTTGCTGAACCCAACTTGTTGCCTCATTCAATAACTGATTGGTATGTGTGTTGTTTTGGGGGGTGTGGGGAAGGGACAGAATAGGGATAGTTTGCTTGTTTATTAGGGGTTTCTGTTTGTGTTTTGGAAGGTACGTGTTTGGCCAAGGCACCAGTGTTATTCTTTGAGAATTTAAGGGAACTGGGAAGAAATAAAGGAGAAACTCCTCTCTGGGTTGTGGAGGTGATGTGGGCCTTGCTGGGCACGGTGGTCTGGAGACAGCCCCGTGTTTATCTGCAGGTCCTTTCTCAGAGCTCCACCCACCTGAGGATGGAGTTCCACCCACTTGAGGATGGCACCAACAAATATGGCTTCCTGGTGGGCCTCCACCCCTCACTCCCTTCCTCTCGCCCCAAAGGAAACCTCTTTCAAGTGATCATTTACTGCATGTGCACGGGTTCTCTCTCCCCAGAAGTCTGTATTTGAAGCCTGATTTATAATTATGGCTTGAAAGGCTGTGATCCTGGAGATGAGATTTTGGAGATTGGCAAAGAGCATTTCAGGGTGTGGGACTGTCTCCCTCATCCCCCCAAATTCACATCACATGGAGCGCCGTCTTCTCATGTCTGTTCAGGGCCAGCCCTGAGCCTGTGCCTAAAGAGACAAGACTAAGGAACCTACAATGGAGGTCATGGATGGGAAGCGCCTGCACAGGGGAAACTCTGAAATCTTTCCATCCACTATTTGACCCTTCTTTTAACCCTTTAATTAACAAGGAGCCTGTTCGTTTGTATGATCTTACCCGTCGAAGCATTTTACATGCAATGTATGTTGGAAAATCCTAGCCTGATGGCCAGATGCAGTTGCTACCCTGGCCCTCGACACCAATCTTTCCCATTCAGAGGACAGTTAGCAGCCTTAATCAAGGGTATCTGATCATTTTGGAAAACCGTCTGGTACTCCACAAAATGTTAGCCATGCAACTACCACATGACCCAGCCATTCCACTCCTAGGTATCTACCCAAGAGAGATGAAAATACATGTCCACACAAAAACTTGTTTGTAAATGTTCAGAGCAGTATTATTCATAATAGCCAAAAAATGGAAACAATCCAATACCTATCAGCTGATGAGCAGATAAACAAAGTGTGGTATATCCATGCCCCGGAATACTACTCAGCCATAAGAAGGAATGAAGTATGAGACATGGTGCCACATGGATGAACCTGGACGGTACTGTGCTAAGTCGAAGAAGCCAGTCACAAAAGAGCACAGACTGCATGATTCCATTTATATAAGTGCCCAGAATGGGCAAATCCATGCAGATGGGAAGTAGATGTGTGGCTGTTTGGGGCTAGGTTGGGGGGGTGGGGTTTGGGAGGAATGGGGAGTGACTGCTAACAGGTATGGGATTTCTTTTTGTGGGTGATGAAATGTTCTACAATTGATTGTGGTGATGGCTGCATAACTCTGAATACATTAAAAAACACTGGATTGTCCTCTTTAAATGGGTCAATTGTACGATATAGGAGTTATATCTCACCAAAGATGTTAAAAACAAATCAAGACTATGCACTTTGCTTGGCCACCAATGCCCCTGGCGCCTTGATTGCCACTCCTGATGGCAGCTTTCTTACCTGCCCTTTTACCACTGCACTCAAATCTGTCACCTCGTTAGTTTTCCATCCTTCAACCACCCACCTTCTCTTAGGTGTGGCTGCTTCTGCCTGTCCCACCCAGGGCTCCCCACCCAGTGTACCCTGTTTCCCTGATTTGCATCACTCATCTCCTTGGCCACCTGAGCTCAAGTGGGAGGGCTGCTTTTCTGGGGCCCTGAGAGCTGAGGGCGCCCCCCTGAGGAGATCTCTGCCTGGGGCCATGATCACTCACATCAGCCTGCTAGCTCCTTCCTGGTCACGTTAATTTCATGGTGTGCTAGTTTAGAATGTGGCCCTCGGACATGCGAACTAGGTTTGAATCCTGGCTCGACCACCGACTAGCTGTTATAGGTTAAATTGTGTCCCCCTCCAAATTCATGTGTTAAAGTCCCAGTACCTAAATCTGGAGACAGCGTATTTAGAGAGGCAACTGAGATAAAATGAGGTCATATAAATGGGCCTTAAATAATATGACTGGTGTCCTTATGAAACACAGAGGGAAGACCAAGTGAAGGCACTGGGAGAAGAGAGCCATCTACACACCAAGGAGAGGGGCCTCAGAAGGAACAACCTGCTGACACCTTGATCTCAGACTTCCAGCCTCCAAAGCTGTAAGAAAATAAATTTCTGTTGTTTAAGCATCCCAGTCTATGGTACTTTGTTACAGCAGCCCAACCAAACTACTACACTCACTTTGTGACCTCAGGCAAGTCATTTCACTTCTGTGTCTCGGTTTCCTTATCTCTCAAAAGGGGGAGAATAGTAGTACCTTCTTCCTAAGGTTGCCATGAAAATTAAATGATCTCTACGTCTAAGTGTCTAGCACACAGTAAGTGCTATATGTGTTACCATTATTGATATAATAATAATTACTATTATGCATCAGCAATGTAACTCTATGTTTTCAGTACCAACAACTTTAATCAAAGATTAGAGCTTTACTTTAATAGTTACCCCTTTAGAATCCCAGAAGTGTGCCAAGTTATGTGCACAATGGTATTAGGATATTTTCACTGTCTGATTTGATAGAGGAAAAGCTAAAAATGATTCCTCAGTGATGGGCTGGTCAAATAATGTATAGAACGCCACAAAATGGACTTTGAATGGTCCATTAACAAAAAGAGGTAGCTCTGAATGCCAGGATGTAGATATATATGAATAAACAAACATTCAGAAATACAGACATGAAGATTGCAATGCTTAACACAATGAGTAGCAAATGACCCTTTTTGTGTACATAAATAAGTATAATCTGTTATGCATACGAGTATTCAGAAATATCAATGCTGTTACGTATACTTTATGTTTTTTTCTTAGAAAAAGCCTGTTGACATAGGTTACCTAGGAGAGAGACTGGAGTGGCAGCAAGGAGACATTTAGGTTTTATTTTATGCTTTTCTAAAAGGAATATTTTACTGTGTTTAAAAATAATATCACAGGGATTATCTGGGTAGTGAATTATAAGTCATTTTTGTTTTCTTTCTTTTATTTTTCCTTGTTAAACAACAACAGCAAAAGCCCTAAAAAGAAGCTTTTGTAACATGACTCCAGAGGCACCACACTGTCCTCATCTATGAAAAGGTTACCTGCTATGAAAAGGTCAAAGATCTGGGTTCCAGCCTCAGTTCTGCAGCGAGGGGTGTCCTGGAGGCGTCCTTAACCTGCAAGAGAACCTTACCTCCTCATCCATGAAATGGAAAGCCTGCAGCTGCTCCGACTACCTCAAAGGTCGTTGGTGGCATCCAAGTCACGGTGAGAACTCAGCAGTCCCTGCTTTGCATTCCTCCCCTGGGGTCAGTTCTAGAGCCTTCAAGAGACCAAGTAAAACTGCAGGGTCCAAGAAACTACAGAGGTGAAGCTGCTCTGAGCACCCTCAGCTTATATGGTGATCACATCGCTCACAGCTGGTCACTGGGGCATTCAAACAGTCAGCCAGTGTGTGCTGTGCATAAGGCAGAGCCGTGAGAGAGGATATGAGCTGAGACAGAGACTGGCGACTGACGGGGGGTGGGTGGGTAGGTGGGAGGCAGCTGGTGCACAGAACAACTCCCAGACAGAGTTAAGTTCTACAAGGACATAGAGAAAGAGGGAGAGCTTCCTTCTAGCTGGAGGGTCCATCAGGAAAAGTTCTTGAAAATGGTGAAAAAGGATAGTGTGTGCACTACAGAGTTGTGGGGGAGAGTATTCGAGAGGGGCAGGCTTCCAGACCCCACTGGGTGCCACCAGTCGTCAAGTCCTGGCGTGCTTCACGGACTCACTCCCTGTGCCCTGTGCTCTCAGCTCGGGCCCAATGGGGCTTGTCACTCACCCCTCATGAATCCCCCCTCTTAGGGAAAGCATGTCTGGGGACTTGCTCAAAGTCCCAGGCCACTTGGGCCACACAGGCTGATGTCCTTGAGCCTTATCTACTAGACAAGACCTGGTCTGAGCATGAGCAGTCTGTCACAGGAGGCCAGGCACCTGACAAGCACCACCCGACAGGCACCACTTCAAAACCACAGGGCCAGGAAGGAATGACCATGGCTGCTCAACAGACAAACCAGGGCTGGCCCTCAGTCCCTATACCCCTAATCCATAAGGGGAGGGTGTACCCTCTACCTCCACTGCTGGGGAAGGGTCCTGAAAGACAGCCTCAGCTGCCCTCAGCTCCGCAAACCTCCACCATTAGCAACACCCTCTTACAGATAAGAGGTGATAGTTCCTCCTGAGATTCCAGCAGGAGGGCTAGAGTGAGAAGGAGCAGGGTTCCTGCAGGGATACTGCTCACACCCCTGCATGGAGTGACACTCTTGCCTCCTGCACAGCCCCTGCTGTTTACAGAGTACTTTTTCACCATTAACTCATTCCTGTAGGAGATGAGCAAATGCCAGCTCGGGTGGTGGTGGAGGGTTAAGGTCTGAAGCCTGGACCCCAGGTGCATCCCACCAGACCCTAAAGGCAGGGAGCAGCAGCAGAGAGGAAGTGACACTGGCACTGAGGGCGATGGCATCCCCACAAATGTCCCAAATTTGCACAGCTGGATGAAGATGGGGACTCTACTGTGCCAAGCCTCTTGGCCTCCTTTAGGGTCAAGTATCAAACACCGGGGTCACTTGGCCAACTTACCCCAGGTCTCCTTGGCATTCAGACTCTGGGTGAGATTCTACCTCTAGAGTCTCCACCTGCAGAGAGGAGAGCCCCACCTGTCCAGGAGGGCCTGCCCCCGGCTGCATTCAGAGGACACACAGGTTAGTCAACAGCACCCAGACTTTGGGAGATTCCGAGAGCGCGCTGCAAGCAGGATGTAAATACAGTGATTGAACACTTGCCTGTTTGCACAGCATCCTCCATGTGGGCTGGAGCCTGCGGAAAAAGGCACTGCTGAGGCAATAAAATCGGGCTCCTGCAGAGGCCTGGGGTTGAGGCCTTTGGCCCTTCAGGCGTGGCTAGTGGGGTACAGTGAAGGTGCAGTGCGACTATGGGGGTGCTCCTTAAACCACACGGGGCAATCATGGGAGAGAGTTATGAGAGGGAGATCCTCCTCCTGAGAAGATGGTGAGCCCCAGACGGCACCCATTCAAGGGTGACCTCCCTTGAAAAGACCTGGGAAGAGGCCACAGAGCCAAAGGCAAGTTTAGAAAGGAGTCTGCCCCGCGGGGATCTGTGCACTTTAAGGGAAGGACCTATGTGCAAGAGGGAGCAAGATAGCGGGAGGGGTGCACCAGCGAGGCCCAGGCTGGGGAGGGAGGAAGAAGAGGAGGAGAAAAGGGATCTTCCCCTACCAGGCAGGGCGTGCAGGGAGGGCTGCTGCACCTGCCTGCCCACCAGCGGAGTGCTTCTGGGCCAGGAGCCCGGCTTCCTGCTGGCGGAGTGGCCAGAGAGGGGCTGGGACCCAGGGCACATTTGGGGCATACCCTGTCTTCGATGAGACTTGCTCCCTCTGTGAGCATGTGTGTGCATCCACATCCATGCACGCACGCGCACACACACATGCACACATTCATTCCGAAAATATAATAGTAAGCACAGGGCACAGAGCTGGTTCCAGGTTCTGAGAACACAGCAGTGAAAAACCAAACCTGTCCTTGTAGAACTTACATTCTTGGCACAAGGGGTGGCAATTTGATAGGAGACTCTGTCTGCTCATTTACTGCCCACTATTTCAATTCAGTAGCACAGGCCACTCATTTCCTGTCTCGTTCTTCTTTCTGCCCGGAACCCACCGTGGAGCCTTAAAGGCCATGACTAACAGTCCCCGCCTCGCCCTCTCTCCTCCTTCCCCACCCAATTAGCTTTGCCCTTAACTCTTTTCTTCCATCTCTTCATGCCCCGTCTCTTCTGGAGAGAAGTCTCCCCAGACTTCTCACTCTCAGCGGTGGAGGCTGACCATGGGGACACTGGGAGGCTTGGAGTGAGCTGACCCTTGGGGCTCATGTCTGTCTGGGGACCTCAGGGAGGAACTCTGCCCACTGTAGCCAAGCTGACAGGGGCTCTCTGAGGGTCCAGTTTGGGGACAAGGACTGGCCCACCTGTGAAGTCAGCCAGGTGGGTTTTCTGTGTTCCTAGGCATCCCCTGGACCCTCCTGCTTCCCAAACAACAGACACCACTTGGTGAGTGTTTCCTCCAGGCCAGGCTCTGGCTAAACCCATACAAGCATCACCTTATTTAATCTTCCCAACAACCATGTGTGGTAGGGACCGTCACCATAGCTTTATTCCCCGGTGGGTTCACAAAGCACAGGGGGGCTTTCCAAGGTCACAGAATAGGAAAGTCACAAGGTTGAGACTAGAACTTGGATCTGCCTGACCTCCAAGTTCATGCTGTTGTCCCTGTTTCTGCCACCATCCCCTAACCTTTCCTCCATGGTTACCAAGTGGTGACCAATGTAATGCACGAAATTTCTCACCCAGTGGTATTTGCATTTCATGTATGTACTTCAGAAAACGGAATGTCTTTCTAGACCTAGAAAATATTCTATAATGGTAGGAGTTCAGGCAGGCAGGGGGCAAAGCTGACCATTTTTATTTAGGAATAGGGACATCCCAGAGGCCCCACCACCACCCCACACAGGAGGTCATCCCCTCTGTCTCCATAAAACAGCCCCCATCCTCAACGAGTTGAGCAATCAGACCAACTGTGTTCCCGTGTTCACAGCTCACCTATCTTGGCTCCAAGGCAAATGTCCTGAAACTATTAATTATCCCAGGATAATTAGGGATGGGCAAACCCAGGCACAGATACAATCAGTGCCTTGCCCGGCTGCCCCCACAGTCCCCTCTGGCCTCTCCCCTTTGGTCTCCCTGAAATCCTGGGATGTGTGTGTTTCCCTGTCATCTCCACCCCATGGCTCCCACCAGCCCTGCCTGGGCCAGTGCCAGAAGGTGCATAGGAGAGCTGCACCTTGTCCTGGCCTGCCCAAGCAGCTGCCGTCATGTCGGAATTCCCATAGAAAGCCTCCTCCCATCCGTCCCAGAGGGCTGAGCCACCTTGAGGAGCCTTTCCCAGCTCCTCATCCCCAATGCTCAAGCTGCCTCGTGTCCTTCCCACCTCACCACTCAGATGGAAGAAAACACTGGCTAGGATGAGTGTCCTCAACCAGGCATGGTTCACCTTAGAATGAACCACTTAATTTCAGGACCCTCTGAGGTGGCCCCCAAAATGCTATAAGCATGTACACATCTGCATTTATCTGGGAAGACCCTCACAGCTTACAAGAGATCCTCAAAGAGCCCTGGGACACCGCCCCACATGCACAAAAGGGTGAGAATCTCTGGACTAAGGTGTCACTGAGGTCACCCCGACAACACCTTACAAAGGACTTAGCATCAGAGCCCCTCCAAGGCATGCAAGCACACGGAAGGTCAGGCTGTACATTACTGGTGGGAGCACCAGCCTGCAGCCCCACTGGATACTCCTTGCTATGTCGCTTCAGTTTCCCTGTCTGAAAAATGGGATCACAGTTGTCATGAGGATTAAAATAAAAGAGGTACACCAAGTTAAGTACTAAACACTCTTCCTGGCTCATAGTAAGTCAGCGGTTCTCAACCTGTGGGTCGCGACCCCTTTGGGGGTCAAACGACCCTTTCACAGGGGTCACCGGGTACTCGTATGTGGGCGTATCTGCATGTGGGCCTGGAGACGGATAGAAGAGCGGTGTCTCGGTTCCTAAGACCATCGAAAATATGTGTTTTCCGATGGTCTTAGGCGACCCCTGTGAAAGGTTGAGAACCGCTGTAGTAAGTGCTCAATAAATGTTAATTACTATTTACCACCCCATTAAGGAACGGGAACTAGAGCTCAGAGAGGCTAATTGACTTGTCCAGGGTTACACTCAGCACAGCTTCAGCTGGGACCCTCCCTGGAGCAGAGACTGGGGTAGAATTCTAAGAATACTGCCCATCCAGCTATTACTGGAGACTGGTGTGATGGTTTGGTTCAGCCCAGAGAGCAGAGATGCCAGCTGAGGGCTGAGAAGTGGAGCAAAGGAGGAAGCACTCAGGAGAGCTGAGTTCGAGGTCTGGCCCCATGCTGGGAAGCAGCCAGACCTGGGAGTGGTGGGCAGAAGCTGGGTGGCCATCTGCCGGCAGGCCTCAAGCACCACCACTAGCAGTTTGGTGAGTTCCAGATCCAGTGATGCTATGAAACCTCCTGAGTGGCCTAGGCCCAGATAGGGGCTCCTATGGCCTTAAATGAGACTGACAGACACAGCATCTTTTTTCCTCCTTGGATCACTGTAGCCTGGTGGCTCCAACTGGAACTTCTTTTTTTAAGATTTTATTGGGGAATTGGGGAAGGGGAACAGTGTTGGGGAACTGGGGAAAGGGAACAGCCAAGTTGTCCTTCAATCTTAGTTATAGAGGGCGCAGCTAGCTCAGCTCCAAGTCCAGTTGCCATCCAGCCACTCAGCTCAAGGTGCTGAGTTCAGTCCTAGTTGTGGGTGGGCGTGTAGCCCACCATCCCATGCAGGAGTGGAACCAGCAACCTTGTTGTTAGGAGCACGTGCTCTCACCAGCTGAGCCATTCTGCCACCTGTTGACATCTCAGCGGCAGCTCAGTTCAGGCACAGCTCACTGGCCCATGTGGGAATCAAACTGGCGACGCTGTTGCTCAGAGCTCAGGCTCTTAACCAACTGAGCCACTCGGCCGGCCTCTTCAATTGGAACTTTTAAACCACTGGAGGGACAGACCCTTGATGATAATTAAAAAACAGAATCGCTACTATGGACTTGGGCTGAAGTCACAGTCACCCACGCTTCCCTCTCAGGAAAACCAGCACATGGAGTCTCTCCCTCAGCAGGCATCCTGTATCCCACTCCAGGACAACAGAAGCCCTGAGGGTGGCCCAGGGCAGCCTAGTGTCTCTTCTGGAAACACAATTCAGAGCTGAGAAAAAGACCCCCCCGCTTTGCTTCAGAAGACCTCCCAACCCTGAGAGACCCAAAATACCATTTGAGCACAGAGCCAGACCTGACTTTGTGGACAGCCACAGCTGCACACACCTGGAGAGAAGGCCATGGCCACCTGGGTATCATGGCAGATAGGACTAGAACCGCTGCTCCTGCCCCTCCAGGATGGCCATGCAGCATGAAGGTGGTGCTGCCAGTGCAGAGCACGAGAGCAAAGCAGGGGCTGAGTCTCCTCCAGAGGTCAATGGTAAGGCCGGCTGCTTCAGGGAGGGAGCAGGAAGGAGGGAGGGGAGGAGGGGAGGAGGGAAGACGGAGAGGAAGGGGGGGGGTCTCTTCAAGCCTCCGTATCCCTCCCTCTTCCAGGCAAAATACTCTTTCTCTAAAAAAATAATAACAAAGCCCCCCTTATCCTTTTTCTTTCTGAACAAGAGCTTTGTAACAGTAGATGGCTGATCCGAAAATAACTATTTTGCCCTTAGACAGAGTCGTTTTTGAACAGGAGAAGCTGAGATATTTTGAAAGCCACCCCTGAGGCGAGAAGGTTGTGCGTGAGGCACTAATTGTCAGCGCTCCCCAAGGGCAGCCCGTGTTGCTGGGAAGACGAGGAAAGCTGGGCTGTCAGCGTGGTTCCTGGGGGAGTCTGCCTCCCTGCGCTCAGCAAGCCAGGCCAGCCTTCCGCGCGGAGGAGATAAAACACAGGAACACAGATGATCTTACATAACTGAAGCGGGACTGAACATTTTCAGCAAATTACCTCTGTTATGAGCTCTGCCATAAAATCGCCTCACAAGTGAATTTAGTTTTTCTTCCCTCCGTGCCCAATCAATTAGCACATGAGTAATACCAAGCCCATTAGGACAAACCGATGCCGGGGGAGTTATGTCAGCTGCTATAGAAATGATTGCTTAATATACCAGTTGGCTCCGAGGAGCTCTTAGCCACACGCAATCTTGCCATAATCAATAGCAACAGTCAGACGACACTATTTCAACGAGAACACTGCAGGGCAACGTAGGAGCCAGCCCAGTGTGGAGAACAGAGCCGAGTGGGCCCCAATACCAGTGCACCCCCCTTCCTGCCTCCCTTCAAAGCAAGCAGAAGCCCATAATGACTAAGAGAAATGGAACTGTGGAGGGAGAGACAGGAAAGGCACAGAGGAGGGCCCAATGGAGATTTGCATCCAAGAGGGAAAGGGAATGCACAAGACTCCTTTCCCTGTCCGTATTTCCTATCAGCCGCAAAATGGGCTTTCCCAGGGACATCCACCGGCCCACGTGAGATTACAGTCACTGTGGAGTTGAGCGTGTGGGACCATAACGTGTGCATCTGCGTGTGCACATTGGCATAAACAAAGACAAGGACGTGTCTTTACAGGTGTGCATGCACGTGTTGGGTGGGCCCACAGGTAGGCATGTGTGTGTGTGTGTGTGTACACGCTAGCATATACACATGTGCATTAGAATGTGTATGCGAGTGCAGGTGTGTCCATGTGCTCCCACCACCCCCAGGTGCAGCAATCCCGCAGGATTAGAAGCCTGACACATCAGTTTGTTCTATCACAACCCTGGTCTGAGGGACCCAAAGGTAAAAGCTGAAAGCATCCCCCCAGATGACTGAGAGGAAGGCAGTGAATGTGGCTGTCACCTGCCTGGGCACTGTGTCCTGGAAGAGCGCTGGCTTCAGAGCTAGTACCTCTTGGGTGTGGGTCCTGCCCCACCACCAAAAGGGGCAAGGTACTTGACGTCCCTGGGCCTTGGTTGCCTCATGTGTAACATGAAGAGGGCAGCTTGCCCCAGAGGATTGGGAGGAGAGTTAGTGCACAGAAAGCACTTAGGGCGCCTGCCAGCGGGCGTCCACCAAAGCAAGCCTGTTGTTATGAAGCCCTGCGCTCCTGGCAGCTCCCCGACTGCTGAGACCCCGAACTCTGACCGCCCGCCCCCCAACCCTACCTCAGGAACCACTAGGGAACCAGGCTGGGAACACTTCTTTTCCCTCCCTGCCCCTCAGGGATGACTGGGGAGGATTTGCCATTTCCCAGAGACCAGGCAAGTCCCGAGGGGACTGAGGGTTTACAGTCTCAGCTGCAGGCCCTTCTCCCCCGGCTACAGGAGTGACTCCCCTGCAAGGTAATTACCAGCCCCGATAGTCAGATGGTGCTGCTTTCAATCAGCTACAAACTCCTGGGCCTGGGGGAGGGGAGGAAGAGGCCCAGCTTGCATGGGTAAATCCAGGGATGCGGCCCCTCAGAGACACATGGTATGAGAGCCACAGGCCTTGGAAATCCCCTAGTGCACCCCGTTCCTCTTTCATCCATGAGGAAACTAAGGTTTCCAAAGTCAGCCATCGAGCTAGTTTCCATGAGGGGGCATGCGGTGGGGGGCAAGCGGCCACGAAGCCTGTTGGGAGGGAAATGGGCCTGGAGCTACGACGAGGGACTGATTAATAGCAGCCTTGGGGAGCAGGGAAGTGGGGGCAGACATGAGTGCCCAGTCTTCTGAAATGCTGCGTTTCTGAAACACACTGACTAGCCTTTTCCCCTCTGTGGCCTCAGTTTACCCATCTAAAACTGGAATGAAGGACTCTATGAGGCCATGGTCCCTCCCAGTCCTGATGCTATGCGATTGGCCTGTGGGGGTCCCTAAAGCATGATTGACATCAGCAGTCATCTCTGGGCAGCTGGGGATGGAGAGTAGCAAGTGGAGACATTCTGGGGAGGTGTGGCTATGTCCCCAAGGCCAGGCGGCAGGCCTGTACCCCCACCCAGTGGGGGTGCACTGTGAGTAACTCTGCAGAGGCAGCTTGGCGGGATGGTGGAACCTCCAGACGGTCCACTCACTCGCCGGGCCACCTTGAGTGGTTACAGGGTCTCTCTGAACCTCAGGCTCCTCACCTGTGAAATGGCAGTAGCGTACTGTCCCTCCTTGGATGATTAGGAAAAGTCAGGGAGCATAATACTTTATTATGCCCCCTAAGTGCCAGGCCTCACAGTCAAGAAACAGAACAGACAAATGTCACCGCCCTGCCCAATCTACCTTTGAGATGGGGCAGAGGGGCACATTAATAAGAGAACCAGAAAGAATGTCAGGAGTGGTAAGCCATACAGAGAAAAACCAACCAGAGAAAGGGGGAGTGCGGGAGGCGGTACGGGGAAAGTGCCTACAGAAAAGAGACCTGTCTCTGGACCGCCATGTCCTCATTTGTAACGTGGGCACAAGCTCATCCACCTTGCCTCCCTCCTAGGTTTTTATTAGGGAATAATTGTGGTCCCCAGGGCTTTATGGGATTTGGTGTCTGAGGGGTGAAAGAGGACCTGGGGTGACTGGCATGAAAGGGACAAAGGGTGTCTCAGCTGCTGTTGCTGGGGACCAGAGCTGTTGCTCAGGGCATAGATGCTCTCACCCCTCCCCGGGCCCTCGCACTCCTCAGCCAGGCTAACAGGAAGTGTCAACCCCCACCCCATCCCCTCTGCTAGGCCCTGTCTCTCCACTGACCAGCCTCCATGCCACAGGAAGGACACAGCTTCCCCTCCCCCCTCAAAGCTCTGGAGAGAGTACTGGGGAGGCTGAGGCCTCCAAACGCTTCACTGAGAGGCAGCATTTTTGGTGGGTAGAACATTAGACTCAAAGACAGGAATGCCGAATTCTGGTGCCAGCTGCTTGCCGCTAAATTCTTGGGGCCTCAGTTTCTTCATCTCTAAAATAGGCATAATGCCACCCTACCTACATCACAGAACTCTTATTAAGAAGCATCAATTCTTAACTTAAAGTAGGCAGCTTAGTAGATCAGAAAGGGCATGAATGTTGAAAAGCGACAGACTTCTATACTGCTGGAGCTTAAGCAAACTCTTCTCTGAACGTTTCTTCTTCTGTGAAGTTAAACCCAATCTGGGGCTGCTGTGAAGATTAAACAAGCTCACAAATTCCTGCTCCTTTTATTGAGCACCTACTATAAGTGGGGCCCTAGGAAGGATATGGAATAATGAGATGTCATGGCAGCCAGTATCCAAGATGGTCCCAGTGCCTGCTGCTACCTATCCCCTCATGCAGTCCTCTCATACGATGAATAGGCTGACCTTTGTAATGCATAGCATTTTTGGAAAAGGTGGAGTATGACCTCCAAGTCTAGGCTGTACAAGACATTACTGCCCTGGGCTCCCTCTCCTGGATGATTTATAGTGGGTGAAGCTAGCCTCCATGTTGTGAGGATGCTCAGGCAACCTTATGGAAGGAGTGGCAAGTAACTGGGACTTCCTGCCAACAGACAGTGTCAGCTTGCCAGCTGTGCAAGACAGCCATCTTGGGAATGAATCCTCCTGCTCAATCAAGCCTTCAGAAGACTGTACAACTGGCTGGGGTCTCGACGGCCCCTCCTAAGAGACCCTAAGCCAGACCCACCCAGCTAAGCCACTCCTGAATGTCACATGCTGAGGAACTCGCACACCCAGCTCTGTTAAGCACCATTTTAACATTTATCACTAAAGACAATGCTCCATGCCCTGCACACGTTAAACACGGGCTTCACAAAGAGGCCATGCTCCTGACTCACTCACAAACCCACTCCGTTAACCGCAGAGTTCCAGGATTGCTGACCACAGAAATGCGTGAGATAATAAATGCTTACTGTTGCTTTCAGCTGCCACGTGTAGGATAATTTGTTCCACAGCAATAGATAGCTAATGCACATGTGGTCTCTGCCCTCTTTAACCTGGTTTCAGAGGGAAGAAAAGTGCATAGAGAGGTGACGACATGAGACAGTGTGTGGTCAGAAGCCAGCTGATGGCGGCATCAGGGGCTCCTCTGTGTGCAAGGCTCAGGGGACAGGTAATGTGTGCTATTACTCCATTCAAAGGCCTGCAAGCTGATGGATGAGAAATTATCCTGAAAAGCAGACCACATTATCTGCTCAGACGTGGAGGGTTGTTATAAAAAAGAAAAGGAAATTACTGTCAGAGACTTGAGAGTTTGATCCCAGGCCCTGCCACTGTGGGGAGAGTGAGGGGGCGTGGCTCCCCACATCTGATGGGTGCTATGTAATGTCGGGCACACTGCACCCTTACCTGGTTCTGGGATTCACAAAAGTCCAGAGTCTTACAGGAAGGGCTACTTGACTGTGATTTTAAGAAGAGAGGGAAAATGGGCTCCCTTGCTCTCCTAAGGCTCGGCTGCCCTCTGATTCTCACAGCTAATGGGGCAGGAAATTGCCCGTGGCGAATGAGCGGGACCTGTTACCTGTGGGTGGAAATGGGTAATGAGAACTTAAATTCAGGCGCATCACTGGATCACATTGGGGAGTCAGCCTGCAAAAATGATTAGGAGGGTTTTAATATCCACCGATCGGATGGATGCCCATCTCCTGCAGCGACCTCAGACTCATTAACCTAGAGGGCCTGCTCAGCCATCAATCTCGTGTGCTGATGGAGGGGCCCCCATCCCAGAGCTCTCCCGGGGCCTCCCAGGACCCAGAGATTTGAAATAATTAAAATCCTATGTGGCGTGGTGCAACCAGCCCCACTTAAGTGAAACTCAGATATTCCTTCAGACCTTACCTGAGTGAAGAACTCTAACCTTCCCACCCTGAGCAGGACAGGGAGTGGAGAGGCAAGCCACTGGGACAGCATTCCACTTCCTTTTCTCTCCCTCCAGTGGGGGCGCTATGAGGAGGCAACGTGGAAGGAGCACCAGAGACCTGGGCCGGCTCAGCGGCCTGTGACCATGTTATCAAGTCACATTCCTTCCCAGACCCTGCATGTGGGGCAAGGAGACCCACCTGGCCCAGCTCACGTCTGTCCTCTGTCGTTGACTCCCCTCATGTTTCGGTCCTCATGTTTCCCCACCCCAAACGCTCCTTTTTCTTTCTGAACAAGAGCTTTGTAACAGTAGATGGCTGATCCGAAAATAACTATTTTGCCCTTAGACAGAGTCGTTTTTGAACAGGAGAAGCTGAGATATTTTGAAAGCCACCCCTGAGGCGAGAAGGTTGTGCGTGAGGCACTAATTGTCAGCGCTCCCCAAGGGCAGCCCGTGTTGCTGGGAAGACGAGGAAAGCTGGGCTGTCAGCGTGGTTCCTGGGGGAGTCTGCCTCCCTGCGCTCAGCAAGCCAGGCCAGCCTTCCGCGCGGAGGAGATAAAACACAGGAACACAGATGATCTTACATAACTGAAGCGGGACTGAACATTTTCAGCAAATTACCTCTGTTATGAGCTCTGCCATAAAATCGCCTCACAAGTGAATTTAGTTTTTCTTCCCTCCGTGCCCAATCAATTAGCACATGAGTAATACCAAGCCCATTAGGACAAACCGATGCCGGGGGAGTTATGTCAGCTGCTATAGAAATGATTGCTTAATATACCAGTTGGCTCCGAGGAGCTCTTAGCCACACGCAATCTTGCCATAATCAATAGCAACAGTCAGACGACACTATTTCAACGAGAACACTGCAGGGCAACGTAGGAGCCAGCCCAGTGTGGAGAACAGAGCCGAGTGGGCCCCAATACCAGTGCACCCCCCTTCCTGCCTCCCTTATTTAATCTTCCCAACAACCATGTGTGGTAGGGACCGTCACCATAGCTTTATTCCCCGGTGGGTTCACAAAGCACAGGGGGGCTTTCCAAGGTCACAGAATAGGAAAGTCACAAGGTTGAGACTAGAACTTGGATCTGCCTGACCTCCAAGTTCATGCTGTTGTCCCTGTTTCTGCCACCATCCCCTAACCTTTCCTCCATGGTTACCAAGTGGTGACCAATGTAATGCACGAAATTTCTCACCCAGTGGTATTTGCATTTCATGTATGTACTTCAGAAAACGGAATGTCTTTCTAGACCTAGAAAATATTCTATAATGGTAGGAGTTCAGGCAGGCAGGGGGCAAAGCTGACCATTTTTATTTAGGAATAGGGACATCCCAGAGGCCCCACCACCACCCCACACAGGAGGTCATCCCCTCTGTCTCCATAAAACAGCCCCCATCCTCAACGAGTTGAGCAATCAGACCAACTGTGTTCCCGTGTTCACAGCTCACCTATCTTGGCTCCAAGGCAAATGTCCTGAAACTATTAATTATCCCAGGATAATTAGGGATGGGCAAACCCAGGCACAGATACAATCAGTGCCTTGCCCGGCTGCCCCCACAGTCCCCTCTGGCCTCTCCCCTTTGGTCTCCCTGAAATCCTGGGATGTGTGTGTTTCCCTGTCATCTCCACCCCATGGCTCCCACCAGCCCTGCCTGGGCCAGTGCCAGAAGGNTATATGTATACAACACACACACACACACACACACACACACACACACACACGCCATTAGTTTTGCCTCCAGAGCTTTTGTAGGGTCATTGGCTCTAGGCTAAGCGGGGGAGAAAGAACGTCATCTGCAAACACCCGGAATCTCAGCTGCTCAGAAGTGGCACTGGTCCCATCTGCACCTCCGAGTTTCCCCTACCCTGGCTGCCAGCTGCCCTTTCCACCCACATTTCCCCTGAGCCAGACAGGCCAGCCCAGGCTTTTCCAGACCTTCCCTGAAGCCTGATAGAGAACCACCCTGGGCTGACAGCCTGGAGGTTTTGCAAACATTTGGAGAGGGAACAGCTAGACAGAGGGCAACCTCGCAGAGCTGGGCCCCTCCTTTGGTGTGGACTCAGGGCCTCCACCCCATCACTGTGGGGAGCCACAGGGCTTCCAGGCCAGGACCCCTTGTAGACACCCAACAGACTTGTTCTCTGAAGCCGTGTATTTTCGTGAACCAATCCCCAAGGACGGTAGGGTTGGTGGGGAGGGTGCCCTACCTGCAGGTACATAGAAGGACAAGGTTCCAATGAAGACACAGTCAGAGCAGGTTCTGAAGCATGAGGCCCAGCAGCCAGGCCCTCACCCAGCAGCTCTCCAAGAGCTTGTTGGGCCAGACTGCAAGATTGGGCAGGGGGTATCTTCTGGTCCCATCATAGATAAGAGGTCTCTCTTCCCCAGCTCTTTATTTTGATAGAAATTGCCACCCATGATTAATGCATGGAGCGGCGTTGAGGACGAGACCACTGGATACTTTCTGAAACGGTGCCCAAATTCCAGAAACATGGAAGGCGATGAATTATTGATCCTCTAGCGGGAGATTTGCTCCGTGGAAAGAAGCAGCTCTGAGCTGCTTTCCTTTGTAAAGCTGAGATAACCTCCTGGAAGGCAGATGCTGTGGGTGAGAGGCGGCTGTGTGCAGGCCGCCAGTGCAGCCGCGGCCCCCAGGCTCCCCAGCCTTCCTGCAGGCCCGGGGGCACAGGCCCCCAAAGCCAAATTATTATTATATTATTACCATTATCCTCTATTAAAAAAGAGCCCCCATCAAGGCAGCCCACCTTCCTAATCGGGAGGCCTCATTAAATTCCCATTGTGAACAAGGCCAGGGCTTTGAGATCAAGAAACACTGGGTGCTGAGAAAGAAACAGACACCACCTCCCTCTTAGTTATGACACAGAGCATCTTACATATATGAAAAGCTGGCCCTAATTTGCTTATAAATAATTGACTTCTCCTAGATTAAAATCTCTGGAGGGACTCTCAGTTTATTCACAACAAGGTGCTTCTGCCTACAGTGCAAATTAGGCCCTTTCAAACCTGTCTTATCTCAACCTTGAACGTTATGAAGAGTGATTTTTTTCCCCCTTCATCCCCTGTAATAACCTTCAACTAACCTTTAAACCAGAGTGAATAATTTAAATCTTATTTTCATATCAATGGAGGAGTCAAGCCAGGCAATTATCTTTTATCTGTATACTCTGTCGTCAGAGCAGCAGGCATAATCAAGTTTTCCCAAGCGAGCCAGATGAGAGAGAGAAAGAGCGAGGAAGTGAGAGAGATGGTATCTGAAGACATTAACGCAACAATGAATTATTCAATAATGAGTACAAGATCTGTCATAACACACACACACACACACACACACACACACACACACACACACACGGCTTGACATCTGCCGGTTGTTTCAGGCAAGCAGGGGCTGGCAATCTGGGGGAGGGGAGCCAGGAAGGGGGTCTGGGCTAAGCATGACAAATCGGCAGATCATCTGCTCAATTAGGATGGAGAGCAGGTGCTCTGGGCGCATTTGGGGCCCTGGACTGCGCTGCTGTGGGCCAAACAACAGGCTGAGGAAAAACACCTAATTTGCGTGACAGTGATTTAGAGCAACTCCAGCTATGATTTTTGCTAAAGGAGGAGAGCAGGAGCGCAGGCAGGAAAGAAATGTCAGGGAGGGGTGTGGCAGGGAGAAGGGAAGATACAAAAAGAAAAAATAAGCGAGAAAAGGTTGAAATTCCCCACGGTGCTCATTAAAATTCTACTGCACGCATTTCTTCCCCGGGTCCCCCCGGACTGCCCATGATCATTTTTATTAATTCATAAAATATCGCACCAGTGATTGAGGCTGATGATTAGTGGAGCCGACAAACACAAGAGCTGGTGAAATATTGCAGCAGCTCCTATCGGGTCCCTCAGAGTGAAAACAGACGTCACATGAAAATTCGTTCTTCAACTGGTCCCTGGGCAGCCTGCCTGGCTGGGGGGTGCGGACAGAGGGTCCGCGTGCCTGCCCCTGCTCCTGCAGCCCCGCAGTCTCCCTTGTTTAGACACCCTGTGGCATCAGCAGACATTTCCCATCCTATCTCTCTGGTTATGGGAAATGCCTGCTTGAGACAGACGTGTCCTTTAACCTCCCATGTGAAATGGACTGTCGGGCTTTGTCAAGAAGCAGCTGAAAAGTTTCCACCGGAAGCTCAGCTCCTGCCTTGGCAGCTGTGAGGGAAACACACGCAAGAGCCAGGGGGCTCCCACACTTACCCCACCCAGGTTCTTTCGAAATGCCCATGCCCCTTGAGCTTCCAAGTAACTCCACTCCATTGGCTATGGAGGACCTTGATTCTGTGCATTATACATTACCACCCCATTTTACAGATGAGGAAAGTTGTGGCTGGCATATTTCTACAGTAAGAATGATGGCTCAGAGTAGCAGGGACAGAGGATCTGGTTGCAGGAGAAGCAAAGTCAAACTTTGCGTCCCATGATAATGATCATGCTGTCAGAATTCTACTATAATTCTTTTTCCTTCTAATTTCTGGTGCCATTTTTACTAATTGCTCTATTCTCATTTGTTTCCATATTTTAAGACACATCGTATACTTTGTGATACTAGGTTGGAAGAAAGTCTAGGTTGGTTTTTGTTAACACCTGCTTCAGCCAAGAGGCTTACTAAATTCAGGGAGGCCCAGGAATCTGCATCTCACTAGCTTGAAAGGTGAGTCTCATGCACTCAAGATTGAGAATCATTGGCCCAGAGGGACCAGAGTTCAAAGCCCTGACTGCATTGAAGAATCACCAGAAGACCTTTGGAACAAAAATAATTCCCTACACTACACTCTAAAGATTCAAGTTCAACTGGTTCTGCGTGAGACCGAGGCACTGGTATTTGTTAAGAGATCTCCAGGTATTTCCAATAAACAGCCAGGCTTAAGAAACATTCAGAGTGACAAGACTAGAAGAGCCTCCCTGATTCTATCCTCAGTTCCCAGTTACTAAACATGACTCATTCCATTTATACAGTGACATTAAACTAGGCAGGAAAAAAATAATAAGAGAGAATGAATTACTTTAAAAATATGTTCATGATCCCATTTATCTTAGGCCTTGGACTCAGAGTCCAGGCTAATTTGCATGCACAGATGAAATATTTCAGTTTTTACTTAGAAAATAGCAATGCTATCTATAAGGCGTACTAAGGAGGAAGGCATACTAAGTTATTGTATGCTGCACTCAAAATCCTTTCTCCTCTCAGTTAGCTCTTGTAGACATCAAGCTTGCTTGTGCACACATCCTGCATTGAATATGTTTGTATAGCTTCTTCTGGGATCATTTTGTGATACTGAGTTCCCACATCTAGGGAAAGCAGAAAGCATGCAAAAGCAGTGTTCATCTTATGAGCTTGAGTTTGAAGGAAAGCTTTGTTTCTCTTGAGCACATAGTTAATTTTGGACTTATTGACAATCTGAATTGCAAAACTGATTGGGTTTCTTTCTTTGGTTTAGCCACTGGGACGGACGCTTAGGGCCAAATTTACCACTTCCCTCGAACTGGAACTGATGATATACTTACCTTTGTCTCCCTTTTCTGCCTTAGGGGATAAGTACATAAACACAAATGATAAAAAACAATTAGTAGGATCTTGTTTTAGTACGTGTTGTACTCCCTTCTATCATCTCCTGGACCGGAGGGTCACAAACGCAAATGCCTGTAGGGACCAGGCAGGCAACATAAATGAGTGAAGTAGGTCTGGGTACCCTAGAGAGAGGCTGAGAAAACTGTGGGAAACTGGACAGCACATGTTCCAGTTAAAAGCTCAGGAGTTAGGGGTGACCATTTGCTCAGTTGGTTAGAGCGCGGTGCTGATAACACCAAGGTTGCCAGTTTGATTCCCGCGAGGGCCACTGTGCATTGCACCCTCCCTAAAAGAGTCACCTATGCCATTGTAACATGAAAGCAATGTGTAACCAATGACCATGGCTGTTCCCTAATAATAATAATAATAATAATAATAATAATAGCTCATAAATTAAAAAAAAATTAAAAAGTAGCCACTCTGTTGGTCCATCAAAGCCCATCTGCAGGCTAAACCTGGCCCATTGGAAGCCAATCTGTCTCGTCTGAGGATGCCTCTATGACAGGTATATAAGGACCTCCTCCCTGTTTTACAGGTTGTTTACACGAACAGCCAAACCTCTGTCCCTTAATTGTCACTTTGGAATAACTATTCTAGCTTGAATGAGAGGAAAAGTGTTAAATTCCTGACTTAAGGGAAGTTGGTGCTCAGGAAATGTTTGGTAAATGAGCTATTGAATGAGGTTCATTTTTCTGCTCCCAGAACTCTGCTCTGAGTGTTGGGAGTTACTACAAAAACAATCTATGCTCATTGTATACGAAATGGAAGTAGGGAAACAGACCGAAAGGAAAACAAAAATACATATAAGTGAAACACGTGTAGGTGAGATAACTACTTAACACCTCAGTATACACATTTCAGGCCTGTGTGTATGCTTCTGTGAGTGTAGTGCATAGATCTACTTTGATTTTCAACTTACATTCTTTTAGCAACGTCTTTTTTCCAGGGAAGAATTTATGATTTTCCTAAAGTATTTTCTTAGCCTCCTAAAGGATAAAAGAATCACAAAATCTCTTCCAAAACATTATTAAGTAAAAAAACAAACAAAAAAAACCCCAAAAAACTTATTTTTAAAATAAAAATCAGAAAGATACTTTACAAAATATTGGAAGAAAACTTTCCTGAAATTAAAAATTATTAGTCTATACCTTAACAGGGAAAAAATTATACTATGACATGTCTTGATGAAGTTACTAAATCTTAAGAATAATACAAAAATCTTAAGATTATTCTGGCTGAAAATATAAATCACCTTGAAGAAACAAAATCAGGATGACTCAAGATTCTTCACAAAAATATTCTATGTCACATTTGGTTATCACATTACACATTTAATTTTTATTCACCTTAAGTCTGCATGCTAAATCCAATACATTGAGATAAAGTAATTTTTAAAAAATAAATTAAAAAAAAAGAAGTATTCTCTGCCAGAAAATGTGAAAATATCTACAGAGTTTGGGAATGAAGGCATAATCCCCCAATTTTATACCCAGCAAAATTTTTCTTTATGTATAAAGACAAAAAAGACACACCAAAGGTTAACACACAATGGATCATGGATCTAAACGTAAGAGTGAAAACTACAAATGTTATAGAAGAAAATATAGGAGAAAATCTTTGCAACCTTACAAAGTTCTCTTAGCAAGAGTGAGCAAAGATTTATTAGATAAGACACAAAAGCACAAACCATAAAGGAAAAAAATTATTAAAAGAATTTTATCAAAATTAAAAATGTCTGCTCTTCAAAAGTCATAAAAAAATGAAAAGGGGCAACACGGAATGGGAGAAAATATTCATGATATGAATATAAGACAAAGGACTTGTATCTAGATAAAAAGAACAATATGGCTTAATAATAAAAGATAACCAAATTTCAAATGATCAAAATATTTGAAGTGATCCTTTACCACAGAAGATATATGAAAGATCAATAAGCACATGCAAAATGCTCGTCTACATTAGTTATAGGCAAATGCAAATTAAAAACAATGAGATAGCACTCTATATCCCTAGAATATCTAAAGTAAAAAGACTGACAATACCAAGTATTAGACCAAGTAGAAGCCTTATACACCATTGGTGGGAGAGTAAAATGGTACAACCACTTTGAAAAACACCTTGGCAGTTTCTTCTAAAGCTAAACATATATCTATGATGTGATCCAGCCATTCTACCACTAGAGAACTGAAAACATATGTCCACATAAATACTTTGTACAAGCATGTTCATAGCAGCTTTATTTGTAATAGCCCCAAACTGGAAACAACCCAACCATCCACAGGTGAGTAGTTAAACAAATTGTCATATTTCCATGCAATGGGACACAACCCAGCAATGAAAAGGAATAAACTCGTGATAGATGCAACAACATGGATGAATCTCACAGACATTATGCTGAGCAAAGAAGTTATATGCAAAAGAATAGACTTTACATTACTTTACATATGAAATTTTGGAACAGATGAAAATAATTATTGTAATGGAAATCACATCGGTGGTTCCAAGGTGTGGAGTGGGAGGACATTGACAATAAAGGGGTACAAGGAAACTCTGGGGTGATGAAAATGTTTTAGATCTTGGTTGTGGTAACAACGGTTATGTGAGTATACAGAGAGTGCCAAAAAAAGTATACACATTTTAAGAAAGGAAAAAAACTATTAAAATTGTGATACAATGAATGATGCCAGCATTCATTTGATTAACGCCATTTTTTAAGTGAACGTCATACTACACACTGCCACTGTAATTCAATTCAACTTCAAAAAGTAATACATAGATAACATCTCTTAAAATGTATGCATTGTTTTTGGCACCCCTGGTATACATTTGTCAAATCAACAGCACCGATATTTAAAATAGAATGTGCAAATTTTATTGTATGGAAAGTGTACCTCAATAAAGGTATAAAATTTGGTAAAAGAATAAAGTTTGAAATAAAATTATAATACACATGATGGATAATAAGAACTATTTTCCTTACAATAAAAAGATCTCTTGCAAATCAATAATTTAAAAAAACATTAGCCCAAGAGATCACTTGGAATGGATGTGAACAAGCAAATGAAAACAAGTCACTGAAGTACAAATAAATATATGAAAAGATGGTCACACTTACTTCTAATTAAAAACATATAAATAACAGTGAGACATCATTTCTCATCCATTAGATTTACAAATATTAACAAGATTTATAATACACGGTGTTTTCTGGCATATGTGGAAACAGGAACTCTTACACCTTTTATAATGAACACGATTTATTTTTGTACTGAAAAATTTCAAAAGCAACATCAGTTCATCCCGTTCTTCTGTCTCAAACCTCTTCATGACTAATCGTTGCTCATGACAGTACACAGTCCTTAACCTGGCAGCCATCCTCAGAGAAGGAACACGAGGCACTTGCACTGAGGTTGGCACTGACTCAGCAGCAGAAAAAACAAACAGCACAACCTGAACCCTCCAGATGACGTTGGGACAAACAGAAGGAAGTGCAGAGAACAAGTGCCTCCTCCTCTCCTGGAATCTGTTCCCTCCAGCAGCCCACTCTCCCTCCAGAAGACCTCTGCACACGTGTCCCCAGAAGAGCTCCCTGCACGAGCCATCGGTTCCTGCACAGCAGCAAACCCTGGTGTCCAGTCTCTCCAGACTCTCCCCAGGCTGGGCAGGCGCTGACATTTGTTTCATCATTTCCCACAACAACCCGTGGAGTTAGGACCGTTACCATCCGCACTGGTGTGATCAGAAATAGGACTCAAAATGTTAAAGAACTTGACCTAGGTCATGTGCCCTGTGAGAGAGGAGGCATGAGCCCAGATGCATTCGGGTATGTCCAGTGCCATGCTCTCCCAAGAACCATATCTGAGAGGGCCCTGAGTGAGGAGTTGGGGATTCCATGAGGTTCATTCCCTCCAAATGTATAAATGAGCAGGTTAACCACCCAGCTGCCCTCTAGCAAGGCCTGAGGGGCATGAAATCAATATACTGAGAAAGTGTGAAATGATGACACTTGATTAGGATGGCAACAGCAGCCCAGAGGAGTTTCATTTTTATTCTTTCTATCAGCTTCTTATCATGAGGGACCAAAAGTTTGGAACGTTATGGATTGGTGAAGGGGTTCTTTTCCAACAGAATTTCAGAAGCAGTGAGTTCCAATCTCGAGTCTATTCCCACCTGCTATATGTGTGGTCTTGGGGTAAGAGAGAGGACGTGAAACGTAACCTGGGTCTTGGATGTGAAGAGGATTGGGGGAGGTAGGGGGTGGAGGGTCTGCTAAGGCAAGGCCTGGAGGCGGGCAGACCTCCCCACTGAGAACAAGGGTCTCTATTCCCAGAGGGGTGGACTGTGCCTACATGCTGTCTGCAGTGACATCAACTCCCCTAAGAGTTTACCACCTCACCCGAGATGTTCACTATCTCTTGTTGAAGCAATACCTATTATACCAACCATGATGCACAAGCTTTATTCGTCACCCAAACCTCTCATCCCAGCCAAATTGGAACATAACATAAAAAGCTCTCACCATAAAGAGAGGTGGCTTTTTTATTACATGGATCAGACGCAAAGGAAACTATTTATGTTCATGACAGCTCCCCAGGGGCTCTCTCATTTGGAGTTAGCACCCCACTTCTGATTAGAGGCTGCGGTAAGATAAGACACCTCCAACGTGGAGGGAGATGAGGGGACAACATTCCTGACAGTTCCAGTGCCATGTCACCTTTTGGGCACTGCAACAAGAACCGACTTGGACTCTCAGAGCAAACAAACATAAAGAGAAGAAACCGCTTTCCCATCTTGGTATACATTCCAGGCTCCCCGTCCTTCTCAATGTCTTAAAGAATGGTCTTGGTGCCAACTTAAATATTGCATTTGGTTGGGAGAGGAGGCACTGTGATTCCACAATGGGAGTCACATTATCCCACAAATATTCCTTATTTAAATAACATTTTAAAAAATAGATCATGTTCAGTGGTGAAGAACGACTGAATTATTGAATTCCCTGAAGCATCCTATAGGCTTTAAAGTGGCTCGTGAAGCCCCCATAAAAGAATGTAATAAATAGTCGAAAGGAACGTCAGGCCCCGCATCAGGATGCCTGTGTGAGCCAACGCTAAACATCTTCATGTAATCTTTCCACTTAAACCAATGATTAAACAGATTAAACAGATGATTAAACAAATAAAGATTAATGAAACAAGTAAAGTAATCAAATCTGTATGGGTGTATACACGAATGATTCCAGACAATATTAGAACAAATTGTCTAAAACTAATAGTGGATGCGTCAGTTCAGCCCCAACAGCTTTTGTTGGGCTCTCACTTGGATGTAATCAAAACATTTGTTTAAACTAAGATGAATATGAGGCGCTTAGATGTCAGTTTCTTGAAAGAGAAAAATAAAACAAAAGCCGTGTCTCCCGTAAGGAGATTGGCACTGCCAATGGGCTGCGTGACGGAGGAATCTGTGAACACTGCTAGTGACACACGGAAGTTTAATGTCACCCTGGCTGCTTTGTAAAATAAGCTGTGCCCAAATAATAAATGTAAGTGAGCCAAAGGAAGACAGAGATATCTAAACTACTTGAGGATTTGCCAGGGAGAGGAAAAGCTATTCAAATACCCTCCAGCTCTGTAGAAACCCCTTTTTAATTATTGGTCATTGATATGCTAATTACAACGTGTGCTTTATCTATTCCGTCTTTCCTTGAGAAGCCAACTCTTCCCTAGGAAGAAATCAAACTGTATTTTTTAGCAAGGATGCTCTATTCAGATTGTTTTTCCATTAATTAAAACAAGTGAGATGGGTTTTTAGATTTTTTCCGCCCTATGTAGGATAGTCACTTGGTTTCAATTCTGCTGGATTTGGGGGCTCTAACTGGCCACTTATTTGTAATTCCTAACATCGGGAGCCTAAATCCTTCTAGTCCAAGTATGGTCCCTGGGCCAGCAGAATCCTCATCCTGTGAGAGCCCCAACCTGCGGCAGAGGATTCTCATTCTAACATTTACCTCAGGTAGAGCTGGAGAAATACGGATCTGATATTTGGGACCTGCAAAATTTTCTAGGCATGTCTGCAAATGGGGGAAGAAAGAAGGGCCATTATCATTCGCCAAGGTAAGGCTCTGTAAGAAATGCTTTGAAATAATTGCTTTGGGAAGAGTGGCCGTCTGGGAGTCAGCTGCAAAGTTTCCGTGGAGACCACAGGGCATTTTCCTGATACCCAGAGCATGCTGACACCATGTCACAGAGCATGCTGACACCGTGCCTGCCTGCTGCTGCCACTGGCTCTGACTGCATTCAGTGTAAGGGAGGGCTTGTTTGGGACTGTTGGATTGCAACAGAAATCAGACTAGTCTGGGCAAAAAAATGTGAGTTGTTTGGTTTTTGTAAAGATATGGAGTGCCTCCCAGAACCCGCAGACAGGGTGCTGCTTCAGGAGAGCACTGGACCTAGCCTGACAGCCCTCAGGCTCCACCTCCCCACCCCCATTCTTCTGCTCTGAGAGTGTCTGCTTCTTACTCTGTGTGGACCCGCTCTCTCTCCACTCCTTGCTGTTGCACAAATCACAGTTGCTTGCCCAACTATACCCATGGACACATTACTTACAGCCACTAAGACACTGGTCCCTTAGGCCAAATTCCAAATGCAAAGTAAGAGACCCTGTTTGGTGGCTCTGTTTGGATAGTGACCACTGGTCCAGTCAGCTATGGGAGTGAAACCCTGTAGAACACTCACACCTATGGGGAACCCACTCCACTGCATGGCAGCTACGACACAGACAGAGACAAAGACAGGCAGACAGACTAGAGAGTAAGAGAGGTGTCCTCAAAGAAAAGGAAGCACAATAATTTGCCCAGGGTCACCTGGTGGTGACAGCAGGATTTGAACCCAGAGACGTCTGCTATGGCCTCTGCCTCCTCGGCTTCTTTACTGTTATCTTCCTGGACCCCTGCCCATCTTTAGGCTACGTAAGGCCACAGAACCTTGTCATCACCCCCTTCTCCCCTCTTCACGCTGGCATCTCCCTTTCAGCACCCAGACTCTGGCTTTCAGTGCCCACCAGCTGCCGTCTTGCTGCTCAGTAAACACCCTACCCACTGGGTTCCTTAGCGCTAATACCCTCAGACCTCACTCTCTGCAGACGATTTGCTACCTAACATGGTAAAGCAATCAATCTGTATGACGTTATGGATGCTAAAGTGATAACATGTCACTCTCTTGGGTAACGCATCGGTATTTTACCCGAGGCGCCCTGGAGACAACATGCAGGGCTGTAACAGATTGAGGAGATATTTGCAAGTGAAATTACCTTTTGGAATTCCCTAATCGTTCCCAAACCAAGGGTTGAGAGAAAGAGAGAGATCAAGATGGAGGAGGGAAGAGAGAAGCTTGTTGAAACTGGAGACATTGTTAAAAACGCAGAAGTCTGGACCACACCTGGCATGCTGGGTCAGAGGTTGGGGGAGCTGGAGCTTGAGAATCTCTATGTTTAGTAAGCTCCCCTAACACCCCATGCTCACAGGTCAATCCAGGTGAGCACTTGGGAACCACTCAGTTGGCCAGATGGGAATCCAAAGGCCAGAGGAGATGCCTTGTTCTGTGGTCAATCAACGAGTGGGTGGTGGTCGTGAGACTGAAATGTGGGCCTCTCACCTCATGTTTTCATATGTTACCAAGGTTTTTTTTTGGGGGGGAGGGGGAGGGGGAGGGGAAAGCCAAGTAGGGGGGGAAAAAAAGATAAGTTTCCTTAGACAAGAACAGAAATTTCCAGAAGTAAGAGAGGTTTTAAATGTTTAGCTGTCAGCACCACGATAAGGACCCCGGAACTACTCCCTCCCCCAGGCCGCCCAGGGGCCTCCTGCCATCACGTCCCACAGCACCGACTCAAAAGGATCAGCCCTACACACTCCTCATTTATTGTGAACATTAGGCACTAGGAAAAGGAAAAGGCACCCAGGGTCAAGCCTTGGTGTGGTGCGTTGCGTGATCTGAGAACAGCTCCTCAGTAACTCCATGTCTCAGTTCCTGTCTGAGCCTTAGTCCTCCCAAAAGCAGAGCCCGAGAAACAGGCTGTGTGCAGTTCAGGTATTTAGGAAGGGACCCAAGGAGCAGGCGTGAAGGACCAGCCAGCGAAACATGCAAGGCGGGAATCTTGTATAATCCAATATTATTATTATTATTATTATCGAGTAGGCTACTGTTGAGGTGACCGTCTGAGCGGCCCTAGGAGCTACATCCCAGAACTGTGCCCTGAAAGCGGGACAGAGGGAGCAGTCATTCCTCGCTGGCTTCCATGCCTCACTGCTCAGGGGGCTTCGCAGCCGCCTCCCTGCACATTGGCTTCCCCACGCACCTCACGCTTCGGCATCACAGAAGCCTGAGGGCGGAGAGGGAGAGCACCAGGGCAAGGCTGCTCAGAACCGGTCATCGTGGTGACTGGAGCAAGACGGGAATCAAGGTTTTTCAGTGCCACCAAAACGTAATGATGATGGGAAAAGAGTGGAGCAGCGGCCCAGAAGCTGGGCTGGGAGCAAAAGACACCATCCAGCTCTGGTCACCACAAGCAGAAAGGACTCTCAAAATCCACAGGCATCTGAACAATAAGGCTTGGAAAGTGGAAACAACTAAGGGAGCTGCAGACTGTCAAGCAGCGGACCGCACAACCAGGTTTTGATAAGAACAGACTGGCTCGTGTAATTGCCCCACGTCCCCTGCCACTGAACTGACATGAGTCCATTCACGTGGCCCCTTTATCTTGAAGGATGTACTCATAGTTCAGAGTCTAGACAGAAGCATCTGACTGACAGGGCCTGGGCTACATGTCCACACCCCACATACTCTGGGGATGACCAGGGAAGAAACATCTTGTCCTGTTTGCCTTCCTAGGCAGAAGGCAGGGCTTTGCCTCCCATCAAGACTCACCCCTAGAGGGGCCGGCCGGGTGGCTCAGTTGGTTAGAACACGTGCTCTTAACAACAGGATTGCCGGTTCGTTTCCCACATGGGATGGTGAGCTGCGCCGCCTCCCACCCCCCCACCCCCCGACCCCCCGCTGCAACTATCAATAGATTGAAAGCGGCAACTGGACTTGGAGCTGAGCTGCACCCTCCACAACTAAGATTGAAGGACCACAACTTGACTTGGAGCTGATGGGTCCTGGAAAAAAACAATGTTCCCCTTCCTCAATTCCCCAATAAAAATCTTTTAAAAAAATAAATAAATAAGACTCATCCCCTAGAAAGTGGATTTGGGTCTTGGCAGCCCAAAGAATGAAAAAAAAAAAAGCTGATACTCGGGTGCTCAATAAATAGCAGGTCACAAAACAGTTGTCATTCTGACTTTGTCTAGGCCATTCTGGTCAAGCACCGCACACTCTGCCTGACTAGTGGATTTCGGTAAGGACAGCAGCCCTCGTTAAAGCGAAACCCAAAGCCCCCCAGCGTAGAGTCCCTGTGGGAAGGAGCAGCTATTCTAACAGTTTCTCGGCCGTTCTCCCTTAGTTTTGCCTCCCTGCAGGGGGCACTATGATTTCTGCTGCCCAGAGAGATGTTTGAGCTTCCTGAAAAAATATTTGCTCCTCTCAAGCCCTGGAGAGTTCAGAGAAGCACTGCCTTACACTTTCGTGGGGTGGTAGCAGGTGAGAACTGGAAGATATTCTAGAGAGAATCTTCTCATTGGATGAGGACACCAGTAGTACAGAAAGTTACCCAAGATCACAGCTAGTGACAACAGGGCAAAAACAAGATGTGGTTTCAGAATCCTTCTACTGTCCCCTGGTTAGTCAGCTACCTGCCCCCAACCTCAACATGATGTTTTAACCCAATCACATCTCTAGAAATGGCCTTTTAAAAGAGGCTTGTTGGGCACAGGACCAGGTAGAGCCCTGCCTTGCCCCACCACTCACTCCTGAGTGACAGCCACTTCCTCTGTGGTAATTATAGTGCTTTCAGTGACCATTACAATGAGCCAATGTGAAATGTGCCAAGACGAGAACATCTCAACTGGACCACGAAACCATGTCCTTCTGGAATGGGAAAGAATTTTGGAAATTGTTAAGTTCAGTTGCTTTGTTTTGCCAATAAAGAAAAACCCAGAGATGGACAGTGATTTGCCCAAGGTCACACAGTTAGTCACTGTCAGATCCAGGCCTAGAACTTAAATTCGAATCTCCGAGTTTGGTGTTTCTCCCATCCCAGCATGCTGGAGAACGTTTCCCATCACAAACTGCTCAACAGTGGAGTCTTCAGCGAAGCCCTTTGGCAAGCTTTCACCCTTCCTTTGTCTTCAGAAACAGCATCTTTACACTCTACTTTGCAATCATCCTTTCATTGTCCAAAAATGACTGCAGCATCATTTGCTTATTTTAGCGACAATGGGTCCGAAGTTTACACTCCACTTCTGTGAGCTTCTCAAAGCCAGAATCAATCCTCAGGCATGGCTGTCTTTGAGTGGAGGCCCTGAAGTGCAGGCCAGTTACGGCCAAAATAATCAAAGAGGAAAGGATTTAGAGAGCTTCGGCCCTCTCCACATTTCCTGGGTCACTAAAGAAGCTACTTCCATTAAGAATTCTCACTCGTCTGTAACCCAAGAAATAAATCAGGTGCTCAACTGAACTGCACTTCCAGGGTGGCCTCCCCATCAAGCATCAGGGAGTTGGCACTGTGGGCACCAATATTTATAGATCGGGTCAGGCAGTGACACATTAAGCATTTCTAAGACACAGAGGTCTGAAGCTCGCCAGCGACAGGAGAGCATGAAGGAATTGAAGCACCAGAGATCTGCAGAAAGTTTCTAGCCGTCTTCAGGGACTGGGAAGGCAGCGTGGAGGTAGCCAGGAACTCCCAGGGTACTGGCAACATCTACTGCATTGCCCAGTAGTCCCTCCAGCTTGAGGGGCTGTTTCAACTGTGGGTGTTTCAGCACACAGCTGATGAGCATGCCTTCCAGCTTCCATCCGTCTTGGTATTCCTACAGGACCTAGCACAATACCTGGCACAAAGCAGGTGCCCAGTAGCTGCCCACTGAAGGAATTAATTAATGGGATTAATGGCACAAGGCACTTTACAAAATAAAGTGATGGAAGGTTTGCTCACAGAACAAAGCTTTACCCAGCCAGGCACACTCACTGAGTGACAGCTGGGCAAGGGGCATCGCAGTGAGTGCTGTAGGGTGCCGAGGGGCACCTGCCTTCAGGAGCAGGCAGTTTGGCAGAGGAACTGAGTGGCACACACATAGTGTGGCTGATGTGTTTAATTTTTAACATGCTTTCTCTTTTGCCTTCTTGGAGAGTGACCTTCTTGGTCCATCCCAGGGAACGGTGTGACTGGACAGAGATTAGACTTTGTTTCAAAAAGGGGTGCAGAGAGAAAGATTAAGGCAATAGTTAGTTACTGACACAGAAAATAGGATTTTGCATCAGGGCACCAGTTTTGTAAGGTAAGCTATTTTCTCAGAGAGGGTTTCTAAATGCCTTTATCTCCTCTATTAGCCTATCAGTCACCTCAGTTCGTAGGGTCCTCCTAAGGAGTGAACAAATCTTGTGACCTGTTTGTCATTAAGGATCAGCAAAGATTTGGAGATAGAAACGGGAGATAGGAATACAAACTCCCTCTCTCCCGCTTACTATATGGCCCACTGCAGCAGGGGTAGGTAAGCCCCTCAGTGAAGCTAGGAGTGGACTGCAGGGCTAGTGGGCTAGACACAGAACTGGCTGCCCCACTGCAGGAACGGGACCAATGGGAGTGGAGAAGAAGCTAAGGGTGCCAGTGGATTTTGGCCAAGCCAAGGCTTCCCAGGGCAAACAATATTCGGATGGACGGTGAGGGGCAGGGGAGAGATTCTGTTAGGGACTCATCCCCCACCATGTGGTCTATAAAGATTTTCTTAGCCTCTCTCTATGTGTACACCTGGACCCCCGTCTTAGCAAGTGTGACAGCTGAGTATTGTAACTCAAATGAGTAAAAATTTTCCTAATGGGACTGTTTAAAATGATCACAGCCAACTATAGTCAATCATATCAAATAATTAGTTGTTGTTTTTTCCTTTGCTCACCAAGATTGGGAGGGAAATCTGGTTAGGTATGGGAAAAGAAACGACGTTATATTTTCTCTGCATATATAAATTGTTGTGTGAGTAATTGATCAGATCAGCCACATACACTTCTCCTGTACAGAGTAGTGTGTGATTATGACCAAACAAATGGAAAGATGGTAAGCCAATCGAAGCTCAGAGCAGGACAAGTTGAGGATAGGATGGGCATTTCTTGTTTTTGTCTGACCAGCTCCCCTTTTCACTTCTTCCGGTCAACCTGCTTTTCCTTAGAAAACTATACCTCCCCAAGTCCAGGTGATCAGGGTGAGGTTATCAGTCACAGTTTCCCTCCTCTCACCAAGGCTTAGGCAGCTACTCCTCTGACTAATCAGAGAACTATATCTATTTGAATGGTGATTGGTTCAGGCAGGACACCCTCTGGACCAATGAGAGAAGTGTCTATCAACTCGAATGCGGTGATGGGTTCAGGATGGATACCGACCCACACAGGACCAATCAGTCGCTCTGATCTTTAATATAGAGATGTGAGGGGAGAAAGCAAACACCTTGCTTTTAAATTTCAAGCCCTAAGGAATCAGGCTTGGGGCTACCAAGGGCCACACTATTTTTACCCCATATGAGGAAGGGCCCTGACTCACAGAGGAAAACAAAGAGATGGATAGGGGAGAGGCAAAGTTCCAAATACATAATTTGTTCCCCTGAATTCATCTGTGCCTAAAATTAACCCTAGACTACATAATTATATGAATCACTAGTTTCCACTTTTTTCATTTCAAGTAGTTTGAGATGAGTGTCTTATCATTACCACTAAAGGAAGGCTTACTCCCATTCAAATGCTAGGAAGGCTGGCTGGAGCAGGTAGGCCTAGTGCTAAACCTTGGAAGATGGGAAGTTAATTTGCTTAATTCATTGGTTAACGAACACAGTTACTGATAGTGGTATGTGGGTGAAGCCTAAGAGTGCAGGGGGGAGCGGTGGAAACTAGAGCTGGAAGTTAGGCTGGGCCCAAACTATGTAGGCCCTGAATAGCAAAGGGAGGAGTGTCCTCCTTTTTCCTGTAGACAGTGGAGATCCATGCTAGGTGTTTGAGCAGAATACGGCAACACAGAGACAGTGTCATGGGAGGATTGCTCTGACCTTGAAGTCACGGCTTCCAGATGGTCATCCTTGTGCATTTTCTTTATGTCAGTGTCTGCAGACACCATTGGAATGAGCATGCTATCAGGGATCTTAAGGAACATGGAGTCTCCTTCCTACTTTTACAGAAGAGGAAATTGAGGCCCCGAGAGGGGATGTGACTTGCCTGTGATTACTAAGAAAACCAGTGGCAAATCCTGGACTACGGTCCAAGTACCAATGTGCCCAGATTGTAAAAGAAAGGGCAGAGTCTCTTTATGCAACTGTTATCGCAGGCCAGCTGGGGAGGCTTAACACCTGTATCAGTTTTCTATTGTTGCATAACAAATTAGCACAAACATAGTGCCTTCAAAGAGCTCAGGGTTCTGTAGGTCAGATGTCTGGCACAGCATGGCTGGGTTCTCTGCCCATGGTGTGACACAATGAAATCAAGGTTTCAGCCAGGCTGAGTTCTCATGTGGACACCTGAGGAAAAAGATACGTTCAGGCTCATTCTTATTGTTGTAGAATTCAGTTCCTTGTGGTTATAGGACTGAGGACCCTGTTTATTGGCTAGCGGTTACTGGGAGACTGCTCTCAGCTCCTGAAGGCCACCAAAATTTCTTGTCATGTGGTCCCTCCATCTTCAAGCTGGAAAATGTGTATTGAATCTTTCCAATGCTTCAAATCTCTGGCTTTCTCCTCTGCAACCAGTCCAAGAAAACTCTGTTTTAATGGGCCTGTGTGATTAGGCCAGCCCCACCCAATAACCTCTCTCTTTGAAGGTCAATTGATTAAGGATCTTAATTGCATCTGCAAAATCCCTTTGCAGCAGGACCACGATTAGGGGCTGATAGAGGAGGAAGTACATGTACCCTGGGGTCTGGTAGTCTTGGGCGGCTATCTTAGCATTCTTCCTTCCACAGCCCCTCAGTGCCCCCTGAGACCGGCCACTCCTGAGGGGAGTCTAGTGGTTTATTTCACTGAGCTGGTGTTCGTGGTGGGAGGGACACAAATACACACAAAGCAAGCCCATTACCTCAAGTAAGAAAATATTTATGAGTCAGAGCAAGGGCCCCTTGGGCCAGCACAGCCATGAGCACAGCAGCACACACTGTATCTGTTTGTACAATGGCCTCTCATGATTGACAGCACTATAGCTGTGGCCCACACAGGTGTGCCCATAAGATTCAGTGTGGCCACTAGCACTTCCTTGGTTGCTCCCTCAATTGCCATTCCTGGATCTACAGCATCCTACCATTAGCTGGCCTGGCCCATTCCAACGGTCTCTTGCAACTAGCCCACAGACCTCAAAAGGAGCTGCACTGACCTTCACTCTCCTGGCCAGCCTGCTCTGGTTTGGGGACAGCCTGGGGGAGCCACCAGAATGGTGGTCTGTGCCCTGGGCTGAGTGATCATGCTGCAGAACTGTGGGACCCGACACCTTGGTCACTGGCCTGGCTCATCTGCCAGTGACCCAGGAGGTTCACCCTGGGTCCCATCCAGCCCAGTCATGCACCTTTCTGTCATCAGTTTTGTCCATGTGCCAGAGGTCAGTCTTCAATAAGTGGTCAGCACTTAGCTTGTTTAGTCAGTTCCTTTGCAGAGAGCTTGGAAGAGGTGAAGGGGGACTCTGCTCCAATAGAAAAATCCAGAGGGGGAACAACGTGGAAGGGAAAACACACTGCTATCGTAATTCTTACCCCTGACCCCCCTCCTCACCCTTTGGAGCACTCTGCTTCCCACCACCCTGGAGGTCAGAGCCCCTGGAGCCCCGCCAGCCGGAGCCCCACAGTCTAGGAGAAGCAACAGCTGCCACATTGCCTTTGCTCCAGGAGGGGCCCCGACTCTGATCCTCCCAGGCTCCAGCAGGTCGGCTCAGCTCCGAGCAGTTTGTTTTTTTGAAAGTCTCATAAATTTCCAAGAAACTTCTCCAGACAACTGTTAGGAGGCTGCACCTGCCAAACAAACACAAACAGAGCTCTCCTCCACCAGATTAGTTACTTAATTAAGAAGAGAAAGAGACAAGGCACATAATGTGGAGATAATTACCCATCTTGCCAAGTCTCCGAGTGCAGCGTGGCACACGCCGGCAAATTGCAGCACCGTCACTAATACATATTCATCCAAAGTTGTAACTGCTGTGAACATTTTCCACACAGACAGCAATATGTTCCACCAACAATCTGAGCTCCTTCTCCGGTTCCAGCATCTTCCCACACCCCTGCCCTGCCTTCCCAGCTCCTTGCCTCTCTGCAAAGGAATTTGCTAAATAAAGCAAATAGCAAACAAGTTATGAGTGAACGTGACCAAAACCCACTCCAGATGATGCCGTTGGCAGCGATCAACTCTGGACCCCAAGCTGAGGTGTTCGGGGTTTTTTTCCCTAACCTATTGACTCATTCAATTTAGATCCATTTAATTGAATTACAATGGTTTATTGAGTGTTACTGTTTTCGGCCCAGTGCCAACCAAGTGCTACGGAGGCACAAAAATGAGTAAAATGAAGGCACAGCCTTAGAGGCTTCCAGTCCATGGAGAGAGGAGCTCTCTGCCATGAATGAGGCAGGGTGAGTATCATTTAACCTTCTCTTTGACAGGTGAAGAAATAAATCCAGAGAGGTTAAGTCAACTGTAATGAAATAGGTGACGTGGGCCTTGAACCTATATTATCTAATGCCAAGCACTATATACAAGGCAGACAAGGGGAAATTCTGCCTTGGAAACAAAGGAGGAGAGAATAAAAAGCAGAGCTTGGGAAGGCACAGGAGATATGGGGTCTGCTCCCAGCTCTGTCTGTCACTTACTAGCTCTACTGACTGGGGCAAGTCACTGAACTGCGAATGTTACCAATTTTCTCAAAAATAAAATGTAAGATAGTGAGATCTAAGAAATAGAAATGCTAATAAGATTTAAATAAAGCCAGGGTCCTAAAACTGCTCCCTAGGGGAGTGCTTGGCACTTGGCAGATGCCAAAGAAATAGCCATACCCTTCCCCAGGCTGAAATAGAAGGACAAACAGCAACATAGGAGAACAGGAGAAGGAGAGATGCAGGAAAATCAGCGAGATACAGCCTTATGCAGGAGGCATGATTTGAGTATGTCTTAATGTGGAGTAAGATCTTAGTGGACAGAGATGGAAGCTAGGACATTTCAGGTGCAGATAAAAGCATAGAAGTCCAGATGCATTTGGAAAACAGCCAGCCATGATGTGGCCAGACCTGGGACAGGGTGAAGAGAGAGATCAGGCTGGAAGTTTGGCTGGGGCCAGGTGGTACAGGGCCTTGAATGCCAGGGTGAGAAGAACAAGCAAGGGCATTTGGAATATAGTTTGCAAAGTGGAGCCAAGGTTAGCAAGCTGGCAGTTGGGCCTCGGGAGGAAAAAGACCATAAGGAATCTGACATATCCAGAGAAGAAGGAATTTGGCTTCATTATTTCCAGGACATGCTCAAGTGGTTGGGAAATTGACAAAGTTGTCAACTTTGTTTAAAAGCACACTTATACCATCCTTATCTCATGTCCTTCTCTCTATAGTCAGCTTTCCTTGCCCTAGGCCAGCCAAGAGAGCCAATAAGAGATCACACCCAATTTCTAAGAGATGTGAATAATCTAATTGGCTTCGAAGAAACTCAGAATTGCCTTTCTCATTTCAGGTTAGGCCCTGAGGACCTCAAAGGACTTCAAAGGGAAGACTATGGCTGGCCTCCCTGATATAACCTTAAAACATCAGGGCATCACACCTATTGGGTCTTCGGAAAAGTCATGACTCATGTTTGCAACAGATGGCACTAGTTCATTTTTGGAAGTACTAGAGTCACTCACATGTATGTTATTGCTGTGTCATTTGACAGCTGACAGTTCTAGCTTCATTCTAAAAAAAAACTGAGCGATTTGGTTGAGGTTTGGACATTTTACAACAAGTTGAAGATGGAAGACCAAACTGCATTTTCGCCATATTTTACTGTTTTACTTCCATAAAGGGAAGAACGTGTGTCAAGCTTGTGAAAAGTTGCATAAAGTTTATGATGACAATGCTCTACAAGACTGTCAGTGCCAACAATGGTTCACGAAATTCTGTGTTGGTGATTTTGATCTCAACCATGCTCCTCGGTCAGGGAGGCCCACCGAGGTTGATGATGACAAAATAAAGGCATTGATCGAGTCAAACCCAAGTTACATGACATGAGAGATTGCAGAAATATTGAACATCTATCATTCAAGCGTTCACAACCACCTGAAGAAGCTGGGATACTTAAGCAAGCTCGATATTTGGGTTCTGCATGAACTCAAAGAAGTTCATTTGATGGCACATATAAACATCTGCAATATGCTCATTAAACGTGAGGAAAACAATCCTTTTTTGAAGCGACTGATAACTGGTGATGAGAAGTGGATTGTTTACAACAATGTGGTGCGTAAACAGTCTTGGACCCAATGTGATGATTCTCCTCAAACGACATCAAAACACACATTCATCAGAGGAAGGTTATGCTCTCAGTGTGGTGGGATTTTAAAGGTGTCATGTTTTTCGAGCTCCTACCAAGGAACCAAACAATCAATTCGAATGTGTACTGTTGGCATTTGGACAGTTTGAATGAATCCAAATCCAGAAATTTTCAGAGCTCGTTAATGGTAAAGGAGTTGTGTTCCATCGCAACAACGTGAGACCACACACAAGTTTGATCACCCATTAAATTATTGGAGCTTGGTCAACTATAAGTGAATATATATATATATATATATATATATATTCATGGGACGTGGAGTATAGTGTGGGAGTGGAGTCAAGGGAATTGTAATAGATAAGTATGACATTGGGGGGGGGAGTGGGGCAGCGGATTGGGGGAGGGAGGTTGTCACCTCAAGGGGTAACATTGCACTGTGTTGTACAGCTGAAACTAATTCTAAAAAATGTGTATTTCACAATAAAAAATAATAATTAAAAATTAGAAAAAAAAGAAGAGACAAAGAAGGACCCAATAACCCCACTTCAGGGTATTTATCCAAAGAAACCCACAGTGATACTTCAAGGGAGTGTATGCATCTATCCATATGTTCACTGCAGCATTGTTTACAATGGCCAAAATGTGGAGGGAGCCTGGGTCTCCTTTGATGGAAGAATGGAGAAAGAGGAGGTGGTACATATACAAAATGGAATATTGCTCGGCCATAGAAGGGAATGGGTTCTTGCCATCTGCAGTGGCAGCAAGGATGGACCTGGAGGGTGTTGTGCTGAGTGGAGTATGTCAGACAGCAAAAGACAGATGCAGTGTGATTTTGTTTATATGTAGAATCTAAGAACAAAATTAACAAACAAAACAGAAACAAATTCATAGATACAGAACATTTTGATGGTTGCCAAATTGGGGGGGGGGTGAGGGTGTGGGTGAAAAAACAGGGAAGGGATTAAGAAGTGCAAATGGTTGTTACAAAGTAGTTGTGGGGATGTAAGGCATAGCGTAAGGAATATTGTCATCAATAATATTGTAATAACTATGTATGGTGTTAGATAGGTACTAGATTTGTTGGGGTGATAGATGGGGGGAGTTGGGGAGTAAGAAGGAAAAATTGGTAGTTACAAAATAGTCATGGGGATGTAAAGTAAAACATAGGGAATATAGTCAATAATATGACAATAACTATGTATAGTGCCAGGTGGGTACTAGAGTAGTCTGGGGGATCACTTCTTAAATTATACAAATGTCTAACCACTGTGCTATACACTAGAATTTAATACAAAATAATATTGAATGTCAACTGTAGCTGCAAAATTAAAAATTGGGGAAAAGGTGAAAAGAAATCAGAGGTCCAAATTGCCAGGTATAAAATAAATAATTCATGGGGATGTAACTGGGGAATATAGTCAATAACATTGTGATAGCATGGTACAGTGTCATACTCTGGTTTGTCTACAGATCGTATAAATCTTTTGCCTTTTACAGTGTCAGACGGTTGCTGGATGGTGATCACTTCTTTGGGTATATAAGTGTTGAATAACTATAGTGTATACCTGAAACTAATATAATATTGTATGTTAGTGATATTTTTAATAAAAATCTTAAAGAAAACAAAAAAAAGTATTGGAGCTTGGATGGAATGTGTTGCCACACCCACCATACTCGCCTGACCTTGCTCTTTCAGACTTCCATTTGTTTTGCTCTCTTCAAAACTCCTGGCGTGATATAACGTTCAATTCAGATGAGGCTGTAAATCAGCACCTTGTTCAGTTTTTTGCAAATAAAGACAGGTGCTTCTATGAAAGAGAAATTACAAAGCTAACTGAAAGATTGCAAAAGGTTATCGAACAAAAAGGGCAATATATCATTGATTGATCTTTGTTCTTTATATAAATAAATGACCTTTGAAAAACATAGACAAAATACATCATGACTTTTCCAACAACCCAATACAATCCCTGCATCTCCTTAACCCTATGGCACCACCTCTCTAAACCAAGGATAACAAATAAGTTCCAACTAGGATGTCAACTCCAGTTAACGGGAGCTGCCTGGAACATTGGTGGTAAAACACTGTGGTGACACTTTTGGTTCAGGGGGGAAGTATTGATTAGCAATTGATTAGCAGTGGCTGTCAGAGCATGGCATTGAGGCGTGGATTCACAGGTATTTGCCATCCTTGGCCATTGTACCTAGGTCTTTGGCTGGTTTAAGCTCTCATCGAGTCTCAGGTTAGTTTTCCCCATCCCTGAAGGAGTAGAGACCAAAAAGAGCAATAGTAGTCACCCCATACTGAACACTTGTAGTGTGAGAATGCAGGGGAAGTTGCATGATTTTCCAATCGCCCTTTCACAGCTAAGGATGAGGTATGACTTATTGCAATGGTTCTCCACCTTCACCATGCATCAGAATAACCTGGGAGCTTTTGAAATGATCAGGAATAGACTCAGGCATCAGCATTCTTTAAAACTTCCTGGATGGTTCTGATGCAGCCAAGGTGAGCACCTTTGTGCTGGCCGTAATCCCGACTGAGTAAGCCACATGTAGCGCATGATTTAGGCCCCATCAGGAGGTTCTGTTTCCTCAGAGGCCACCTGAAGGCTCTAGTTCTTGCCTGGAGGTTCAGGAAGCTCAACTGGTGTACGAAGCAGAGGTTCTGGGAGATGAGATTTGTGCGAGGGAGAGTGTGTCCTGCTGGTGTCGTCAGGCAAGGCCCCACAGAGACAGGGTCTCAGCTGGGTCTGGGGAGGGCGGACAGAATTTAGAGTAACTTTCATTAGACAAGGTAGGGTATTACAGCACCTGGGCAGTGCTGGAGGCTGGCTGGAACAGAAGCCCCAGGGCGGGAAGGATGGAAGAGGAAATGAGAGAGGGCCTGGGACCTGGCCCAAGTGGCCCAAAAAGAACTTGCTAAGAACTTAGGTCGTGAACCTGTGGGCCAGGTCCTGCCAGGTGAGAGCTCTCTCCAGATTTATCTGCCTGCCAAACCCTCCTTCTGGGAGTCCCACATCTCGCCAGCTGCTGGATTCTCCTGTTGAGTTTCCTATTCAAATAAGTTATTCGAAACCACATTTTCTTTCCTGACCACAACTTCTTTCAATAAAGTATAATTCCAAAAATTAGCGTCATGGACAGACTTTCAATGACCTACCCTTGAGAGTTCATGAGGGCCTCCCTCCTTCCAGACGGAACAGCGGGCTCCCTCAGCCAGCGTTTCTCTCTGCCCAAGCCCCAAGGCCCCTCCCTTCTCGTGTGTGCTCCCCGGCTGCCAAGAGCCTGTTGTTTCAACTTGGCACCTGCCCATGTTGCTTCTCTTGTCCCTTCCTGTCTCCCACCTGTTCACAGGGACTTCTAAATTAGTCATCTGTTGTCAAGGCAACACTCTGCTTCCTCCAAGGTGTAAATCCTGAGAAATTCAATTGCGGGGAAGGGAAAAGTGATCTCCGGGGCTGGCTTGGGGCATGTAGCAGAGGCTACGATGGCAGAGGCTAAAGTGGTTTCGAAAGATGTGGTTCTCCACCGCCCCCCCCCCGCCCCCACTACCCCAGCACTAGCATCATTAAAGAGCTTTGTTAAAATGCAGATTCCTGGCTCACCCTGACCTCCTGAGTCAGCACCTCTGACCATGGATCTGAGGACTGCTTGTGGTACTGGGAGGCTCATGGCCTGGTGGGAGGCGGTCTGGAGGTCAGAAAAAAAAATCATCTTTGCTGGTATACAGAATACGGTTCTGGAAGAGTGTGGCATTTTCTCTCACTTGACCTTGTATGGGTGTTTCTAATGGTTCCATCTTTATCTCTTGCCATTTGTAGGGATGTGTGTGTGTCACAGAGCTGGAGAAGCAGAGACACAGGATTAAATAATACAGAAAAGCAAAACTATACTTTCAAATGTTTTCTCTGGGCCCCAGAAGCAACTTCCTATTCCCTGGCAAGTCACTTGGAGCTCTCATGGTGAAAAGGGCGTTTCAAAGTTGTTAAAGACAAATCAGCGTTTAATTAGATCTCCATTCCTGATAGAACCAGAAGAACTGAAGGAATGGCCGCGGTCAGAGTCGCTCTGTGCAGAGATCAGACACACGCGCAGCTTTGCCTGTTCCCTGGAGATCCATAAAACTTATTCCCCATGCTCGGTGGGCCAAGGGCTCTCTCTCTGTTTATGACACTTGGCCCTGTAGCATATTTGAAACTGCTTTGAAAACTGTAAAGCCCTGTTCAAATCTGGGAGATGATCATTACAGGCATTTGCTCTCTCCTAAGGCTCCTCAAGCATCTACTCCAAGCCAGAGGCTTTGTAATACATCATCTCGTAGGGGAGCCCCTCTATTCTCATCCCATTTCATAGATGAGGAGACAGGAATGTAAGTGGCCCGCCCGAAGTCACACAGTCAGCGAGCTACAGGGCTCTCTCTGTGTGCTTCTAGGAGAAGTCCTCTTTCCACTGCTCGTCCTGCATCGGTGCAGCCTTTCTTCACCTGAAGCCAGGCTTCTCTGCTGCTCATGACCTCGTGGCTGACCCTCATGGTGTCCACAGGGGCAGTGACATTTTCAAACCACTCGTCTTAAATTTTTCTGATTAAAAATGCCTGCTGGTGTATATGCTACAGAGACTGTTAGGAGGAAGAAGGCAATGGTGTGAAAAGCAGCAAACAGGAAGTTTTATAGGGACTGTTACAGTCCCGTGTTATAGGAACTGTTGGCCCATCTCTGGACACCTGCTCAGTGAGGGCTGCAGGGAACATAGAGGACAAACCAAAATAGGAAGTGCCACCCAGGAACTCATATTCTGACAGCTTCATTTTGTGTAGAATCCAGCCTATCCCCTCCTTGACAAAGTGATTAATGGAGATGGACTCATGGGTTTAAAATAGGGGGTGTTGGGGAGAGGATTGTGGCATCTTAGTGATAATGATGGTGGCTTAGGAGAGCACATCTGGGTGTCCCTGGAGGCTCATCCCCAAGATGACGGCCCCGCACGTAGACTCAGCTGCAGGACAGACAGGGGTCTTCTTCACACGGCTGACGAGCTGTTCTCTGAACCCCTCTCCTATAGGAGATGGAGCACTATGGAGGCAGGAGTCTTTCTACAGCACATCTAACCTGGTGAGCCTGGCCTATGCATGCTCTGTGAGGGGTAATCCAGGCTCCGGGGTGGGAGTGGCCTATTACTTCTCTGCTTGGAAGTGGTACCCAGGAAGCCCCATTTTATATCACCCTGCATGACACCAGGGGTGGATGTGAGTGTGCTTCCTTTGCATGACAATGGTGGCAATAAAGGTATGGGGCAACCATAATGGCAACTGTTCCTTTGCAAAGTGGAGTGAGGAAACAGTATCCAAAAATCATGAGACTCCATCTTGGCACCCGGGTTGGTTGTGGTGGGTGGAAAATGCTCTATGGAAAATGCTTTAGAGCCAACTGTCTGGGACACAGGGTACAGGGTGTTCTCAAGAGGCACCCTGGAGATGCTGGGGGCACTACTGAGAGGCCACTGACTAGGAGAATGTTCTCGCCTTGCTGAGGGCATCCCAACAAGGAAGTGCAGGTCCTACCATGACAATGGGCTGTTCTCTTCTCCATGTATCAGAAACAGGCCCCAACTCACCCACCTCCAGCCTGGCAGGCACACAGAGCTATGTCTGCTTCTTTCCACTTTGGTCCTAGACACTCAGTCCACCGTTTCCTGTTTTTTATCCCCCTTCCCTGGGCTGGGCTCAGCCCTGTCCTCCTGCTTCATCAAGAGTCTTCTGTTTTGGAGCTGGGACTTAGCTGCCTTGAGCAGTGACTCACCTATGCTGGGTGCTTCTTACTTAATCCTCACAACAGTCCTAATAATCTACAATTACTCCTCCATCTCCGTCAGTGCCACGGTCAGACCGCATTTATATCCTTGCCTCTCCCACTTGCAGGCAGTATGAACTTGGACAAGTTTCCTAACTCCTGAGCCTCCATCTTTGCATCCATAAAATGGAGCTGTTAAAAAACGCTGACCTCTTATATAATTGTGAGGATTAAAAGAAATGATGCTGGGTTGGCCGAGTGGTGCATTGGTTGAGCTAGCTTTGGACGCCAGCTCTGAGAAGCAGGGCCCCGATTCGGATCCTACATGAGGGCCAGTGACGCTGTGCCCTCTACAGCTAAGATGGTGACAACAGCTTGACCTGGAGCTGGGCTGCCATTGAGTCTCTGGCGATGTTGTAGGCTGCAGGCCCTGCTGCAGTGGGCTGCCATGGGCTACCGTGAGTGGCCGGCAGCCAGCGTGAGCTGCAGGCAGCCGGTGTGAGCTGCCAAGAGCCACTGTGAGCGGCAGTCCAGAGGCCGGCGACCGATCTGCCTCACCCGGGAAGAGTGCAATCATCACAATACCAACATGGGCCAGTGAAGCAAAGTCCTCCACAACTAGACTGCAGAACAAAAAGGACAGCAACTTGTCTGTTCCCCTTCCCCAATTCCCCAATAAAATCATATTAAAAAAAAAGAGAGAGATGATGCTAAATAAAGAACGTGGCACAGTTCCATGCACATGATCACTGCGTTTGCACGATTATTATGAGAGTTATTATAATCTCAGAGAGTTTTGAATGACTTGCCCAAGGTCACATGCTGATAAAACAGTAGCGCTGGATCTGAACTCAGTCCTAATTCCACAGCTGCTCTTACCGAAACTCATTAGGGCAGTGGTCCCTGGACCAGCAGCATCAGCAGCGCCGGAAGTGGGAATTCTCCAGCTCCACCCAGGCCTACCAAGTCAGAATGCCCTCAGGGGATTCTGATGCCAGCTCAAGTCTGAGAACCCCTGGGGTAGGGAGATACAGCAGGATGCTCCCTCAGCCTCCCCACAGCCCCTTCCCACTCCTCACTCAGATAAACTTCACAACTTTTCAAAGCCTCATGCAGAGAGGTACCAGGCAAAGCTAATCTAAGAGCTGAAGATTAGGCACAAAGGCATAATTGGAATCAGGGAGGAAGTTAGCACCACCAGCAGGATAGTTATTTTGGGTGAATTTTTAAAAAAACAACAACATAAGGTGAGCCATACCTTTAAAAATTCATAATATGGGCAATTAGTCTATGACAAGGGAAGCAAGAATTTACAATGGGGTAAAGATAGTCTATTTAATAAATGGTGCTGGGAAAATTGGACTGACACGTGCAAAAAAATGAAACTGGACCACCTCCTTACGCCATATACAAGAACAAATTCAAAATGGTTTAAAGACTTAGATGTAAGACCTGAAACCATAAAACTCCTAGAAGAAAACATAAGGTCTAAATTTGCAGACATTATCCTGAGCAATATTTTTACTGATACATCCCTGCAGGCTAGGGAAGTAAAAGAAAAAATGAACATATGGGATTACATCAAACTTAAAATTTTTTCACAACAAAAGAAACCATCAATAAAACAAAAAGGAAGCCTACTGAATGGGAGAAGATATTTGTCAACGAGATATCTGATAAGGGGTTAATATCCAAAATATATAAAACGCTCATGCAACTCAACACCAAAAAAACAAACAACCCAATTATAACCCAAAGGATATGAAGAGACATTTCTCTAAAGAGGACATACAGATGGAAAACAGGCATATGAAAAAATGTTCAACCTCATTTAGCATTAGGGAAATGCAAATAAAAACCACAATGAGATACCACCTCTTCCCGGTCAGAATGGCTATCATCAATAAATCAACAAACAACAAATGCTGGCCAGGTTGTGGGGAAAAGGGAACCCTGGTGCACTGCTGGTGGGACTGCAGACTGGTGCAGCCACTATGGAAATTAGTATGGAGGTATCTCAAAAAACTGGAAATGGAACTACCTTATGACCCAGCAATCCCACTCTTAGGTAATTATCCAAAAAAAAACCAAGACATTAATCCAAAAAAATATATGCACCCCTATGTTCATTGTGGCGCTATTCACAACAGCCAAGACTTGGAAAGAACCGAAATGCCCATCGGTAGATGACTGGATTAAGAAACTATGGTACATTTACACAATGGAGTATGACTCAGCTATAAAGAAGAAGGAAATAGTACCATTTGCAACAATATGGATGGAACTAGAAAACATTATGCTAAGTGAAATACGTCAGTCAGAGAAAGACAAATACCATATGATCTCACTTATACGTGGATTCTAAAAAACTGAATAAATGAGAAATGTAAACAGAAATAGCCTCAGAGACACAGAGGAAAAACTGAGAGTTGCTAGTTGGGAGGGGGTGGGGATGAAGGAGAGGGGAAGATATGAGACAATACAAATTGGTAACTACAATATGGCCTCAGGGATAGAAAAGACAGTCTGGGGAATATAATCATTAATGTTGTAAATATTTTTTAGGGGGCCAGATGGGCTTATGTCTTGTTAGGGAGACCACTTCATAGTCAGTGTAGAGGCCTGACCACCACACTGTATTTCTGAAGCTGATGTTGAATAATATTGTATGTCAACTATAATTATATATACATATAGTCACAGGACATGGAGTAGAGTGTGAGAATGGAGTCAATGGAATTGTAATAGATAAGCATGATATGGGGGTGGAAGGGCAGTAGATGGTGGAGGGGAGTTGTTTCTGTGCGAAGGGTGAAAAGGGTAACTACTGCAATGTTCTGTACACCTGAAACTAACAATAAAAAATAAATAATTAATTTAAATAAATAAATAAATAAATAAAAAATTCATAACATCCCCCTTCCCACGCTCCTTTCTCTCTGCACCCCCCTGGGTTCCCAGCCCTGAGAAGGGCCTCAGTCTGTGAGCCTCATCCCACTGCATTTCTCCAGCCCATGGAACCTGGCATCAAGAGACGGGGAGTGGCTGGGGGATCAACAGCTGCCACAAGGAGCTCTAGAAAAGGAAGAAGAAAGACTGGCCACTTTTCCGAGTGAAACTGGGGGAAAAAGCCCCCAAGGCCCCATGTCTGATGGAAGGAGCAGGAAGGCCAGGCCAGGACTGGGGGAGAGAGAGGCAAGCCAGGTCCCAGGACACAAAATTTAAGGAGACGCTTGCCGACCCTGAGAGTGAACGCTTCCTAAAAGTTTACACTCTAGGTGCCTCATTCATGTCACCCTGGTCCCGGTCCTGCATGAAGGTCAACCCATACCTTGACATTAACATTTTGGTTTCTCCCAAATAATCACCTGAGTCAGGACCATCATTTCATTCTTTGATTAGAAAGGCCCATCTGCAGAATAGACAAATGAGAGCCCAGAAACCTCTGCTAACACCTGCTTGCCGATGGTCCTCATGGCGCGTGAGCCTCTCTCCCCAGCGGAGGCGGGATCCATGCTGACAGTAGGTATAGTGCCAGGGGACCCCTGCCTAGGCCCTCCCAGCTGCCAGAAGGCGGTGCCCGCCTGTGCCAGCTGTCAGGCCAGCCTCTCTGTGATCAGAAGCTGCACCGGATCCGAACGCAGGCAGCATGTGGGAGCCCCACTGGGGGAGGCAATGAAACTCACAGCCGTAAACGAGTTTATTATTGTTGTTAACTCGGGAAATAAACGTCTCAAGCACTCATAAAACATTGTGTTTTCTGTCTTTATGTCTCAGAGCCTACGTTTTTTCCAGCACTTGTGGCAGCTTGGAAGCGGTGTGGGCCTCTATGACACTGGCAGGGCCTGGTGGCTGGGGCCCTGGGGCAGCCCCTCCTCCATCGGCTCCAGTCCCTCCCTCTCTTTCAGGAGGTGTCAGGAGAGGGATGCACAGCAGAGGAACTTGGCCAGGGAGGAAGAATTGTGTGGAGGAAAACGCATACAGACCTAGAGATGTGTAAACCGTTATCATTTCCTCCCAGTTCCCTCCCAGTGTGTGCTGCATGTGCTTGCCTGAGTGTGTGTGTGTGTGCATGTGTGTATGTGTACATGTGTGCATGTGTGCATGTATCTGCATGAATGTGTGTGCACATGCGTGTGTGTGCACATGCGTGCGCGCGCATGTGTTTGTGCATGCATGTGTGTCGAATGCCCTCTTGCCTTTGCGTTATGAGCACTCACCAGGAAATCGTGATGACAGGCAAGTTTCTACTCTCTCTCAACCATGGTAGAGATTACATATAGGCCCCCAAGGTGCTGACATTTTACATTTTGAAGATGCTGAGAACAGGGTCTCTTTAGCTAGGTGTGCCCTGGGAAAATGCAGGTGAGAATAAATCCTTCAGGAGTCTTGGGCTCTTTATTGGCCATGGGTCATGCTTTGTTCAGGTCAACACTAATTACTATATTAAATAACCTTGAAGCCATCAGAGGCTTAACACAGAATAAATTTATTTCTTTCCACATGAAGATGTTTCTGATGAATGTGTAGCTCTCCTCCACATGGTGATTCTGGGATTCAGACTCCACCCATCTTGTGGCTCTGCCCCTCTAGGGCTTCTGAGTCCTCTGTATCCACAGGCAGCTAAGACAGGCTCATGCCCCATTGGTGAGAACCAGTCATTTGACCCCATGGCATTGCAAGGGAATCTGGGAGATGTAGTCCTTGACTGAGCAGCAGCCTCATTTATGAGCTGGGAGTATGAATTTCTGGCAGACAGCTGAGCATCTCTGCCATGCGCTGTAGGGCTCAGCCTATTAGAGAGATGAACAAAGAAGCCAAAGTTGCAGGCCCCCATCTTATAGGGCTGAGTCCAACTTCCCCCAAGGGCATCATTCTCAATAGGGGGGCTGGGGGAAGGAGAATGATGGGTGACTCCACACGGATGCTCTCAGCTGCCTCAGTTTCTCCAACTGGAAAGTGGGGTGACTAACAGTGCCTACTTCCCCTGGTTTAAATGAGCCTCCAGCACAATACCTGCACTGTGAATGTTAATTAATGATGGTGGGGAGGGGGGCGTCTCCTTTAGAGTTAGTGAAGCCAGAAAAGAGGCAGTTAGTGTGGATGTAGGAAGAGACAGTCTGCTCTGTCCTCTATCCTAACAGATGTCCCCATATCGAAGTCCATGGTTCTGACATCTGAACCTAGCCATGGCCTTGTAAGTTAGAACTGTGCATGTGTGCTTGGTTTAAAATTACTCAAGAAAAACCAAACTAACACCAAATGCTTTTCCTCAGACAATGAATGTGTACACACAATCACACAGAGAGAAGACAGAAACAGACTTTTTTTTCTAGAAAAATCAATGCAATTTTAGCTGTAGATGCTGTGTGCTATCTTTAGCATAAGTTTGACACAATCATATACTGCCTTACATTATTTGTGTGTTTAAGTAGATATATCAATTCCAAAAACAATTACTGTTAGGAGTTTTGAGAGAAATAGAAATTAGAGATGTGCTTCTCAGCTCTCACAGAGCTGATGCTGGTGGGGATGTGAGAAGGGACAGCCTGGTGTGGGTCATTTTAATATGAAGCCCTTTCCCTGTAATAAACACAGGCGCCACAGCTGAGGACAGCTCCAGGGGAGAGCAGGGGGCCCTGTGCTGGTTCCTCTACCAGGTAATAAAGCCCACACTTCCTCGGTGACCACTCAACTAGGTGATGGGCACAGAGGTGCATGGAGTGGGAAATGGGTCTGGCTGCCCTTCAGACAGGCTGGCTTTCCAATCCTTCCTGGGCTGCTTGCATACTGTGGGACCTCAACAGTAGTGAAAATTAGAGTTAAGGGTACATGCGAGGGTCAGCCCTCCACCAGCTGCATGAAGATCAAGATTAATGAAAAGGGGATAGAATGCCCTGCTAACTCTCAGGGCTGGCCCTCATGTTCTAGAGACGCTGCTGGGCATACAGTAAGTGCTTAATATATGGTTCAATCAAATCAGCGATGCTGCTGGCCAGTTCCCTCTTCCTCGCCCCTCCTACTTCACCTCCTCTCCCCACTCTTTCTTCCTCTACATAGGCAGCTGAGACACTCAGCATGTGAACAACATTCTTCATCTTACTGGATTCTCCTGCACTAGTTGGAGGGAACTAACCCACCAGGAGCCTGAACGGCACGTGTGCATCCCCTCCTCGGCCTGAGAGGGTGGAAAGAACACAGACATGAGAGCTGAACTGACCTGATTACAATGCCAACTCTGCCAGTTACTCAAGTTGGGTGAGCCCACTAAGCCTCACGTTCCCCATATACAGTGGAGGACACACTTACCAGGTGAACTGATGTAAGTGTTACACAGGACAACGGATGAAAGCACCATCTCTGATTTTGTAGATATTCAAGAGCTAATAGTTTCCTTTTCACACATGTTATTGTTTCAAGGAGCTGTGTCGCCATGCAGCCCCACTTCTGAATTCCACTCTTGAATTTCCACCATTAGAACTTCATCTCTTAAGCCTTTGATCCTTATAAAAATACGATGCCCATGAGAGAATACCTGGGGGACTGTCCATGGTTGAAAGAATGTAGATTGGAAGACGCTAAAAGCAAACACACACACACACACACACACACACACACACGAGTTCAGAAAATTAAGTTCACGAACTCATCCTAGAAAAAGGGCTACATACCTCATTGCTGAATGTCACTACGGTCACCTTCGAAGTGCTCCCCTTGGGAAGCTATGCACTGATGCCAGCACCTAGTCCACACTTCAAAGCAATTTTGGAACTCTTTTTGGAATGGCCATCAGAGCTGTCATCATAATACCCTTGATGTCCTGAATGTCATCAAAATGTCTTCCTTTCAACATTTCCTTTATCATCGGGTAAAGAAAGAAGTCATTGGGGGGTCAGATCAGGTGAGTAGGGAGGGTGTTCCAATACAGTTATTTGTTTACTGGCTAAAAACTTCCTCACAGAGTATGAAGTGAGCTGGCGCATTGTCGTGATGCAAGAGCCATGAATTGGTGGTAACTTTTTCATGCAGCCTTTTCAGCATTTCCAAATAGTAAACTTGGTTAAGTGTTTGTCCAGTTGGTACAAATTCATAATGAATAATCCCTCTGATATAAAAAAAATTAGCTACATCATTGCAACAAGTTCGTGAACTTAATTGTCAGACCTCGTATGTAGTATGTATGTATGTATGTGTGTGTATATATATATATATATATATATATTCTCTCTGTCTCTTGCTCTCCCTCTCTCTGAGACTGGATGGCAAGAACATTCTAATTCTTGTTCTAATTCCAGCCAATTGGTAGAGGCTACTATATTGAAGAGGATTGTGAGCTCAATCTGTGAAGAAGAATGTGGAAGTCCTTGGGCCCAACGGGGAGTGGAGGAAGGCTGACAGCAGCCTGGGTGCTTGTATCCTGAGTGCTCGGTGCTCCTGGCTTGTTCATCCCACTGCCACCACACAGACTGTCCGTCCAGGTGGTCCTCCTGATTGCTCTTCCCGTGCATATGCTGCCCTTCGCTTTCCTTTCTCAGGACCATCCAGCTTCATTGGCTACCTGGCATTGATATTCTTTACTGTAAGCCCAGCTGCTTGCAGCCAGAGCCGGCTCCTGCTACCAGAGGGGACGTTTTTGATCATGCGGCACCAGACCTCAGCATCTTTCTCCCTGAGCTTCATTACGACATCGTCGATATTCCCCACGAAAGGGCACCTCTTCCAATGCCTTCGCTTTTTTATTAATGTGTGTGAAAGCAAGTCAGGCCTGATTATCAAGAAGACAATCGCTGAAGCCCCTCCTGGAGAAGGCTCATCAAGACTGTGTGGGTGGTTTAATTTCAGAGACCCATTAACTGGCAAAATTGCTTAGGCAGCTGCTCTTGGTGTCATTTCAGGACTACTTTGTGAGACGCAGAGAAGGTAGAGAGAAGGAAGGAAATGGGCTTCCCAGAGGCCAGCTTGCCCAGCCTGGGACAGAGGCCAGCAGCCTAGCAGTGCCCAGGATCCCCGCTCTTCCCAGGCAGACAGATACAGTGCGGGAAGACCACACCCTGGCCTTGGGCTGCTGCTGCTCCCTTCTGCCCCATCCTAGCCAGGGGCACGCAGCCTTCAGACCCACGTGCACACACCACCAATTTCTCTGCTGCTTCCTTCCCCTCCAACCACATCCAGCCAAAGACAAATTCCCATTCATTTTCAACCTCCAATTCAGAGCGTCAGTTCCTCCAGGAAGCCTCCCCAGGTTTGCTCCCATAAGGTCAATCTCCTTTTTCTTTCTGCTATCCTTGTTCTCTCAACACTCCACTGATTCCAAGATAAGACTGCATTTCTACCCCCAGCACATAGAGCCTGTTGTAATGAATGGGTTGATTTAAGGTTTGTTACATGGAATATGCAGTACTTCGGTGGTGGGTCATATAGTTGTTCATTCATTCAACAAACATGGGCCAGGCATGGTGCTAAGTAAGGACTGTGGGGCTCATCCAGGCAGGGAGAAGGTCTGACATGCCCTCAAGGGAGGCAGAGCTAGGGAAATCTGAGGAAAGTGTGGCACCTCCAGCTCAGGAGATTGGAAAAGACCAGAGGCGGGATTTAGGACAGGGATATAGCAAATCTGGTGATTGTTCTGACACTAGAGCCTTCCAGAAAGCATAAATATATAAATGTTCTGGTTAGTTCCTAGTAGACAGATAAATCCTGGAGTGAACATGCTTTTTAAAAAACACTGAAGCAATGGGGCCGGCCGAGTGGCGCGATGGTTAAGAACTCGCTTGGGATGCCAGAGGGCCCTGGTTCGGATCCCACATATGAGGGCCAGTGACACTGCTCTCCACAGCTAAGATGCTGAACAACAGCTCAACCTGGAGCTGGGTTGCCATGGGTCGCCGGCGACAGCATAGGCTGCAGCCCCTGTGGCAGTGGGTTGCCATGGGCTACCATGTGTAGCCAGCAGCCAGCGTGAGCGGCCAGCAGCCGCAGT
>NW_017731723.1:1347055-1359079 GCF_001890085.2 Hipposideros armiger
AAAAAAAAACAAACAAAAAAAACACTGAAGCACTATTTGTATGCAGTAAAGAACATAGGTAGATGTCCATTACATTCTTACATTAGTATCCACCTCATAATTGCCACCCCGGTCAAGAACTAGAATATTTCCAGTTCTCTAGAAAGCTCCCTCATGCCTCCTCCCAGTCACTGATTCCCAGGAGTAACACCTATTTTGACTCACCATAGATTAGTTTTGCCTGGAGTCATTGACAAAAATCTTTCAGCTCTGGCTTCTTTCACTTAACCCTATGTCTGCGAGACTCATCATGTTGTATGTAACTATTGGAACAAATAGGGTTTTAATAAATGCGTCCTGTGAACCCAATTCTGGCAAAGACTTCTTATTACTTATCACACATCTACTTTCCCCTTCTTTCTTACCAGCAGGACTCCAATTTATATAGGGTGGTAATGTGCACAGCTAAAAGACTACATTTCCCAGGATTCCCTACAGCCAAGCCAAGAGATGTCAGTGGAAGCCACTCGGCAGGGCTTCTGGGGAGCTTTTTCAAGTCCCTTCTTCCGGTACCTGGTATGTGGATGTAGCCATCTTGGGCCATGAAGAGAATTGAGACTAGGGCTATGTGATAAGGATGGTGCAGCAGAAAGCTAACAGAGCCTGGATTCCTAACGGCATCCTGGAACCTCCATGTGAGCCCTGGACTGCCTTCTTCCAGGCTTGTTTCAGCCATGAATGCTTAGGTGTTCAGTTACAGGCAGGAGAAACTAATCCTAACAATTAGACCCAATTGGTACATAAAACCTCCTGTTGCATATGAAATAAAATCGAGATTCTTTGCCATGGGCCATATAGCCCTGTGTGATCTGTTTCCTGGCTTCCTTTCTGATTTTTTCCATTCTCTCGCTTGCTTTCCATTCACAGGAACCTTCTCCCATCTCCTCAAATACCCGGAGCTCTTTTTCTTTCTTTCTTTCTTTCTTTCTTTCTTTCTTTCTTTCTTTCTTTCTTTCTTTCTTTCTTTCTTTCTTTCTTTCTTTTCTTTTTTGCCTCAGGGCCTTTGCACATGCTATCCCTCTGGTAGTACCACTCTTTATAAGACACCTGACTGATTTCTCATCTTTCAATCTCACTTTAAGCACTGCCTCTTGAAAGAGGCCTTCCCCAAACACCTGATCTAAACTAGATGACCCTGGTATTTTTCATTTGAGCACTTATCACACTTTGTAATTATATAGTCATTTGTTTGCTCATTTCTTCAAAGCCTGTTTACTTCCACTAAGCCCTCAGTTCCATGATGGCAATAAATGTGATTTTGTTTTGCTCACTTTTATGACCCCAGAACCCACCATAGTACCTGACATATGGTAAGCACTCCATAAAGATTTTTGAATGAATGAATGAACGGATGAATTTGAGGGAAATACAAAGGAGACTCCAGCTCTGAACTATACAATAAAGGAGACTATAGATCTCAGATCTACAATAAAACAAAAACAACTGTATGTCTATAACATACCAAAATGAACAAAATTGAGAACTACAAAACCAAGGCCAGACTGGTGGGCAGGTGTCAGAGACTCATATAAACAGGCACTATACTGAGAATCCAAAGAGGACATGAGTATAAAATCAAGGGTGTCTTTGCAGGATGGGGGCAATGATAAGAAATTGAAAGAAGGTGAAAAGCAATAAGTATATGGAGGAAAATCTGTTCATTAAAATTGGGCTTGATTGTAACAAAAATGTCAAAATAACAGTGGCTTAAAGAAGACAAAAGTTTGTTTCACGCACACATAAAAGATGTCAAGTCACTAGGGACCAAAGTGCTGTCTGTCTTGCTTCTCTGCCATCTTTAATACATTGCCTGTTGGTCTAATATGGCTGGGCATTATCCAGAATCCATGCAGCAGGAAGAAAGAAGAGAACAATAAAGGGGCAAAAGAGTTAAACCAGATTCTTTTACCATTTCATTGGCCAGAGCCTACAAGGTCTGACAATTAAGTTAGGGAAATTTTGCAACGATGTTGCTAAACTTTTTGATATCGGCGGGATTATTCATTATGAATTTGTTCCAACTGGACAAACACTTAACCAAGTTTACTATTTGGAAGTGCTGAAAAGGCTGCGTGAAAAAGCTAGACAAAAACAACCTGAACTTTTTGCCAACTATTCATGGCTCTTGCATCACGACAATGCGCCAGCTCACCTCATACTCTGTGAGGGAGTTTTTAGCCAGTAAACAAATAACTGCATTGGAACACCCTCCCTACTCACCTGATCTGGTCCCCAATGACTTCTTTTTTTACCCGAAGATAAAGGAAATATTCAAAGGAAGATATTTTGATGACATTCAGGACATCACGGGTATTATGATGACAGCTCTGATGGCCATTCCAGAAAAAGTTCCAAAATTGCTTTGAAGGGTGGACTAGGTGCTGGCATCAGTGCATAGCTTCCCAAAGGGAGTACTTCGAAGGTGACTGTAGTGACATTCAGCAATGAGGTATGTAGCCCTTTTTCTAGGATGAGTTTGTGAACTTAATTGTCAGACCTTGTAGTTATATAGTCTATTTTAGCTTCAGGGAAGTATGGAAAATGCAGTCAATATTCTGAGCCCAGATAAATGTCAGGGTTCTATATTAAAGAAGACAGGGAGAGTGGATATTGGGGAAAGCCACTGCAGTGTCTACCCCAGGGCAGGGAAGTTAGTCCACTTGTGGAGGTGTGGCAGATTGCAAAGAAGACCTCAGTACATTGTAATTCCTATCATCAAGAGTCTGTTTCACCGCACTTTACATCTGGGCTGGCTTGTTGCTTGAATCGACCAATCACATGCCATAAAAGCGACAATGAACCAGTTTCAAGCCTAGGCGTGAAAGAGCCTTGCAGCTCCCACTCTTGTTCCTCTTCAAACACTGCTGCTTCTGAATAAGCCTGGGCTAGCCTGACGGAGGATGAGAAACCATGTAATGAAAAACCAGGCATTCCAGCTGACATGTGAGCAGGGCCATCCAGGACCAGCCAATCCCCAGACAACCTGCCAAGGACCGCAAATGTGTGAGCAAGCGTAGAGCAGCAGAACTAACCAGCGGACATGAGAGCTGATCACCTGTTGTTTTGAGCCACTACATTTTATTGTGGTTTTTTTACCCAGTAATAGACACCTGATGAAGATGGAATGGCTGCAGGTGAGGACACACCAGAAGTGTTTGAGGCTAAGTGGAGAGGAGGATTCTTGGAGGCTGATGTCAAGCCTGGTTCTCCCAAACAATCCCACTCATGTTTATGGAGTGTACCAATTTCTAAAGAAGAGTCCTCCTGGGACCCAAAGCTCTTCGCTTTGGTTGGAAGAGTGCTGCAAGAGGGAACCAGAAGTCCAAGACTGCAAAACTCCACTATCCATCCCAACTGTGTAACCTGAAGTATGTCCCACCCCCATCCTGACCCCAGGCTTCCATCTGCCAGCGATGGTGCGAACGTAAGCCCCAAGTCCCCTTCAATGATTAAAATAAGACTGAGTCAGCCAATGAGGAAGCAGAGAAGGCTAAGTTGGGACTCAGGGAAACGGGACATGAAAATGGATCCTTGGAAAAGCTACAGTGATTGGAACAAAAACATTGGCTCAAAACTAGGAGGAAAGGGGGCTCAGGGCCGCCCCCAAGTGGCCATGGCCTTCCTCTGAGGGCCTTTCATGCCAGAATCACAGAGGCTCCTAAGCAAAGTGTCTTCGATCTGCCTGAGCTCACTCAGTGACAGAGCTCTGTTCCAGCCCCAACCTCCGGATTCGGGCCCACAGCCCTTGCTACCACACCAATTGCCCTGCCACCCCATGAGTCAGTGTGAAGATTGGTGTGGGACCTTGTGGCCCCAGCGCCAGGGTGCCACACGCCTGGTCATTCTCTCCATCCGGTTGGGGTTGGGCCCTGGATCTCTACATCTCGTCCACTTCACAGGGGCAAACAGTCAGTGGATGCCTCGGACTTCACTGAGCCACGGCTGTGCTAGAGGCTCCCACAGTCGCACAGCTCCCCTCTCAATAAGGACAGTGGTCAGTCCTATCTCCCCCAGCCCCACTCTGGGCAATGAGACATGGGTGCAAGAAAGCGGTGGCACTGCCTTCCCACCCCTGGGAGGAGAGTGGACTCATCTGCTATTCCCCTGCTCTGCTGGTGCACTTAGCCCCTGGGGGCCACATGGGCTTTAGACAGCCCCCACTAGTGAGGCTCATCTGCCTTCCTGGCTTCTGCCCAAATCTCTGGCTCCTGCTGGACTGGCTGTCTGCTTAAAACCATGTCTCAGCTGAACCCTGTGACTGGGAGTGCTCCCAAGAGTACAGGAGTGATTGCTTGTTCAGGGCTCAAATCCCAGCTCTGTTAACTTGCTAGCTGTGTGGGCCTGGACACTTTAGTTAATCCCTCTGAGCCTCATATGTAAAGTGGACAGGAGACTACCTGCCTCAAAGAGTAGTTGAAAGGATTCAGAATTAACTTTTAAATCAAATAATGTACCCACTCACTTCTGGTCTTTACAGAATATGAGAGGTGCATGTGTCCCACAGTGTGTGCTGGTTCTTAGCGCCACAAGATGGGAGCCTTTTGACGCCTTCCCCAGGACTATCCCTGCAAACTACATTTCCCAGGTTCCCTTGCTGGCTGGCTTCCCATTATGGTTAGCCAATAGGAGGCACTGGTAGAAGGCAAGCCGGAGGGAGAAGGCATTTATCTGCTTCTAGCAGTGGTTCCAGCAGAAGCAGGGGCCACTTGCCCAAGGGCAGCTACCACTCTGGGGGCTCCAGCACTGTCAGAGACAATTCCAGTAGCTTCTGCAGCAGAGCAGACCTCCAGGTTCCCACCGGGTGTCAGCGCCCCAGCAGGGCAGCTGGGCTGTACGAGGACTGTGGGCCACGGTTCCCAGGACAGAGGGAGCATCCTGGTCAAGGGCTAAAAACCTTCGTTTCCTTTTACCCTCTGAGCCTTTTCACCCCCTTGTAACCAATTCCGTGCATTAAATCTGCTTGAAACATCTAGAGCAGTTCCAGTCTCCTAACTGGGTGATTTCCTGCTACCTGGAGGGCTTCCCACTCCATGCATTCTTACTGAACCCTAGCCCAGGCCTTCAGAGGTGCCAAGAACCACCTCGGCACCACACACACACACACACACACACACACACACACACACACACACATACTGCTCACCCCTCAAATCAGAACCCAGAATTGGGCCTCAGTTGTCCTATCAGATCAATGACATGAAACCATGGCCTTCTCCTCTGTGAAGGGGTCCAACCTTCCTGTTCTAATGACTTCCCCCAGGCCCTGACTTGGCTCCAACGGTTTTCAGCTCCTTCTTTACCTACCTCCCACCCCCAGGGGCTCCCAGCCACCCCAGTGGACAGAATCCTAAAAGGTATCCAGCTTCCTACCTACCCCTTTAACACAGCAGAGAAGGGAATGGCTTCTGCTGCCAGCACAGCTCAGGGGTGACGCTGGGGCTGGTGCAGCCCTGCAGGGGTCCCCCAGTCTAGCCTCTGCTCTTCAGAATGGCAAAGTATTATTATGCCCATTATACAGATGAAAGCAGTGAGTTTTAAAGAGACATAGTGACTTGCTCATGGCTTTCTTCTGGGAAAGGCTTCCATCTGTCTGACTTCCACACTCACCACTTCCTGTTAATTCTTCCATCTCCTCTTCCCTATTTCAGGTGCTCATATGGTCAACATGCCCCTAGGCTGTGCAGAGCCATCAACTCAGGCTGAGTCCCACACTCTGGACTTTCCAGTCCTGAGACCCCAACACACACAGTGTCTCAGGTTCCATCTTTGCCAATTGCTACTTTCTGCCGAGGAAGTGAGACACTCAGCTTGTACTGAAGTGTCCGTGGGCCAGTGTGCCTCTTCCTTAGAAACACACGTGTTCTGAGTGAACGCCTTCAGCAGGCCACTGGGCTCAGCTGTGCAAGTTGTGTTCTCACCATCCTGGTGGGTGCCACTCATGACGTCATCCATGTGAACAGTGCCTTCTCCCACCCTGCTGCCTGGAGTCTGCAGTCCACATTGTACACTGAGCCTGTCCTTCCAGAGACAAGGTTTAATGCAAAGGAACACGTAGGTAAAAAGAGCTCATGACTCGGGGTCAGGCGACCTGGGTGTGATCTGGAATCTCCCACAAGCCACTGACACTCTCTCTGTGGGATTGTGTTTCCTCCCCAGAAAAATCAGGGCACATGTTTGTGCAAAGCTGAACACCTACCTACAAATGTGCTTTCTCTTTCAATCACAGAGCAAGCAAGGCAGGCCTTCCCACTGCAGAAACGGGAGATGGAGACCAGAGAGTTCAGGACTTGCCAGGTATCCCACAGATCAAGAGGACTGGAGCCTGTCCTTGGACCCCGATTCTCAGGCTCTGCATCTAGGCCCACCACAGCGATGTGGGGGGTGGCTGCTTTCTGAGCTGTAAAGTCACACGAAAGTTTGTGTTTGGGGTGCCCACACAATGGCGTTCTTGGGGAGTGTGGTGGGTGTTGTCATAGAACTGCCCAGGTCCCTCACCTCCCTCCTCATGGTGGGGGGAGGGATCCCTTCTCCAGATTAAGCTCAGAGCTGGCTCCTCAAGGTGCCAGGCGGAATCCCAACATTTCCCCGCCTGCCCGGGCCTGGCAAGCAGAGCCTGAGAACAGATGCCGAGCACCTTGTTCTTGGCAAGAATGACGGATTTGCAGGTCCCCTTCTAGGAGCCGCGCTCACGCCCCCAGTACACGCTGTGTCAGCCCATCCTAAGCTAGTGGAAATAAACAGTGTCGTTATCCCTCCGCTGACTGCCACACAGTCTATTTATACCACTTAAGACATGGGATAAATGGCTTCTCGGTTTCATAATGAAAGGGATATTTCATTTTGCAGAGCTGAGGAACTGTTTATTGAGCATAAAGACAACATTTATAGCGTGTTTTGATAATAAGCTGATCTGATGTTGGCTCATTTAGGCGGTGGCTTGTGTCTGACTCAGTCGTCTCCTCTGAGGCGGTTGTAGGTGGGGAGCAGGGGTGCCTGCAGCCTGTGATATGGAGAGTCTCGGGGCACTGAAATGCCCTTCCATCGACTGTATTACCTCACTGAGTCCTCACAACACTGCCGTTACTATCCCCATCTCACAGATGGGGAAACTGAGGCACAGGAAAGCTCAGCGGCTTTCCCAGCTCACAGAATCAGGAAGTGGTAGATCTTGAATTAAACGCAAGCAGACTGGCTCTAGAGCTCACACTCTTAACTACGGTGCTGGAGATTTTTTTCAGCCTTGGGAATGTCTAGAAGGTGGAAGGAATACACCACAAGGCAGTGAGCGAGAGAAGAGATTGATGGTTTATGAAGCTATGAGCCCAGCTGCCCGTGCTGCCTCCATCCCCTGCTGATGTGGATACCCTGCTGGGATCTCGGCTCTGCCCAATGCCAACATCTCCATTGGTTCTTTCATTTACCCACTGTTAAGGACCGAAAGTCTGTTCCCCTGCCCCCAAATTCATATGTTGAAGTCCTAACCCCCAAAGTGATGATATTTGGAGGTGAGGCCTTTGGGAGGTGAGTAGGTTTAGATGAGATCATGAGAGTGGGGCCCTCATGATGGGATTAGTGCCCTTCTAAGAAAAAAAACAAGACACCAGAGCGCTTTCTCTGCCATGCGAGGCCACAGTGATAAGCCACCGAGGGAGCCCTCACCAAGAACTGAAGGTGCTGGCACCTTGACCTTGGGTTCCCCAGCCTCCAGAACTATGAGAAATCAATGTGTGTAGTTAAGCCACCCATCTATGATATCTTATAATAGCAGCCTGAGCTGACTGAGACACCCACAGAGGACCCAGTAGAAAGTTCATGGTAATACTTGCACCACTAGGCATTGCTTTGTGCTGAGCGTAGTGCCACATGCTTCAGAGATTGTTTCTAATCTTTCCAGTAGCCACGGCAGCTCGGTATCACTTTCTCTGTTTTAAAAATAAGAAAACAGACCCAGGAAAGTCAGTCAGATTTGTCCAAGACCACACAGTTGCTAAGAAGCAGAGCAGAAGCAGCCCAGGCGCGGCTGCTCCTTTGTTGTGTCTCCTCTCAGAGGTACAGGTGAGGCCAGATTAGATGGACCGTGCTGACTTCCCTGTCCCTTGCCCTCCACTCCAATAAAAAGCATATAACTTCCTTCTGAGTGCTTCTGTCTATCTCTGAAGTGGCTGAATAACAGCTCCTAAAGATATTCTCATCCAAATCCCCAGAGTTTGTCAATGTTACCTTATATGGCAAAGGAGATTTTGTAGACATCATTAAATTAACGATTTTGGGATGGGGAAATTATCTTAGATTGCCCTGGCAGGCCTTAAAGGCAGTCACATGTCTTTATAAGGGAGATGACTGCAGAAGACAGGAAGGCATGTGATGACAAAGCAGGGGCTGGAGAGACGTGCCATGAGCCAAGGGGTGTCAGCACCCTTAGAAGCTGGAAAAGACAGGGAACAGATTCTCCCCTGGGCCCCTCAGAAGGCACCAGCCATGCTGACAATTTGATTGACCTGTAAGACTCACTTCTAAATTCTGACCCCCAGCATTGTAAGAGACTAAACTTGCGTTGCTCTAAGCCACTAAATTTGCGGTAATTTGTTAGAGCACCAATGGGAAACTGATATAATCCTATACAACCCAGTCTTCTCATTTAGTCCTGATCTCAGAACTATCGTCCTGTGGACTCCATATGTACACCAGAATTTGTCAGTGTCCCACTATAGGATCAGAAAACTCCATCTCTATGGATGCAGGGTTGCCACTGAGGAGAATCCTGAAGTTCAGGGAGGGAACGCGGCTTGCTGAAAATCATAAGCCAACAGTGGTGACAGTGGGACTTGAACCCAGGGCCTCTGGCTTCCAGATGACCCCTTTGTCCTCTCCCTCACCTTTTGGGCCAGTTATGCCTCTAAGGAATGACAAAGCAAAGGATAACTGTGGGATCTCAGAGCCACTTCCTGTGGGAATGGGTATGTGTGTATAGTTCTGTTTCTTTGTTGGTTGGCTGATTGTTTTATTTTGTCCCCGCATGAAATTACAGACCTGTGGCACACTAAGGAAGAGGACATTATTCTGAGCTTACGTCATCATTCCACTTGCCAGTTGAGGGTGTTTTTTGGTGAGAGAGAGATAACACTAAGGGTTCACCCAAATCATTTCGTGTTCCTCCTGGGCACGACCCTTGCATCTGGTTGGGCTGAGAAACTAGCTCTGAGGGATGGAATGTGGGGGAAGTGAGCATTGCCACGTGCAGGCCTGCAGGCAGACCTCAGAAATGCTGGGGTTTGTCTCCAGGCCCCGCAATAAAGCAAGTCGTAGTCTTTTGGCTGGTGGATGGTCTTGCCTTCAATTTGCAAAAAATGCAACATTTGTGAAGTGTGATACAGTGAAGCACAATAAAACAAGTATGCCTGTTTGGGGGTTATGTTTGGGTCAATGGGGAAAGTCGTTAGTACATGGCTTACAAATAGTAGGCACTCAAGATCGTTGTTGAATTCATTAAAGTCTGAGACTAATGGGTGATCTTTCTTTAATTTTCTTCCTTTTATATTTTGTTTCTCTCCCTTTCTTTTAATATCATAGGGGATGCAAGGGAGAAACTCTCAAAATGTTTAAATATTTAAGAAACTCCTCATTCCTTCCTTCAAGTCTACTCTTTCCCCAGCCCTTCTCTGAACAATACGAGTCATGTTAATAACTATGACCCAAATAGGAACATTTTTGATGTGCCAGGTCCAATGCTCAACACTTTGTGCACACTATTTAGCATTGTGTTAATACTTTCCTTAAGATTCTTAAGTCGCCCTTCCTTGAATTTCGATTGGTTGTCTATTGTGAATCTCTTAAGGCAGGGATTAGGTCCCTAACTCTGTAAACCCCGTCCCCTGTCACCTAAGGGTATAACTAGCATTTAGCAAGTACTCACATGATTGGGTAGATGAAGGAATGGATGGATGGATGGGTGGATGGAGAGCTGAGCAAAATTATTTACATCTTTTTTTTTTAAACTTTATTGGGGAACACTGTGTTTTTCCAGGACCCTTCAGCTCCAAGTCAAGTCGTTGTTTTTAATCTAGTTGTGGAGGGTGCAGCTAAGCTCAAAGTCAAGTAGTTGTCTTCAATCTAGTTGCGGAGGGCGCAGCTCACTGGCCCATGTGGGAATCAAACTGGCAACCTTGGTGTTATGAGCATTGTGCTCTAACCAATTGAGCCAACCGGCCGACCCTATTTATATCTTTTTACTCCTAAGTCACTAGGAAACAGGCCAAATCAGAGGTTCCCTATAAAAACAGAGAGTTCGAGGACACTAAAGTAAGGGTAGATTTTGCAAGGCACAGCCGATTTATTCAATATTGCAAATAAGTAAAAATGATAAAGTTCCCCCCAAAATCCAGAAATCCAGATGGGTGTCTGGCCCTGGACAAATGCACATGATATATTCTTATTAATAAAGGCAGACTAGTGTCCTCAAATTATCCAAGGAATATATTTGCCCACCCACAGTGATGAGGGAAGCGATTACTTATTAATAAAGCAATAGCTAAATCTAATTATATCCCCATCAGAGGCAGTTGGTAATAAAACCGGGCTGGTCTTCCAGAGCTCGGTGACCTTGATGACCTCAAATCAAAGTTTAAGCCATCCGTCAGCTTCCAATACATTCCCAGCACACCTACCAATTATGAGCTCCCTGGTGCCGCTGTCTGCCAGGGGTCAGGGGTCACCACATGCACCAGATAGCTGGGAGCTGGAATGGGGCTTTAGAAATCTCATTATCCTGTTAACCATACATTTATCTGACAAGATAAAAGAGACTAGGTGACCAAGCTATCATTAAAGATTAATAGAAAGTATAAAAAATTCAGCTGCAACCAGCATTGCTGTTTAGAGCTTGTGATCGGCATGACAGGGTTATTAATCAGGGAGCCAAAAAGATTTAGGTCTTCGCTTGTGATAGTTTCTATTTTTATTTTTAGTTTTGTTGTTTTCTTCCCTCTGTCTCAAGTTATTACCTTGTCTCCTACCACCCCAAACCCGAGGTCAGAGGAGATTCCTGCTAATTGGTTTTTCTGGTTTCCAATCATAACCCATCAGGCCAATTATAAGATTGCCAAGACCCAGAGGTGACGTAGGCTGCAGCAAGAGGGACTCTGGTGGGCAGGACAGCGATCCGAGCTGCTCGCTGGGCTGCCACCTTTCCTCCCATGCCAGGTCTGTTAATCACCGGGGGAAATCAATACTTTTTAATTTAATTCAGTCCTCCAAGCCCCAAGATGATTTCTCCTCATTCGATTCCATTTCTCAGCCCACACCTACTCAGGAGTCCGAGGGCAGGCTCTGCTTAAGGTTTAGGGGTTCTTTTTATTCTTTTTTGGTTCTATCTCTTATCGCCCACCTACTCCCACCGCCCTGCTTCCGCCCCTGCATCCTCCTTCGCCTTTTTTTATCATAAAGCAGTGTCCTTTTCCTATGCAGCCCTGGGAGGGCTTAGATGACAACTCAGCCGCTCCCCTTCGCAGGGGAGCAGACAGGCAGGCAGGTGACGTAATGATGGAAGGAAGGGGTGCCAGAGCAGCAGTGCAGCTCCGGTCGGCCCTGTGGAAGGAAGTTGCAGCCCAATAGTCCTGAGAAAGCGGCTCAGGAAGAGAGCTGCCTGGGGTCAGTGCAGCCTCAGCCGTGAGCTCACCATGACCGTCAGGCCCACAGGGACTCAGCTCTGCAGCCTCTCTACTGCTACCTAGGTGACCTCTCTGTGCCTGCTTCACAGGCTGAGAAATGGGGACAACCCCTCCTCTCAGGGTGGTTTGAAGATCAAAGGGAATCCTGGAGTACAATTTCTTCTATTGTAATCACTTCCTGGCTTGCTCCAGCTTCCTCTGGGTTCCATTAAAGCTAATCTGATAAATCAATTAAGGATAAAATGTCATTGACTGGCCTCTGGCTAGTTGCCAGAGTTCAAGGGCAACATTTTATTCCTCTGCAACTTTACTCTCCCCA
>NW_017731723.1:1359139-1371027 GCF_001890085.2 Hipposideros armiger
CCCCCACCCTCCAACACACACAGAAAGCGAGTTCTCGGTGAATTGTATAATGGCCTCTTCTTCCAGTTCGCAGACACTGTTCATGCCTCCGTGAGCATAGCCCAGCCCGGGCCCACGACAAGTGGGCTCCACAAAGGAATCAATGCCTGGCCAGATGAAAACTTCAAACCACCTGCGAGGAGGAACGTCAAGGTCAAAAACAGTCAAGTAGGCTGAAGATCCAGCCCAAGAAGCCAAGGAAAGTGAACCAGAGAGAAAGATCAGGAAGGGAAGGGGCAGGCTGAAAAGAAGAGGCAGGTCAGAGAGCATGGCTTAGGGCCGAGGGTATGCACAGACTTGGCCTTTAAAAAGATGTGGCTCCAGCTCTGTGGCCTGGGGCTGGACATAATGGTTTCTAGGATGAGGCATCTCAAGAAGAGTATGGAAATTTTGCTGCCAGTGCATGCTGGGAGTGCTGTGCAAAACGGTTATTTTGTTTCCCTGGAAATCCAGGGAGGCAGAGTAAGACAGGAAGGGTGGAAGTAAGGAGGTCTTGGAACAGGAGCATGACATGAGAAAGTGACATTTCAGAAGACATACTTTCAGTGATGTTACACAGGACAGGTCAGAGGAGAAAGAATGGAACTGGGAAATGAGTAAGAAGACCAAACCAACTGTCCAGGGACGACCCGACGAAGGCCCCGGCCGGGATGGTGATGCTGGGGATGGCTGTGAAAGGAAGCCGAGAAGTGGATTCACTCCAGCTGGCCCCCTCAGCCTGCCTCTCAGCTTCTCCGCACCTCGTGTGCCAGCCAAGGCCTGTCCAGCAGAGCCCACCCAGCTCCTGCCCTGGGGTCAGGCCCAAAGGCACCAGGTAAATCCAAAGGAAGCGCATGGCTTCTGCTTTCCTTTCCCTCTTCTGACTCCCTCTCACTGCCAAACTCTATCTGCCCCATCTGCAAAAATGTGGCATTTTATATTCAAAAGAGTATGTGTCTAATTATTCACTAGATTATTTACTAAATGTGCATCTAATAATTAATTACAGTTTCAAGTATTTGTCCCCAGAAAGCAATTTTTCTTTCAACAACAATGCCCATTGTTTGAAGATCCTACATTTGGAAAACAAATTGAGAGAGAGAGACAAAGAACCCATGACAGGAATCAGGTGAATAGGCTGGCCTTGCACACAGACATGGGACAGTTTCCTCAGACCCACATGCTCACAAAAAATCTCCCGAAAGATTCTGTGGCTAAGAATGGTGTGTGTGTGTGTGTGTATGTGTGTGTGTGTGTGTGTGTGTGTGTGTGTGTGTGTGTGTGTGTGTGTGAGAGAGAGAGAGAGAGAGAGAGAGAGAGAGAGAATGTGGAGAGAAGAAAGGAGAGAAACTAGTGTTTGGGCATCACCCTTATTTAATCCTCCATTTAATGTATCCATTTTACAGCTAAGGAAACTGATATTCAGAGAACTGAAGAAACTGGCTCAAAGTTTCTCTGCCAGTGCCAGAGCTAGAATTCCACAGCTCAAAGCTGGCTCAGTCTTTGCTAAAACGACTGAAGAAATAGAAGTACAGTGTTTTTCCCCACCCAATGGCATGATTAATGTTTTCTCATTTTTAATCTGTCACTACCGTTTTCTAAGTGCATTCTGTCTTGGGCATTGTGGTGAAAACTTTATATATGTTATCGTTAGATAACATATGCAATGCTCACCACATTTCTGCAAGCAGGTTTATTGTTCCTATTTCAGAGACGAGAAAATTGAGGCACTAAGAGATTGTGTAATTCTCCCACAAGGAGCTGAAATTCAAATGCAGGTTTGTTTGACCCAAAGCCCAACCTCTTGAACACTATACATTGATTTACTTCATTATGACCTAGTTTTGAGCCTTAAGAATTCAGAATCTAGGTACATAGGGAAACCATACACATATGAAAACCAGAGTTGTCACATGATTGTCTATATGTAAAGGACAGCAGCTACCCTACCTCACCAAAACTCATATTCTCTCTGTCCTCCCACTCTGTCACCTTCAGGTGGTCCACTGCCCTGGGCTACCTTCCCTCATGATTGCAAGATGTCTGCCACTGTGTCAAACATCACATTGAGTTCTGACAACAACCAATGTGAGAGAGACGAGCTAGTTCTTGTGTCACTCCTTTTTTTTTTTAACTTTTCTTTTTATTTATTTCTACTATATCTGTCCAACCTTTTGTCAGTGCATACATATGAAAACATGTTGGGAAGATACTCACCTAATGTTAAAAAGACATCTTTTTGTACTTTGTTGATTTGCTTTTGTAATGAACATACACATTTTTGTAGAAAAAATAATAATAAAGTCAGGATTCAAAAGAAGCAGAATAAATCTTACAATGTCTTTCACCTGCTTAATATGCATCAGTGTCTCCCCTACACTGTCACTTGACAAGACAAAGGACAAATTCCTCAGTAGAGTCCCTAAGGCCCACTGTGATGTGGTCTCCATGGTCCTGGACAGGACACCAGCCCTCAGACATGCTGGGAGTGTATATGTTTCCTGGGGCCAAGCTGCCCGCTCTGACTGGAGGACTTCCCTCCACAGCTCCTCCAGGGAAAACCTTAGGCTTCCTTCAGGCCCAAACCAAGTACTTATTATGTTACTTGCCCCTTGAAGCCTTTCCAGGAAGCTCAGGTAGGGAGTATTGCTCCCCTGTCCAGGAGCCATAGAATTCTATTTATTCTTCTACTTCAGTGCATTTTACAAACTGCCTTGCCACGTGGGTAGTTTGGGTGAGTGGTCGGGTGGAGCCAGGTTCTCCTTGCTCTCAAGGCCTGATTCTGTGCATCTGTTCCAAAGATGTGCCCTTGGCCCCTTGAAATCTGCCACAGTGAGAATATTTGGACGATGGGAATCAGCAAGTACTATTAGTGGGGATTTTCCCCCATTTGCCAGCACACCCTAGATTAGGTAGTATCCTTCTCTTCCACCTCCAGTCAGCTCCCTAAGGTCAGTCTTACTCCCCCAGTGCTTTTCCTCACTTGTAGATAACCAACTTTTGGAAATGCCGCATAAGCAGAAGGGCATTCCAGAAATCCACTCGTCACCCCCCAGCTGTGAGCGTCAGCCAGCCCTGGGCCCTGGGCTGTGGGGAGAGAGCTGCTGTGTGCAGGTTTGTCTTCCCGCAGAAACCTGGCCCCACCTGTGTGAGAGGCAACACCAAGGCTTAACACGAATGATAGAGACGTAAAATAGCCCCAGGCCTTCCCAAATCCCTAAGTCTTAAACAATGGAGAGGCGTAAGTGACTCAGTAAATGAGCCAAGCAGTTCACATCTTGGAAAATGCAAGGTAGTTTAACTGGCCCAGGTGGCACTGCTCATCGGTTTACTGATGGGGTCAGAGGGGTCAATCCAGTTCTCTAAAGCACCGTCTGTGCTTTTCAAGGGAGATGGTGAGTGACGAAGAGAGCAAGAGGCAGGCCTGGACTCCCATGGGTTCCCTGAATCCCCAGATTTGCATCTGTGATCCACAGAACGCCCAGGTCTGTGCGTGGCAAGCCCAGGTGGATGAGGCAGTCCGGGTGGGAGGGGGGTCTTCAGACACCTGACGGACTCAGCCATGAGTGAGGCCAAGCCACTCACTCCACAAGACTATGGTCATCCAAGTCCATGCCCACATGTGCTTTGGAAGCCTGTGTGAGAGGAAACCTGGAACACTGTCCCTCCAGCCATCAGGCAGGGGCTGGGTCTCCATCATCCGCATCTCAACCACAATGCCCAGTCTGTAGGTCATTCTGAATTATGTTTGCTGAAGAAATACATCTGAGTTCTGGTCCTCTGCACTGTGAGGCCTTAGGCAAGACCCTTCTCTCTGGGCCTCAGTTTCCCCATGCAGACAATGAGGTGCCTTGGCTTTATGAGCTCAGTGATGGCCCTCCCACCCCATCGTTTTTGTCACCTTATGTTTCTAGGTATGTTTGGGCCATTTCCCCAGTCTAGAGCTCAGGAAAGACTGAGCACTGCAGGGTTTAACGTCCCTGACCAGAAACCCTGGCCCAGGCTTCTCCTCGTTTCTTCCTTATCATAACTCCATAAAGCAGATACTCTTGCCCTGTTTTTTCAGATGAAGCTCAGTGAGCTGCCCTGCCTTGTCCAAGGTCACTCTGACCTCCAAGGCAGAGACCCTTAGGAATGACAGCTGAAAGGTACCGAGTACCACAGTTTGAAGAAAACTAGGAAGTAGGTACCACCCGTACACTTGTTTACCACCCCGTTTTTCACATGTAAATGGTGGGGCCCACCCCTTCTACCCAACTAGGGGTGCACTGTGATCGCCGGGCTGACCAGTGTCTAGAGCATCTTTTGGGGAGGCGTCCACTTAGGGTAGCTGAGCAGTTTAGTCCAGGAAGTCTTGAGATGGCCTGGGTGGGGTTCCCATTCATGTGAGGTCCAGGGTAAGTAGGGGGTGGGCAGGAGGACGTGACCACCTCCCAGGGGAAAGCTAACCTGGGACCCAGACTTTGGTCCAGGCTTCCCTGGGGCCACAGCCCCACTGGCGACTCAGTCCAAGGGTTGGGCTGACTATCCCACCCTCCGCACTTTCTCCACGCCCCTCTTGCTGGTCTCTCTCCAGGCCCCTCTCTCACCACTTTAACTCTCCATAGAAAAAGGCCCCCAGTCTCCTATTTTCCCTCAATAAGGTTCAAGGGTCCCTCAAATATTGCTTCAAGGGCCCATTTGTCCGTAGCCCTAATGTCAGCAAAGTGCAAGCAAGCTTTGCCTTCTTTGGAAATCAGCACCCACACACCCTTGCATGTGGCTTTTCCTTCAGGGCGCTTTTTTAGAAGGGACCACAAATGAATCAACCCACTTCTGTTTTCCTGTCCCTTATAGGAGGAATTGGAGGCTCAGAGAGGTTGGCTAATTCACCCAGAGTCACCTGCGATAATGGCAGGGGCTGGAATCTGAGCCAGGTCAGCCGGCAAAGCCCGCGCTTCCACCAGGTCCTGCACCCCTGCCACCACGGTCTAGACCAGGCTCCACTTGCATTGGGCACCTCTGTGGGTCATCTCTTCTCCCAGACCCTGGCATCCCCATCCTTTTCCACCGTGAGCATCTGCCCTGCCCCGGGCATGACCCTATGACCTTTCTCAGCCCAGGGGCAGTCATGGTTATGTCTCCTGTCTTTCCTTATCCCCCGTCCTCCACCTGTCCTGGGTTCCTGGCTGCCTCTCCCTCCATTTTCATGTACAAAATATGTTTATTGAGAGCCTATGGCAAGCAGGGACTCTGCTCGGTGCTGGGGAGATAGAGGTGAGTCAGCGGGACAAGGTGAGAGCTCGTCACAGTTTATATTCTTCTCAGGGGAGGCAAGTAAATGATCAAATAAATAAGAGAATCTCTGCTCGTGGTAAGTGCATGGAAGGCTGCAAAAGCGAAGTCTGCTTGCCCAGCGTATCCCTCGCTTGGCCTAACTGGTTCCCTCACTTGACCTTGTGGAACAATAATGGGAAGGACAGAGACAGGAAAAAAAGACAGGCCAGTCCCTTTTAAGCATGACAGTATCTTAGACTTTCATACTCACCATGGAAGGCAGAGACTATCCTCAGTTCAGATGACAATACGGGGGCTCCGAGAAGTTGCTCAAAGACATGTGCCCCAGAGTAGAACCGTGTTAAAAACCAGCTCTCCTGACTTCCAGCCCAGTGCCATTTCCAGTCACACTGCCTCTCTGTGTGAGCCCACATTCCCTAATCTGGGACACCTCCAGACGTCCTCCCCCTCTTTTCCCCGCCCCCTCCCCACCGCCCCGGGCATCATCTACAGTGACAGCTGGGAGCACAAATGGAGGAGTTCCAAGATGCTCCACCAACACAGTGCTTGGGGGTTGTCCTCTGTTCATGGTGTCGCTGCAGAATTGAACCAATCCAAATGCCTCACACAATTCATGCGAATCTATATATTCCCATATGTGCATTAAACGCCCACTGTGTGCCATTCACCATGTGAGGTGCTGGGCACACAGTGGAGAGTGAGATAGATAAGATGCCTGAACTCAGGAAGTTTACTAGTTGCCAGTGGAGGACATGGGCAGTAAGCAAACAATCACAGACATAAACCTGGCATCACAGGCTGTGATAAGGGCTGTGAGAGACAAGAAAGGGGTGACATGGAAGCATTTGATAAAAGGGATTATCTGGAGGGCCCTGAGAAAGGAGCAATAGCGGGCATTAAACAGACAATAGGTGGGGGGAGGGATGGGAGAGGAGGAGACACAGAAAAGGAGCAGGAGACACAAGAAAGACACAGGAAGGTACATGATGAGTCCCAGAGACTGGGGAAAGGCCAGTGTGACATTAAAGCAGGAATAGCGCAGAGGAATGGGAGACCCGGGTGCCAGGGCTGTTGCAGTGGCTCACCATGTGGTGAGTTATGGGGTATGATAAAACTTAGCCTTGATGCTGGGGCAATGAGGAGGCTTTGGAGCTTTTAAATGTGTCTGCGTGGAGAGGAGGGTTCCTTGAGGTTTTAAAACTTCCTCTGGCAGGCAGGTGGGAGACTGGTTGGTGGGGCCAGAGGCGTCAGCAAGGAGACCTGTCGGAACTGTTGCAGGCGTCCACACAAGAGAAGCTGCTGCTTTAGAGGAGGGTGGGAACTGTAAAAGGAAGAGAAGTGGGTGCCGTCTAGAGATATGAAATCAACAAGAATGGGTGATGCAGTACAGGTGGGGATGAGGGAGAGGGAAGTCAGGATGGTTCCAGGTTCCATGGGAGAACGTGGGTGGGGAAGATCTGATCTTGGAGTCTGAGGCTCGGATTGATAAGACGTGCCCAAGACCTCACAGTCAAGCTTGACCCTGGACCCCTGCCCTGTTTCTCAACATTCAGCTCAAGCTGAGCAGAGCAGGGTCCCGGGGACACCACTTTCTCTGGCCCACTAGGCTGTGAGATCCTGGAAACAAACCCCAGTCATGCTGGTGTGAACCCACCTCCACCCCATAGCATCTCACACAGTCCCCGGTGCACAGGGCTTAGGATGATTGTCCATTTCTCAAATCTAACCTGGCTCTAGGAAGTCACACCTCCTGGGAACTCGCATTCCATCTTGCATAAAATACTTTTACCAGTGATCAAATATCAGTTATGCAAAAGCTCATTGGATAGTACCAAGTGGTAAGTGAGTAGAAAATAGGGTTATTACAAAGCGTGGGTGGAGTTGAGCTATGGAGATGAGAAGGAAGGACAGGGGCACAGGCAGGGGGCTCAGCCCAAGCAAAGCAGGAGCAAGGACAAGGTCATCTGAAGGAGGTGGTGGGGAGGTCCGCTAAGCGCTATTGCGTATTACCTTGCTACTCAACCTTCACAGCAGCCCGATTATGGTAAATATCATTCTCTCATGTTTCAGATAAGGAAAAGGAGGTGAGCAGACATGGGCCAGGTCATCCACATGGAAAAGCCAGCTCTTCTCCCCCCCTGGCAGGCAAGCCCTTAAGTCGTGGGAGATGGCTTACCGAGGTAAGAGTTAAAAGTGGCTTTCTGATGATGACAGTCTTCCCAGGAACTCGTCGAGGGAAGGAACTTTCAGCAGCTAGGACCTGTGAAGGTCTTCAAGTTTAATAACCCAAGGCAAGTCTAAGAAATAAATTGGCCTTGCTTGAGATGGGCCCAAGCAAATACATGTGCTCTCTTCCATTTTTAGAAAGCGGTGTCTCGCAGAGGCAGTAGGCAGACCAGAGGGCTGAGGAGGGGAGTCGCCATCTGGCCAGGCAGTCCCCCCGATTCTCTCTCCCGGCCACTTTGGAGGGCCGAAGGTGCAGGAGACACTGTTTGCTGATCAGCAACTTGGGCAAAACTTAATTGCTTCTCTGAACCTGAAAAATATCAAACTGCATAAATAAATGTGCTTTAAATTATTAATAGAGGCATTTACATCTAGAGTTAGAGCATGAACATTAGTTTAATTTCTTATGCTAAACTGGCTGGTGTGGCATGTGATTTGAGGATTCAGAGACACAAAGGGCAGGGAAGGAAATGAAGACAGAAGGTGCATTATCTTGGGCATTTTACGTGTGAGAGCCAGAAAATAATAAGAGAAAGAATTTGCAGGGAAAAAGGGTGGAAGCAAGTTCTCCCGCAGATCCAGATTAAGGCCACTTTACCACTATTATCCAAGGACTGGCAGTCCACCTTAATTAACCTCACGCTGCCTCTTGAAGTACTGAGCAGCTGAGGAGACTGGGCTTCCATGAGAGGCGAATTACTTGACTTTCTCAAGGGTATACATCATTAAACCCAAGGCTGGAAGGACCCATCAGATGGGCTTGAAAGTCAGGCCAGGGAGCATCAGCAAATGCCTGTGTGGCCAGGGGGAAGGGACCCAGAAGACCCCTGCCACCTGCCCACAGCCCACCCTGACACTGTCAGGGCTTCACCCCATTGGCTTCCAGAATCAGGGTGGTGCCAAACAGCCCTGCGTCTGAAACCCACCTTAGCCACTCACTATCTAAAATCCTTGGCCCAGTTTTTCCTCTCTGAGCTTTGGTGTCTTCATTTATAAAATGGATTCATAACGTCTATCTCACAACATCTTTGTAGGGATGTACAGTGTTTAGAGATTGCTGAGCCTGAGTCCAGACACAAGCAGGGCAGATGACACTCCCATCCATGTTCTCCAGTGCCCTTGATATCCACTGACATGTCACACTCTTTTGTTTTGTAAAGAGGGAGAGAAGATGTCGGGTTGGGGGGTCTGGGCTGAGGGGAGAGCAGAGGAAGAGATGACATGGGTCCTCTTCTCGCCTGGCGCCTGGGACTGGGTTGAGCTCTGAGATGGAGAAAGCTTGAGAGTCAGAAGTTCAAAGGTTTTACAGAACTGTGGACGGAAGCAGAGACAGCCTGTGGCATGGGGGCGGGGACAGGTGCCCCCCCCCCCCCCGCTACCTGGAATGTTCTGTGTTCCAGTGGCCAGCACCCTGGCCAGGGAGGATGGCCTCCTCACACAGCAGGGGTCATGCTGGGTAGAAGCCGTGGGCACAGGCATGGGATGAGAGCAAGAGAGGAGGAGTGGGGTGGACACCACAAGTGATGGCTGCTGAGGCCCCGAAATACCCAGGGAACTCGCATTTCTAGCCCTGGGGTGGAGGAGGGGCAGTGAATCAAATGGGTCAAGGTCACAGGCTGGGGGGCTGGGACCCCTGGATGGCATCTCTGACATGTCTGTCATTCGGCCAGACATACAGTAGGTGTCAATACATGTCAGCTCCCCCTCCATGCCCCTTCTTATCTAACTCTTGTGCATTTATCGGGTGTTGATCTTTTCCTTGGTCTGTTCTCCCAGGAAGCTAGGGGTTAGGGTTCCGTACTTTAAACCCCATAGTGAACTTGGACTAATCCTAACACAGGGACCAACATTATTCAAACACCAGCTAACACGTAACTCTTCATATTACTTTTTTTAAAAACACATTTTTATTAAAATAGAGCTAACATACATTATATTTGTTTCAGGTGTACACCATTGTTATTCAACATCTATATACCTAAAGAAGTGATCATCATGACAAGTCCAGCAACCATCTGACACCATATCATGCTATCACAATAAATTGACTATATTCTCTATGCTGTCACATCCATGTGACTTATCTGTTTTATAGCTGGAAATTTGAATCTCTTAGTCTCCTTTCCCTTTCCCCCCTTTTTAATTTTTCAGTTACAATGTTATTATTTTATATTAATTTCAGGGGTAGGGCATCGTACTTAGACATTTACATAATTTAAGAAGTGATCTCCCTGACTAGTCTAGTACGCACCTGGCACTAATATCACTTTTCATAGTTCAGTAAATGTTTTCACTTCTAATTCACCTGAGTCTCAATATCCACCTTGCAAAGGAAACTGAGGCCCAAGGAAAGTAACTTGTCTAATGCCACACAGCTTATAAATCACAAAACAGGTATTTTGCACCAGGTCCTCCGATGGCTGGAGAGAGACCGATGTGGGGCTATACCCCAGTCCTATCGCTCAACAGTGGCCATCGGTGTCGTTCATTAAGCCCTTAGGGGGTGCTGTGCACTGTGCTCAGAGCTTTGCAAGCATCACCCGTACGCGTTCACAAAAGTCCCATCACTGCTGTTATTCCCATTGTGTAGAGAGAACACTGCACTTCGGACAGGCTACAGTCCCTTTAGTCTAGGGCAGGGGTCAGCAAACTTTTGAGATGGAATAATTTGAAAATTATTCAAGAGCCATAAATATATTTTTACAAATAAGGAAAATTTAAAGTAATATTATAACAAGTAATAGTATTAATTATATCTTTATGAAAATAAGAAAAATTCACACAAAAAAATTGCTCTCATTGGTTTTAATCGGTGTGAACAATGAGCTTGCATTTCCTGAAAGAGCCACATGTGGCTCGCGAGCCGCAGTTTGCCGACCCCGTGGTCTAGGGGTAGAAAGTCAGGATTCGGACAGGGCAGGCCAGGGGCCACGCATCTAGTTGCCAGCCCCACTGCCTCTCACCTGGGTAAATTGAGCTTCCGCATCAGTCCAACAGACCAGGTAAGGTTAGGGCCATGCCATCATTCCCAGAGCATCTGTTTCTCCTGCTACTGCCTGGGACGCAGCCTCAAAGGCAGCAGGGTGGAACAGAAAGGTCCTGTTTGCTGCAGGAAAATGCCTAAAAAAAAAAAAAAGGGACACCCAAGCCCACTTTTTTTAAAATAGTTTTTCTCTCTCAGATATTAGTTTTGCCTTTGAAAACACTTCCATATTGTAACATAATTTTTTAAAAAATCTTCTTAAATATAATTTTAATTAATGCTTATTAAAGGTAGTATACTGGTTTAGATTGAATTTATGATATGGTGGAGGTAGTCATTTTATCACCTATCTTTAGATTTTATAGCAAACTGGGGCCCTTCCTGTAATCATAGTATGAAGTAAACATTTATGTCCATTTTATAGGACTTGAAGAATAGTTTCATATTTTACATTATGATAGGGGTTTATGGCTGTTACTTCTTTTATGACACACTGTTGGTCACTGCTTTGATTTAGCTGTCATTGGGTCATTTACTGGGATGTCATCACCAATTCCTGCATGGCAGGGTATAGTTGCTAAGAACAAATTGTTAAGAGCAGCAGGGTGTCCCTGAATCCCACATGTTTTACTTTGAGTTTGGGAGGAAAAGCCCTATTTTCTCAGAAGCTGCTTTCCCCCTAAGTGAGTAAAAAACTTCACCTGTACAGGAAGGGCCCCAGTGACCCATCAGTTTGGTACTGTTCTCTCTCCCTTTCCAGGCCCCCACTGTCTCCCTGGATACGTACTTCTGAGCCCCCAAAATTGTACTTAAACAATAGTAGGTGCCTTTTGCTGGGGACACATAAACTATTATAGTGAGAACCAGACCACGCCCATGCTGGCTGTGGCTGTCCCCAACCCCACACACCCATGTCATGATGCCAGCCTCAACCTCCTTGTCCTTTCCTTCTCTCAGCCCAAGAACTCTTCTCCTGGTCGGGTTAGGAGTATGGGCAGACCTGCTCCCCACCTGCCCCTACTGTGTGGTCCTAAGCAAGTACCTTGTTTCCTCCTCTGTAAGACAGGGATGAGCCTACCTACTCCACAGGGCTGATGGGACACTATGATGCTGGATGCAGAAGTCATTTGTACACTGCAAAGGGCCTTATGGTTATTACTACAATAGTATTGTATCTTAACTAGATAAGCAGACACTCATCTAATTGTACTCATTTCTCTTAAAATGTGAGTGATCCACATTCTGTCCATTGGAAAGACAAGTGCCATTTGCTTTCACTTAAATGTGGAATCTGAAAGTCAAAACAAAGGAGCAAGCAAAACAGAAACAGACTCAGAAACAGAGAGAACAAACTGTTGGTTGATAGAGGGGCGGAGGGTGGGGT